>NW_005054345.1:1738657-1757897 GCF_000277835.1 Geospiza fortis | reverse complement strand
TCAGCATCAGTCCTCTTACATACACACTAATAAAATTTTCTGATTCATTAATAAAATTTTCTGCAATCCTCTTGTTTTTCTGCAATCCACTTCTTTTTGGTTTATGTTCAACATACGGACTCCACGTATTTTTTTCTTTTATTTTCTCCCACTCTGCTTTTTTTCTCTGTGTATGTGCATCCATATGTCCTACCGACTACACTGGATTGAGATCCTGCCCCCAAAAAGAATAGTTTAATCTCTCCTGAGTTTTTTTTCACTCATACATGAGCATGCAGCAACAAATACTTAATCACGGTATAAAACGTAATATTATAAACACACAACCTTGTTGTACTGTGGGGAATATTTTCCATAAAAACGTTGAATAATCTCAGAATATACCAAAAACTACAGGAATGCTTTCATAAGAAAGCATGGCATGTGAATGGTTATGGTGGTGTATTTTTATCAGACACTCACTAACATAAAAATCAGCATTGGGATTGAATGCGGACACAGCAAAGGAAAGGAAAGCAATCCCTGTGGCTTAGTCTGATAATCCTCTGAAAGTAAATTGGCCCTACTCTAATCAACATAGTGGTTGGAAGAAAAGTGAAATCATTTCACTTCCAAGATAATAAATGCCCAGTGACAGAAGGTGTCCTTGCATGTTCCAGTCTGTGGGTATTTCCTGTTTGATGCGTGTCTCTCATGCTGCTCATTCAGCCTTTTTTTGGCAACGAAAACAAAAAAACCCAAGCCTGCTTTAATTAATGAAGTCCAGTTTCACCTAGCTTGCCCTGCTGTGATAGTCTTGTTCAAAACGTTACCTGCCCTGCCCTTTGGGAAAACTGCTCTGTTCCTTGTCTGAATGCTGGCTTGCAGGGTTGCCTTTCTGAGTTTGGGTGTCCAGATCCCAAACCGGGGGGACTGAGGAAGGCATCGCCTTTCCCCCAGGAGTGTCACTTTGTTTTGAACTGGTCTTGTTTTAGAAATACTACTGCATTCTGTTCTAATTTTCCAGAGCCCCCTAATCTTCTTCCAGGCTCTTAATGATGTAGTTGATAATAGGATTGTTGGTATTAATTTGGAACAATAATGCCAGCTGCTTGCTTGGTGGCGATTGGCAGAGGGGTGACCTTGCGGGTCAGCTAAGCAGAACTGGAAGTGCTTTGATCTGATCTATCCAGAGCCAGATCTGTGCACCCCAACAAGAGGAGCGAGTGAATTCTCTCCCCATGGGATGCTGATTCTTCTCCAAAGAGCAGGCAGGACAGCATGGCGGTGGCCCTGGATGCAATCCTCGCTCGGATCAAGGATGTTTGTAAAAGGAATGGGCTGCTCATCCTCTCCGTGTTGTCCGTCACCATCGGCTGCCTCCTGGGATTCTTCCTGAGGACCAGGCGCCTCTCCCAGCAGGTAAGAGCAGCTCCCAGCAAGTCCCTGCAGAGGAAATGCCAATCTTACGTAACAAAAGACATTTGCACCATGGGGAACTGCAGGGTGGGCTCTTGAAGGTAAAATTCACCCGTATGTGTTTGTTAAAATAGTTCCATTTCTTCTGTTTATCGATCTATGCTGTTCTTTGGGTCTTTTCACACATTCTCAAACAACAGGTTAGCAAAGGGTTCTGGTCTCTCAGACTCCTGGGAAGCACACAGGAGCACATTAGAACGCTGCAGGTATGGATAATAATAGGAGGCATTTAAGCTAGATGACATGTAGCATTTCATATAGGCCTGCAGAAACTGGTAGTGCAATATATTGCATTTTATACTATTCTAGAACACATATAGCTAAAGAAAACACTGGGAATATTTTTCAGCATCAGATGCACAGGGGTGCAGATGTTTATATTACACTAATGGTGTTTCATATTAATAAATTTGAGATTTCCCATCATTGGCAGAACATGTTACTGAAGTCACTTGGGGAATTGTCCCCCAGCATACTTCAACTAAGTCCTTTGCTGGTGCTCATTTCTGCTGTCTGTCAGACAGACTAGACAATAACATGCATTAATAAATGCACTGTTTGAGCACAAAATAGAAATCTCAGTTAAAAAATAAGGCATTTACTAATGCAACTAAATTAAACCAATTCTGGCCTCTGCTACTGCAAACCACTGTCTGTCTGAGCATCATTTGTGTCCAAGCCATAGCTTCAAACACATCTAGGAAAACAGACAAAATGCAGAATGGAGAGATTATTCAGGGCAACTGGTTAACAGTAGTCTCCAAGAGATGGCACATTTCATTTTTGTCTTCCTTTGTAAAGGAACGAACAATGCAGTGTGTTTATTGAATAAGAACACATTATGTAATCTAATTAATTTGAAAATTCCCTTTTAAAGCCTGCTATCTTTTCCACCTTGTCCTTGCACCAAAGGTGCAGATTCTAGCAATGTTATCTGATCCACAGCTCTAGCAGCACTTGTGAAAACAGTCAGTCTTTGGCTCAAAACAATAAGCATCTCTCCATGTATTTTCAGGAAATTAGTTACTTCCAGTTTCCCGGTGAGTTACTGATGAGGATGCTGAAAATGCTGATTCTCCCTCTGGTTGTCTCAAGGTAAGTGAAGACAATATTTCAATAACTTTTGAAGTTTCCTAATTGAGATTTGTCATCACATTGGCTTAGTTGTGACTGAATTAGGTGACAGTGCCAGAGGTATCAGTGCTGCTGCACATTCATACTTATAGTAGAGCTATAAATGTGTATTTTAGTAGATAGAATCATTTTTGCCTTACATCATTTCTGTCTCATATAGGTACTATTTGCTTTAAAATAAATGTGTTGGGGGTTTTAACATTTGTTTACTTTTTCCCTTGTAATGGGAGGACTTTTTCCTTCAAGCTACTTAGAAGTTAAATGGAATAACATGGAATAAATAACTCACCTTATCAAAAAGCCTGCCTTAAATCTAAACAATTGAAATAATACACTATACAAATATGATGAAAAAGCACAGTTAATTCATAGTGTCCTGCAGTATTTTGAGGCGGGCCGTATGTGTTTATAGTATGATAAATATTAAAAAAAACCCATGTCTCCAGTAAACTAATAATGTATAGCTGTCTTTGGCTGGAAATGAAAGTGATTTCTTTGTTCATTAGAGATAGAACCTTTAGTGGTGGCACTTTATCAGTAGCAGAATTAATGATCTCAGTGCTGGAACCGACTGGTGCATGGCAGCTGCCTTTGCAGTGGGAGGGTGTAACTTAGGGCAGGCGTTTCCCTAAGTTTGACTGCCTTCCCCCTGACTGCAGTCCCAAAAACACACCAGCTGGATGGCCACAAACTCCCTCATGTGCCCAAGGCTGGGAAGTTATTCAAGAGATGGAAAGTAACAAAGCTAACTTTACCAGAGCTGAGGAAAAATTACTGCAATATTTGGTTCCAGTTCTGGAACCTAATTCATACATGAAGACCTCATCTTCCACTTTGAGAAAAAAACAAGTTTCTTGTCTTCAGATCACTGACAATTGCTGAAAATGAACATGGTTTACAGCACTAATTTTATTTTTAAATCATCTACCCTGACATCTGCCTTCTCATGGTTTTTCACAGAACAAAAGCGAGTCATGGTGCTTTATGCATGAAACTGGTTTTATAACCATAGACTCACACCTGGTCCTGGCCCATGCATCTAGAGAACACCAAGACAAAACATGTAAGGAGATTTTTTTTTTGAGAGGTGAAATGAAAGTTTTCCAAAGAAAACAAGAGTCTTACATGAGGAAGTGACATAGTAAGGAGGACAGAAAAGGGTTGGAGCAGATTTATGTGTCCTTCCCTAAAATGTGCAGTTCTTTAGATCCTGTGGTATATTCAGAGATGTTAGGAAGAGCAGCACAGTAGGAAAGAGCTGCTCTGGCACAGCCTGTGATGGCTCTAAGTTGCCTGGAGATGTGACAGCTCTGAGCCTCACTGTCACAGCAGCTGCACTGTGTCCTGAGGTGGAAAAAGAGAAACTTTACAAACCTTCAAAGAGGTTCCATTCTCCTTGCAAGTGTGAGTCCATCTCCCTGTATAACAAATTAGCAGTGCCTGCAAGCACAAACTGAAATGGCAAGGTTTGCAGGAAAAAAACACTCCAGATATAACAACATTCTTGTACAGCTTGGGCATTTTTGGCTGGTTGTCCTTTGGGTTTTTTAGTAACAAGCACAGTGTTTTCACACATGTATTTCATCAAATCAGTAAACCAGTACTGTATTTTTACCAATCTGCATGCACATTTAAACTACATTTCTTTGTGGATTTGGAATATCCTCAGCCTGTCCTGCCAGAGGATTGGCATTTAAATTATCTTTTAAATTACTCTCTATTATTGTTTACAAAAGCCAGGAGTACAGCACCATAAAAAGAATTCTAAATATTGCTCTCCTAGTTGAAATTAATGCAAGTTTTTCTTTGAACACACAAGCAAAGAAATTACTTGGAAAGGAGAGGTGAGAAAGCAAGATTGAAAGAGAGACTTAGTGCAAACTATCCTGTTTCCAAGTCCAGAGCTAATTTTGAAGGGTTGCATGAGAAGTAAAAAGTGGCAACTGGATAGGTCAGAAGATTGACAATAGACTAGAAAATCTAGTTTTCCACTAGCAGAAATCCAACCTTAACCAGAAATGGCTGAAAATGTGTATTCCACATCTTGACCTGATTGTTAGAGAGTTAAAACAGAACTTTGCAGATTTTATTCATTAGGAATGAGGAAATTATGATACAGTCAGGTATCTCTGAATGATGTTTATTTTAAAAGTTCCTTAGATGCAGAGGAAATCTGTCAAACAGGAGGTCATTTCTTCAAAGTACAATTTCTTGATTTCCTGAACTTTGTTGCTGCGCCTGGAACTGCTCTATCCCAGAGCTC
The DNA here is from genome assembly GCF_000277835.1 of Geospiza fortis. Classification (NCBI taxonomy): domain Eukaryota; kingdom Metazoa; phylum Chordata; class Aves; order Passeriformes; family Thraupidae; genus Geospiza; species Geospiza fortis. The sequence goes on along the minus strand of NW_005054345.1, from coordinate 1,753,042 downwards.
CTGTACCTATTTCTGATGTCTCCCTCATCTGTGGTCGTACTTCTTTCTTTTCCCACAGAGAGAAAAATCTTGGAAAAGCAACCAACACCCACTAGCCTGTCAGTCTGAGCCCTGCATAAGCTTTTGTTTTTGTTGAGGCATGGACCTTCATTAAGGGTGGGGGGTTGAAATTATTTCAGTTATCTGAAATATTTTCAGTTATCTGATAAAAAAGTTTCATAGCATCATAGAACAACTCTGAAATAAGTATATATTTACTGCACTCATCCTCTGCCTGAGATTTAGCCCTGCTCATACCTGTTAGTATCCCCTGAGTGTAGAATTTCCTTTTCTCAGCAGTGAGAACAGGTACCCACACAACACTTCTGTTGGAAAGATAAAGAAAATTACAAATAGTTGACAGCTCGTGTCTGCCTAAGGGATACTCAGTACTGGAACCTTACAAGACCAAGTTTTAGAGCCTGTAGTTTCTAGATGTAGACTGCTTACTTTATGTGTAAACACAGGGTACTGCTGTTAGACCTGAGAATGCAAATATTAAGAGAGCTCAGAGAGAACAGGAGCCAAATCTGAATTCGTAGTTACACATTTAGACACTGTCCAAGCTCCTACTGCAGCTGGGCAGGGAGATGTCCCAACAAGCCTGAAAGATCAGCTGCAGAAGCTCTGAAGTTCCCTGATTCACTCTGGAACAGAGGCTTCGATCCTCATTTGACAGGGACAATGCAAACAGTGTATTTTCCTCCTTATACGCAAAACGTTTCAGCCTTCAACAGATCTCAGGTTTTCCAGCAGGCAGGCGCACAGTTCCCTGTGCATCCTGCCCTGAAGTTCTGTTTATCAAACCCCTCAGGCAGATCCCGCTGCTCAGGTTTGTTCCAAGCCCTTTCCTTGCCCCTCCGGCGTTCCCGGCGTGGCCAGAGGCTCGGGATACCCTGCAATGACCCCTGCGGCCGCGGGGCGGCTCTGCCGGGACACCGAGCACCCGCGCCCCGCTCCCCGCGCCGCTCCCTCCGCGCGTCCCGGGGATTGCCGGTAACACTGTCCGGGCTCCTGCATCCCGGGGATTGCCGGTGTCACTGCCCGGGCTCTTGCATCCCGGGGATTGCCGGTGTCATTGCTCCGGTTCCTGCATCCCGGGGATCGCCGGTGTCACTGCCCGGGCTCTTGCATCCCGGGGATTGCCGGTAAAACTGTCCGGGCTCCTGCATCCCGGGGATTGCCGGTGTCATTGCTCCCGTTCCTGCATCCCGGGGATTGCCGGTACCGCTGCCCGGGCTCCCCCATCCCGGGGATTGCCGGTACCATTCCCTATCCAGAAAACAATAAACCTTCCACTTTCTTTCACTGTGGTTAGTTATAAACTCCCACAGACACACACACCTACGGGATTCCTTCGCCTGTTCCCAGGATAAGTTGATTGGCAGAGATACCTATGCATCACTTGAATTTCTCAACTTCTTAAATCAAGTAATCCAATCTGATGTCAATGTTTTTGTGCTCTGCACGATACAAAAGACTGGGAGAGGAACAAAGACTCAACTTTTCCCTTAATATTTTCTCACATTTGCTAAGGACAATATAAACCCTCTGACCTGCTCTGTCTGTGCCAGCTCCAGCACAGGCCAGGTGTGTTGGCAGGCATTGTGCCACAGCTCACACACTGTCACCTTCCTTCAGAGCATTTTTGTGCCCATTCCCTGCCCCATCATGTCCAGCTCATGTTACCAGCTTTGTACTGATCAGTTCCCAGTGGCCCAGAAACTTGATTTTCAGTAAGCATGACTGCTTTGACTTAAGCTTTTTGTGGAGGCTGGTACTGAAACCTGATCTGTCACAACTACAAGTTTTGAAGAACAATATTGTATTATTGGAATAATATTGAATAATTCACCACTGTTGAGGCATTTCTAATGCTGGTGTTTGGCATGGATTCCTCCCAGTAGGCAGGGAACTCACACTGGCATTTACCACAGGACAGAAATGCAGCTGTCCCGTTCTGTTCACAAGACCGAGGTGCCGAGCAGATGTGGCTCCCAGCAGCGCACTGCTGCCGGCAGGCAGAGCCACCGCAGGTACCTGAGACAGCTGCAGAATCTGTGTGCTGCAGACCCGGGAGGAAGGCTGGAGAAGAGGCAGGGCTTGCAGGCCCTGGTTCTTTTACAAGTTAATTCCAGAAGCCCACACATTATTTCTCTCCTGTATATGTGAAGTTTCACAGCCCTTTCAGGAACATGACTCTCTCTGAATGAACATATTATTAGTAAGGGCTCTCACACAGTGTTTGACTGCACAAGCCTTGGTTGTTCAGAAAAGCAGACTAAAGCCAGAGTTACACAGGGTGGCACCAGCTGAACATACTGAGTTGTCTTTGTCCTATATGTCTACCTATATATGTAATAGAAAGTTGCATACTTTATTCCAGCACCTCCTTGTTTATATGATTAAGCTTTTATCTGGAAAGAGATACAGGGCCAAGTTTTCTAAGACTTTAATTAGCAGTCAGCAGTAAGAGTGGGAAAAGAATTGTCAGGTCAGACTCAAACTGTTTAGCTGTTGTAACAGCCTGGTTATATTCCCTTTGGAAAAAACAGTTTAGTTTTTTAAGCTTAGGAAGATTATTACATTTTGTATTTATTTGCCACCAACCATTTTCTAGATGTTTAAGAAATATTGAGTAGCAGAGATTTGATCTTTGAGCAGATCCCGTTAAAGAAATATTATTCCCTTTAGAGTCAAAATAAAAGAACTGATCTGACCTGTATTATTTAAATTACAGAGCTTGTTCCTCTGAGTATGTTGTGCCTGGTACAAACCAGTGTATGTTAATAAAATTTCATATTTATTTGAAGGGCCATTTGGGTATAGTAATAAATATTAGTTACTATTGTGGTTTTGTTGATTAATTAAATACAATATTCTAAATATAGTACTGTCTTTCTTTAAAGGGATTCCTGTCCACAATGCCATCAGTTCTGGTAATCCTTCATCCTTCTGCTCACATTCCTGAGTTGGTGATTCTTACTCATGCTCTTAAAGCCTAGTATTTAATTAGAAACTTCTCTTTTTAGTACCCTTTTCCCCATATTTTTTCTCCAGCTCTCTGACTGGGGAACACGCTGGCATTTGAACATCTCACCAATGACAAGTATTGCTCATTGTGTTTTAATGGAATTCTGACATTGTTTGGCTGTATGGGGCCATACCAAATTGACCATTGGCCTGGATGGGTTGTGTTGGGCACTGTTTGTTTGCTCTCAGCTGCAGATGGAACTGGCAATAAACTTCACACTGGAGATTGTTCATCTGTTTTGCTGCTTAAGATCATCATTTGTCAGGGATGAAAAGTTTGACCCAAACTCTAAGACCTGTACTGCAATTGACAATTTAAACCTTTTACTGTGAATATAAACCACTGTCTGATAAAATCAGTATAATATCCATTCAGAAGGAAAACAGATACCTAAAAGGCTATGAATTGTTTTTTTCTGTTTCTGGTTATATTTAAATGAAGAGGACAGCCAAAATCAATCTACTCAATAATACTGGTTTTACATGACTGACAATTTGTGCAGTACTGTTTCTTCTAATACACCCCCGGTACTAAGAGGTATTTTCCATGTTTTGACACATAATTTACCTGAAGACCAAAAGGGAAAGGGTGGATAACAGAAGGTTCTGGTCAGTCTGGGCTTGGTCTTTTCTGCTATGTATGTGTTAAACTATTCCCCTTAATACCAGCTGCTCTGTTCTTATCCTTGTGCCACTGCCAGACTGGGGTGTATTTATAAGACAAGTAGATGTGGCACCTGGGGACATGGTTTAGTGGGACTTGGCAGTGCTGGGGCAAGGAACAGTTGGCGTTAAAGATCTTAGAGGCATTTTCCAAACTAAAAAATTCTATGATTCTAATGAATCTATAATTGAGCCCAACAAAATTTATGTACTGGATTATCTAGTGAGGTGTTGAGAAGCAGCTGCAAAGTGCTGCCTCTGGGTCTCTGAAGAGCCTGCTCAGAAAAATGTTCCATGAAGTAGCAAGGCAGAAGTATTTTCCATAAAATGAAATTATGGAAATATATGCTTTGGGAACACAGGGCTTGTTTTCTTCACATTATTGGCCTGTGGACTTTTCCCTCTATTTCACCTCTATTAGGACTGAGGAACAGGCCTTCCCCAAGAGGGGAGGGTAAACTTTCTGTGGAGTGTGTATGGGGAAATCTGTGGGGGACCTGAATGACAACATAAAGTGCAGAGAGAGAGTCTCATTTCTGCACTACCTGTCACGTGCATCACTGTAATGTGAATAATAACAAAAGTACATTTCACTCCAGTGAGAACAAGATGCTTGTTAGCTCCTTCCCAAGATTTATCATCTTAAGTCTTTATTGTGGAGAAAGTCAGTGTAGAGAAGTGAGTTTTAAGGAGATGACTAGAGGGAATAACTATATTTATTTTTAGAGTGAAAAGCAAAACTACTTGGGTGAAACTGAAAGATAAGAATTACCCAAGGGTAAGAAGAAGCAGTCAGAAAGCATCTCACTTAACACCATTATACTATTTTCAATTCTCCATATTGCTATTATATTGCAGAACTGGTGTCAGATTACCCCAAAAGTCATCATTTGAGATGGCTTCAGCTTGTAGAGGAAAGTTTTTATCCCTCCTCCATGACTGAGACATCTTCAGAAGTTTCTCCACATTATCATCTGGAACATTTTCAGTGCTATTAACTATGTTTAGAAATGTTAAGTCTAATGCTCAGATCCCATACTGTTTTCAAGTGTTTTCTTTTGTTTGTGCAACCCAGAGGTCCAGACTGTTTCAGTGAAAAATGACATGTTGCAATTACACATCATAATGACAAAATTGGACCAACCCAGCAGAAATTATTTAGGGAGTGTCAGTAGGGATCTAGTGACGTGCAAGAGGAATCCATGGTGACAGAGTGAATGGGTGTGGAAAGCACTGAAGTGATTACAAATGGGGGATGAACTGTTTGTGACCTGACAGAATTTTTCTGTGGTCTTCTGAGAGCTCTAAAATACTTAGTGTCTCACAAAGGAATGGGAATGACATGTGGAGCTTGAGGGGCTGGCTGGATTCCCTCTGTTTTCTTAGACAAAAAACAGTTGAATAAATCTGACATTTGTTTATAATCCAAATTTGTGTTTCAAATCCTTTTGCTTTTTGCTTAATCTAAAAATGCTTGAAAGAACTGACAGAAGAAAAAAAATCAAGTATTAGTAAAATTCTTGGCTCCTTCCACCATGTGAAGCTGCACATCCATATTTAATAGATAACTTGGGTTTTTTTGCATCCTGACCTTTGACTTTAGCTTTAGGAAACACTTTTTTTTAAAATCAGAACAGCTAAAATCAACAAGCCACCCTGAATTCTGCATGAGCTACATTGCAATCCTCTTTGTCAGTCAGTGAGCAAAGGCTGCTGTTCATCCCTTGCAGAATTCACAGATGTATCACAGTAACCTCACATATGCAGGTGACAGAACAGCCACTGGACATCAGCCTTCACTGTGTGCTGTACAAAGTCCTGCCTTGTTTATATTAGTCCAGGAAAGCAGATTTCCTACTGCACAAGACATAGAAAATAAAATGCATCATGTGAATTCCTGGCAGGATTTTTGCTGTGTATGTCAATTTGTCATTAAGAGTTACAAGTGTTAGACTATAAAGGAGATATCAACATTTTGGGTAAAAAATAAAAATCTTACTATTTTATAAAGCAATGGAAACCAAATCTCAAAATTATGCATGTTATGATGCATTAGAAATGTAGACTGGTTTCCTTCCTAGCAGCCTAGCTGTAAAATTAAACATAATCACTGCAAACAGTGTATTGATCTTCTGACAGGTTTTTGTTGCTTTTGTTGCTTGAAGATTGAGGGCCAGATTTTCCATCATGCCTGACACCTTTGGGCTTCCACTGTGTTTATTAAAATAGTTACAAACTGGGACTCTGAAAAGTGAATTCACATTTAAAGTGCTATTTACAGCTGATAATCCAGCCATACAGAAACTGCTGCAGCAGTCCTGTTTGTAGTAGCACTTTCTGCATTTGGGTTTTTTCTGAGCCTACACACAATTTCATTTCTATCAAGATGTCTGAACTTTAAAAAAGCTGTTTTCTATTACTGAATTTGCTCAGCAGATGAACCTTAGTAGTCCCTTGGACCTTCAGGAGGGTTCCAGACTTGTCAACTCCTTTGAAAATCAGATTGTAATACTATGAAATTGTTAATAATTCAAGACATTGGGGATCACTGCACTGGCCACAGTGACTGAGACAGTCCCTTAGTTGTGCTCAGATCAGCAGAAGGCTGCAGCACACCAGCAGTGTGCAAAACTCCTGTGCCACATCTCTGTCAGGAAGGGCAGAGCCTGGGGCAGGGTGAAGCAGACAGGGCTGGGCTGTGATCTTCCCACCACCACCACCGCCCTGGCTCTATTGCAGCCATGGCAGGGTCTTGCTCTGCCATGGCTGGTGGTTTTAATTTTAGAAAACATCAAAAGGATGTCCTGAAAAAGTCATTCTGATCCCTCTTTCTCACTGCTGAATAATTTTAACTACACTAGAGACTAAGAGCAAATCAAGCATTAAACTATAAAAAGAGCCAGAGAAAGTTTCTTATCTCTTTCTTTCATTACTGTAGAGTTGTATTTTCTCTGCTGCAAACATTACTCTGAAAATGGTGCCTCCATGGAAGTGAAGCAGCCTTTTCTGAAAGCACAGATAGCTGGGCACAGATAAGGAAAAGTGTGATGGTTCACTGCAATACAGAGATCACTTCAGGCAGATTTTTTTTTCACTAAGTGGTTTGTCTTTATTTAAAAGTGCCTTAATTTCTCTGTTTCTGAGTCTTTAAAATGGAGATACTGCCCTCCTGCATTAGAGGGGGTTCCACTGGTGAAGCATTTTGGGATGATTAAATGCACATTATTGTCATGTTGAGACTTGAAGGCTCTGACCTTGACAAAAAGGTGAGGACAGCCTGCATGATCAGGCACCATTAGTGAAGGCAGCACTTCCCTTTCATGATGCTCAACTGCAATATAATCATCTCTAATGTAGCTGGGGGAGGCACTTCCCAGCCTCACTGGCAGAACTTGCTCAGTAAAGTCTTTTCCACAACATGCAATTACAAAATGAGAATGGGAGGGAGGGAACAGGATGAATGAAAACAAACATCATTCTAGGAACAACTGCTGGTGGTTAATACTTGACCATTACTTCTTGACAGGATTAATGTCCTTCTAATCACACTAATCCCTTCTGATAACTTTATCCATAATCCATCTATTTCAAAGCAACATCCAGATGGCTTCTGGTGGAGAGGAAGACAAAATAAACATGCAGAATGGGGTCTTAGCAGCAGCTTCTTGTATTTTCCCTTTCTGGGGATATAGGATTTGATCTTGAGACAGGACAAAAAAATGTGCTTTCATCAGACAGCAAGAGAAAAATCTAGAGAATTGCAAAGAAGATAGAAAGCTCTATTTTTATTTGTAAATAAAATACCTGATGCTTATCTGTGACAGCCAGAACAAGCCTAGAGGTGCTCAAAAGGGTTTAGCTACTTGTTTGCATGGGACTAATTAGATTTCCAAGATATTGGAAAGAATTCCCTTCTTCTTTACGTCAAAATTTCTATTTTAATCTTGGGGATTTTACACGGATTTCCCTCAAAGCAGACATGAAACTTAGTACTTGGTTCTTTGGTTCATACAATTACAAATACTTTAAACAATGTAGAAACTGACTTTACCTTTTTAATTAGTCACATATAATTCCTAGAATTGAAGATGTCTTCCCCTTCCATTTAAGCTCCACAGGTTTTTTTCTATACAAGCTAAGTGATGGTGTCTGAACATTAAATTACAATTTTGTGGATTTTTTTTCCCAAACTGATTAAAGGAGCGAGATGTACAGTAATTATTTAGAAAAGCCCCAGATTGTTTTTTATTGTCTTAATTCTGTTTTGTCCATTTGGCAATCATTAAAACATACCACGGAAGAAACTACACATGAATCATACATGTGGAAGCTATTTAACTACACAGCTTCTCAAATGATTTCAATCTCTGAATCAAATATCTGCCCTGTTCTTCCAAGGCCAACCAGATTCTGAGGTTTGACAAGAATTAAAGGTACACTGTTTTCCATTCCAGTGTGTTTCATGAGTCTAGCAGTGGAAGCCACAAGAATAGCTTTGTTCTGGTTTGGAAGAATCTTGGGAAACTCTTCAGGAAGGTTTTATGAAGCCAAGAGTGTCTGATAAAAATTAGGCTTTGAGGGAGGACCTGAGTATGATACAATGATCTTAATTTAAACTAGTTGGAAGCTTACTCCTCCTGCCCCCCTGCTCCCTAGGAAGTAAGAAAAGTACTTGTTCTTGTCATCCTTTGGCTACATTGTCCGAATGTTAGAACTCTAGAGGTCAACAGCAATAAACTGCTGTGATGTGACTGTGCATTACTTGCTTTGTACAATAACTGTGATAAGCTCTATGTCTCTGCATCCTTGTGTCTTTAGTCCCATTCCTTCTGATATCAAGCACATAAAGTCAAACAAAAATGGTGAATGAGTGATTACGGTCTTATTCTAGTTCCAGGCATTTCCTTCTGAAATAATTCTGAGCTATTGCCTAAAATGACCACTGTTACTCTCCAGCCTTTGGAGAACTGGTTCCATTGGTCCCTTCCTGAGCACTGCAAGCCATGGAGAATGCAGGGTTTTGTCTGAGCCCAGACCTCTGTTCGTGCTTTTGTCACATTCCAGTTACCCCACTGCACCTCCATAGTTATTTACTTTTGATGACTTTCTCATCACAGCATGAACGGAGCATGACTTTATCTGGTGACAGGATAATCTCATTACAGATGATGATCTTGTTAATGAATATCCCCAAGACAGAGCAATCTCATTATTAGCCCCCTCAGGATTTGCCACCTAGAAGCCAAGGTAAGATCAGATTCCAGCTGAACATCCTCCCAAATCCTAGGGCCCGGCATCTCGAGGCTGAGGTAACAACCCTAAACTCACCTCAACCACTGGACATATTTAATTAGGATTTTTGTCCCTACGTACTTCTGGAAATGCTTCTCAGGTGAGCAATCAAGACAGGGCTCATCCCTCTGTTGTTCTGTAGAACCAATACGGCCCAGAGGCATCAAGGACAACAGGAACAGTGGTGGCTTCCCCACAGTGACAGTGGCTCCAGGGCAGCACCAGGGAGGGAAGGGGAGTGAATTCTCTGTCTCCTGGGCAGTGCCCTCTCCCAGGAACTGCTCTGCCTGCAAGTGACAGCTCTGCTGCCCAACAGTGAGCCCTTCACACCTCTGGTGTCACCTGCATAATGCATCTAAAAGAACCCTGAAAATTGTCACCATGAAAAACATCCAAACAGCTAAAAATCATTCTCATTCTGATTCTCATTTTTCTTTTTGGTTTTTTTTTTCCCCCCTGGGAATGTGGAGGTGGAACAGTGCTGTACTCTAGTACAATATAGGTATCTACTCTGTGCAGCAATGAGCTGTCAAACTGGCTCAATGGCCTGTGGAACCTCAGCCTGAGAGAAGAGTTCAGTCCTAAAAATTAAGTAATAACACAAGGTTTTTTTAACAGAAAACTGTCACGTTAATTTGAGATAAATATATTTAACTCTTTAATTAAAAAATGTTTTAGAATAATTTAAAAAATGTTTTAGAATATTTACTCTTCTGCATGGACTCATCCAAGGGAAATGACAAGGAACAAAGTAGCATTCCTACCACTGTATTTTCAATATGCAGTGCTGTGTTTGCACACAGCACTTTGCAGACACACAGAAAGCTGTGATTTTTATCAAATCAAATCATAAACAAAGGGAAAGAACAATGGTTACAAGAGTGAGAGTCGCTGAGATGCCCATTTTCTAAATTATCCAAACTCCAGTGCACCCTTGCTCCTATAGTGTTAACAAAACCCATGCTAGATGGGAGATTGGCAATGCAGAAAAGCAATACATTTTCTTAATTAATCTAGTGGATAGCTGGAACCTGAACACTAAATCCACCCATTTGATTTCATTAAATCTACTATAAAGGTTAAGCTGCACTTTAGCATTGGCTCTAGACAACCTCTCTCAGCAGTGAGAGGTCAAGGAGATCTCATTCAAGGAGGTGCGGCTTAGTAAATATTTATGAGAACAGGCCTGATAAACAGGTCTGTTTTGATGAGAAAGCTGGACACACCAAATAATAAATGTGGTATTTTATTTCACCTGTACTTTTCCTGAGATGTATGCTTTGGAAAGTTCCCAGAGAATTATCCAAAGGGAAATCTCAATTTAAAGCCCCAAACCACACTGCTGTCAGTGGAAAATCCAATCCCAGACTCAGGTCACTGGGAAACTGCATCAGGGTCTGTGTCAGAGCAGCCTAAAGAAACGTCAGGGGCCAAAGAGAGCCTGTCTCATCTGCCTGTACAAGAGGGTCAGTGGGAGCTAAATCTCATGGGAGGGAATTGTATGGCTTGGCACAGGCAAACTGTACAAGCAAGAGGGACACTGGTGATGCTCTGCAGTGCTGGGCAGGGAGCTGAAGAGGAAAGCTCCTGATGGGTCCCTTCCAACTCAGCATGTTCTATGATTGTATGACTCTGTTATCCTCTGATTCTGTGGAAAGGCTGAAGTGATCACAGCATGTTCTTTGCTCCCAACTGGGCAGCCACACTTCCCATGGAGGTGTTTTCTCTGGATCACATCCACTGAATTACAGTCTGCTCCCAATGTGCTCCCTGGCAAAGCAAAAATATATTGAATTTCTTTAGAAAGAAAAAAAGTTATTATTTTTGCTAAAGAATGGACTATATGACAAAACTGCCCCTTAGTGTTTTTAATTTTAAAATTGTGTCCCCACTTCACACAGGAAGGGCTGAGTGGGTTGATTAGACTTTCTTAAGAGGTCCATTCAAACCTGAATTATTCTATTATTCTGTAAAATTCTGTGTAGAGTATGACACACAGAGTTTTAATAACTATTGCCACTGCTCCTGTCAAGTGAGCCATGCCATGTGTAACTTGTGTAAAACTGTCCCTGGAATTTCAGGGAAGAGTCAGCAGGATTCAGAGCCCATATATGCAGCCTGAGCTCGCAAGTTCCTTCCCATAACCAGGATCTGGGCTGGCACTTGGAAAATGCCCCTTCAGACACAGAGACCACAGCTGTAGTGTTATTGGCAAGCTCACTGAAACACTGACACACAGAATCAGCTGTCAGAGAAGCAGGTAGGACGGAATAATTCAGAAATTAGGCTTTCAGCTGCATTAATGTAATGCAAAATAACGTTCATTTAAATACAATTTGTGCTGTGTTTTCTTCCCACAGCTTGATGTCTGGGCTGGCAGCCCTGGATGCCAAGACTTCCAGTCGCTTGGGAATCATAACTGTCACTTACTACCTGTGGACAACCTTTGTGGCTGTGGTTGTGGGAATAATTATGGTGTCCATTATCCACCCTGGTGGAGCAGCCCAGAAGGAGAGCACTGAGGAGGGTGGAAAGCCCATCATGAGCTCTGCAGATGCACTGCTGGACTTAATCCGGTAACAACATCCATTCTTTCTGCTTTCTGAAGGCAGCATTTTGTACAGAACTGCAGGAGGAACTGTGGCATGAGCCTCAGTTCTGAATCTAAGGATAAATATTTTGTTGAGACTGAGAAAAAAGTAAGTTTCAGAAGATAATTTTCAAGTTATCAGATGTTTATACTGGCTGTTTCTTGTAAAATTTAAATGAATGGCCACCAACCAACAACAATGGAGCAGGTTGTTTATACCCCACAGACTCCATATAGCCTGTGCACTCACCATCAAATCCATTATTAGGGTCAAGGGAGTATGAACATTTAACGTTCATTTAAAGAAGAGTAGACAGTTGCAATAGGCAAAACCTTAAATAAAGGGGTGAAACACACATTTTTCAGAAAATATTTCTTAAAAGTGCAGTTACAGCTGTTCATGCCAACTTGCAGATAAAGAACATAATTAGAAAGACCACTGTTGTGTATTTTTTATTCTGCTTTGGGATTTTTCCCTATTGATTTTATTTTGTTTGGCAAAAGACACAACTGTCCTTTTAGGGCAGCACTAGGGCACTGCTGGAATTTGATGGCCTTGCCTGGAATCCCTTTTTGTCCCAATATTTCAGGTGCTAGTGGGATTAGTTTGTTGACTGAACATATTCCGTGCCTCAGATTTATTTTGCTCATGCAGAAAGACCAAGTTTTGCCTTTGTTTGGTAGCTCCTCAAGTTGCTGATCTCATACTACACCAGACAAGGGCCTTCAGGCCAAGTGTGTATCTACCACAGAGAATTCTCTTTGGAGTTCAACTTACCGAAATTAAAAATGGTTCACAGTTTGCCTTTCAAAAACCCAAACTCCTGACCCTGACAGTACACAAAGTACTTTAATTAAGACTTATGTGGACTTCAAATCAGAAGGAACTGGGAAGCGAAGCTTACAAAAAAACTCTTTTTTTCTCCTCCAAGTTGCATTTATGCAGGCCACCTGTATTTTATCAACACCTTTGTGAGAATGGGCCAAATTATTTTAGTCATGGAGCAGCAGCAGAGAACAATCTCTTTTGCAGCTTCTCACAAAACCACCACCTTCATCTGCACTGGGAAGGTACCCATCTGTATCTCTCCAGTGACTTTGCCGTGAGGGATGGATGCACAGTGCAATTCCATCTGTTTGTGTCATGAGGTTAAGTCACATTCTGTTTCTGCTGCACAAAGGACTGTAATTCCGACACTAAGAGCAAGTTACAGGAGCTTTGAATCCCTTAGTATGACAGAGTAGAATAAGAAGTAAAAGAGAATCTAAGAAAAACGTGACCTTAATGACTGTCTCCATAGTGGCAGTGTCAGGGGACCATTCCTGGTGTGCTGAGCTGGTTCTAAGGCCTCAGTCAGAGACACTGAAAGGCACAGTGGGACACACAGTACAAAGACACATCCAAATGGACCTTACAGCTCCTCCTGGGAAGGGTCTCCTTCACCACAAGTCCCCATTCCCTTTCTCACATCAGCCCAGCTGCCTTTAGAGGCTCGGAGTAAGCTTGTCATGGAGATGAGTTAGATGGAAAGTAATCTGCATTTTCAAAATCAAAAATTTACTATAGTACTGTGTTTGCACAAAAAGACCAAGACCTGAGTTACAAACTCATCTCTTCCCCTCTGCCTGGCTACTCCCTGTACACCAGGGGTGTTGTGGTGAGGTTTGGGAACACTTTATTCCTCTGAGCCTCACTGCAGGTCAAAAAACATGTCCTGATCTAAATACTTGCAAGCATCTTCTATAATTTCACTTTTCTACAAACATTTATCCAAGCAAATCATAATAGCATGTGTGCACATTTCAGGTATTCAAGTTTCCAAGCAGCCATGTGCTTCTAGTCCGCAAAACCTTAAATTCTTCACTGGTTTGGGCAGGTGTCGACAATGACAAGGTCAACAAGCCCCTCTCATTACCAAAGGTTAAAAAGACAGAATACAGGTCAGTCTTTTTTGCTGTGCTCAGCATCAGCCACAGCTGCAATCTTTCTATCCTGAGAGCACAAATGGATGGTTTTTATTTGTCTGCTACAGAAATAACCACACTTCCTAAGTAAATAAATAAATAACAACAGAACTGTGGGGAATGGGCTTTCAGCCTAGGCAAACACTATGGGTGAAATTTTGGCTCTGCTGCAGTCAGTTGCAAGACTCTTAAGTATCTGTGTGGAAGTCTGGATTAAATGTAATGATGTATCTGCTGGTTTGAGCTAGAAAAGCTGATCCTTTAGCTCAATGATAAATCACTTCCATTCACAGCTGGGAACCATCTTTTTCAGCCCAGATTGGCTTATCTTCTCAATTCATTAATTTCCTCTCCATTTATCAATTGCATATATGCCCAGAAGTTTACACAGGAAACATCTGGTATTCTGCAAATGAAGAATGCTAAATGTACAAGTGAGGAGATGATAGATGTGACAATATTGTGGGGTTAATTTTAAAAGCATGAATCTTGGCACGGGGATACACATATTCACCCTCATTGATTTCAGATTTGAAGCCACTTTAAAATTATGAAAAACATTATTATTCCTTATGATGTTATATATGACATTGTCTAGAACTTTTGGCAGGAAAGATGTTGCTAGAAATTGAATGTCTTGAATTTTTGTGTGAGATTTTTGCTTTTAGTAGTGGTTTTAATTAGAAATTAAAGAATATACTGAATCAGCAAAAAATGAAACCAAAAACTAGTGCAGACCCTTATGGTTATCCTAAACACTTGCAACACTAATCAAAAACCACATTATTATTCTTTTGAATTAT
>NW_005054345.1:1722151-1738647 GCF_000277835.1 Geospiza fortis | reverse complement strand
ATTTATCCAAAAAGAAAAAAAAAAAAAAAAAAAAAAAAAAAAACAAAACAAAACAAAAAAAAAACAAAAGCAAACAAATAAAAGCTCCAAAGAACAATGATTTGATGAGGAGATGATAATTCTGAATAATTCTGAAATTGCTCTAAACTTCACATCAGCCAGGAAATACACAATCTCATCAACATCCTGAATTTCATGCCTCAAAAATTGCCTCCACAGTTCAAACTTTTTTTTTTTTTTGCCACTCTGAACAGCTGTACTTGAAAGATTTCCTTTCTAAAGAGAATCCCAGGGGATTGGGAACAAGAATGTTCTGCTGCCTGTGGAAGATGCCCATTTCAGCAGGTGGTTCCTGTGCAAGAACCTCCCCTGCAGAACCTCCCCCTCTCTATTGGATCTGGGCTAAGGACAAGCTCAGGAGGCAGCTGTGACTCTGAGGCTGTGCAGGAGATGCTGCTCTCAAGGTGCTTCTCTCTTTAGCCACAACTTTATTGCTCCATTGAGACAGATGTACAAATCTGCCCTCATTTTATTCAAGGTTTCTACTGCAAGCACTGCAAGGCCTATGAAAGTTCATTTTCTTCCATTTAAAGCTCTATATAATTCTCAGGCTAAGGATCACATTGCCTTTAAGCACCTGGTGCTTTATGCGTTTTTACACATTTATTTCCATGATGTGCAATTCTTCTGTGAGGTAGGCAAGAACCATTTTCCTTTCTTATAGCTAGAGAATCAAAACACATGGAAAAGAAATTACTTCACTGAGGATTGTTCAGAAAATTCTGTTGGCCAGAAGGAATATTCCCAGCTCATACAAGAGCTGGTAGGGTTCTTGTAGGAATGTGGCTTTGGGGCATCTCAATAGCAGTGAATCAACAAACATCTCTGCCTTCTTCTTCCTGTGGGAATTATTAACTTTATACTTTGTCTGCAAAAATAAGAGTGAGATTTTAATAGCCTTTTATGAGTTAAGAAATTAAGAAAGGCAAGATACATTTTTTTTAAGTAATTCAGCTTTTGTGTATTTTATTCAAAAGGACAAAAAGGAACATACTCACAGGAGTAGTGTTCCATTTAAAATATTAGGTTTACTTTTGTAGCATAATAACCTGACTAGGAGAAGAGAAAATGCCTATAATTTGAGGACAAACATTTGCAAAACTCATTCTGTGAGCCAGGAGGACACTGTTGACATTAGCAGTTAATGTTTCCACGACATCTGTTACCTTTGATTTAGAAGAGGAGATTTTGCTGCAACTGAAATCATGCCACCTGCATTTCCCACCAAGGGAAATAAAATTTGGCTCATGAAATAAAACAAACAAGCAAAGTCCCAGCCAAACTGGGTTTCCCTCCTGTTTTAGATCAGGCTGGCTGCAGATTTGGGCACCAGCAGGTGCAGGGTTCATGCACATTATTGGTTTTTCTCAAGTCTAACAAGACACAGTGGCATCATAAACTTATTCAGCTCAAAAGCCCCAAATAAACCAATTCAGTGAGGGCAGACATGATCAAATCACATCTTGACCCACAAAAAATAAATTTGTACATTTCTGAAGTTTACTGGAGGGAGAAATCAGAGCATTTTACCACTGAAAATTCAGGATTGCATCCAATTTAATAGCAGGTACCCAGAAAATCAATTTGGCTTAACCAAGAGAGGCTTTATTTTTATAGCAGTAAGAGTTAGAAGAGGATATAAACACTGTAGAGGATTTATGTTTTCATGGGAATCCTGAGCACTCTTTAAAATCACTTCCTATCCATTTTTGAAGCTAAGGGCTATATTCCATATTACTGAAATTGTGTTTCTTGAAAATAGGGCAGGAAAATCTCAGAATCTACTGTAGTATGGAAAAAGTCCAGGCTGTGCAGAATCAGGAATCACATCTTTAGAAGTTTACAACTGAAGACTGAATTGTATGTAGACAAAGTAATATATTTCAGAGTGCATGAAATGATCCAGCTTTAAACTATGAAAGAACTTTTGAAAATAAGTATGCTGTACATTAACCTATCTTTTGCCAAAAGCTACTGTGTACTACGATAGAAATATTTATCTGTCTCCTATGGCAAAGCACCACTTTTTACTCTTTTCAGATTGCCAGGTGTTTTCATCTCATAAAAGCAGACTTATGCCAGAAATGTTCTGCCCTGGGACCAGGTCTTTGCTTCTGGTTAATTTTTAAGAGTTTGATCTCCACAGGAGCCCCAACCCTAAGTATTTACAAAGAACTCTCAACCCTCTAACTGTGTGGTCTCTACTTGGCACAAAATGAATCCAACATGGAATAAAGATAATTCCATGATGAAAACCACCCTGAGGAGATGGGCTATGAAGCAAATTCTGCTCTCTGGTCAGGAGGCTTTAGTCACAGAGGGTGAGGTGCACAGGGACCAGGAATTAAAAGTGCACTAGGAAAGCTCTGACCTTGCAGGGGAATTTGTTGTCCATCCTCCTGACAATTGGTCTGGACCTCTTCCAGTGTCAACACACATTTTTTATGGAATAACTTGCCTTGCTGGAACCACAGTGGAAATATGCTGGGCCTGTCATGTTACCTTAGATATAATTCAGCCTTTTCGAGATGACTAAAGCTGCGATGTACTTGTGCTTCCAGGACATAAAAAGTAAACAAATTCTCGAGATGAAGGTAATGTCACTGACAATAACCTCAGCCTATAGTAAATAGGAGCCACAGTGATGTTTGTTCTTGGAAAAAATTGGAAACTTTACAGTTCTCATGTCAAGCCATTCACGCTCCAGTTTTGCTCTCTGTACCCTTGCTGAATATAGTGACAGGGTAAGGTTTCAAACACATAAATATTAGAATACTGTCAAATTCCCAGCCTTAAAACAATGTTATTACAAGTTCAGCTACGCTTGCTCAAATTTGAGAGCAGAGCACCCAAAGCTTCTCTCCGCCTAGTGCAAATATAGGCCAATAAATAGTATGAGGACACATATGCAGCAAAACCCCCAGCCTGGTGGCTTTAATTCCACAGCGTGGGAGACTGCAGCCAGACTGTCTGGTGTGGCAGGGATTAGGGGCTGATAACATCCAAGTCTGAGAGCAAAACCAGATTGGGGCTGCAGAGCACAGAGTGCCAGAGGGAAGGGGTGCTCTGAGTCAAGGAAACATCTGCCATACCTGCGGCAGTCCTGTGCTACAGCCGCTGGCCTCATTTCTGACTGGAAGGATCTGCAAAAGCTGAATGCTCTGAGTTAATGACACCGTGGCCAGGACTCAGAGTGAGTATTTCAGATATACAGTAGCACTACTGAAACCAGAATCTGGCCTGTTATTTCTAACAGAAGTTATCCAGAAGATGTGAAGGAGCTGTCCCAGTGGCTGCAGGCTCATATTCTCTGGACAGTTCAGTTAACAGAGTCACAGTGACACAGTTTAACTGCGCTGCTCTTTGTGCCACTGCTGTGGTTCTGAGCCAACCACCTCCTAAAGAGACAAGAGGGCAGTGCAGAAGAATGGCTTCCTAACACAGTTCAACTTCCTAAAGCAGCTGAAATTAGGGGAGCAAAATCAACCAACTCTATTAATTCATAGTCAGTTGCTGGGAGACGATGGGGAAAGGAAGAAGATCCTCCACTTTTAGCAAGATGCTAATTCATCCTGTCTCTAATGTGACCCTCAGACCAGCTGCTCAGACCAGGTGCTGCCTGCACTTGATACAAGTCTTTAGGATTTCCTCAAAATCCATGACTACCAAAGTGCAGAACGTATGCTGCCATAGTTGTCTCATATTACATGTACATACACATTCCTAATTCAATACATCTACATCTGAATCCTCTCATCCCATGCAGAATTTGGGAAGGGCTCCAAAATTTGCTCATAGAACGCAGCAGCCTGTGCAGCACAGCAGGCTGCAGGCAGAGATGTGATTAGTGGGTCACTTGTGCGTATGTGCTGCTGCCACAGCAAATGCAGGCCAGGCCTGCTGTGCCAGCTGGGCTCAGCAGCTCAGCTCTGCAGAAGGTTCACTGAGCTGATATTGAAGTTTCATGCACATTCATCCTTTTAGCCTCAGCTGAATACTCCTGCTCTATCTGGCAGAGTTCCTGAGGCAGAAGATGCTCTGGGAAATGTTATTCCTCTGGACAGGCAGTATTTAGCTGTTAATTTTTTATGTAACCAGAAAGCCTATGTCTTCAGTTTCTGTTTTACAACAATATCTTTGTCTCAGACCAAAATGTATCTATGTTTTAAATCAGACTCAGTCACTGTTATGCAGTAGGTTTAATTCCCTACTCTTACGTGAAATTATTTCTGCTAGGAATGCTGAACTGAGCCCCTGAGGTTAGACAATGTTGCTTGTGCTAGAGAAATGAATCCCAGATCACTATTATTTTGTGACCTGTGTCTTGTAAGCAATCTGCAAGCAGTACTGCAACTTCAGAAGTATTTTATCTGCTTGGCGTTCTTAACTGAACAAACACAAGAGTATTTAGAGGTGTTGACAGCAACGATGAGCTCAGTTTGAATCACTCCTTCCTAAGAATTGGCAGTGTCTTTAATTCAGGGTACATCAGTGAAAACACAGTGCCTGAGTAGAGACACAGCCTGACTTTATGACCCTGATCCATGTGGGTACATCTGGATCTCACCCAGAGCTGCACAGAGATCTGCAGGTGCCAATGTGGTGGCAGGCTGGGTGCTGGAGCAGAGCGGGCAGAGAAGGACAGGCTACAACACTCTGCCATTCACTGTGCTGTATGCTGGGGTAAATGCCCGTGTGGGGATTCTGAGCCAGCCTGAAGCTCCCAACCTGCAGCATTCCCCAGGACTCAGGTTTGGTGGGCAGGAACCCACAGGAGGGCCATCCCCAGGACCCTGGGAGGATCCAGCCAGCCTCCCCATCCCAGTTCCACACTCAAATGTCAAATCCTCCATAACACTCTCCCTTCAGTCTCGTTCTGAACCATTCCCAGGAGATCCTTGCTAAACATCCAGCTCATGGCTGGCAATATCAATGTGCAGCAAAACCTGCCCCTCAAGCAAGAAGTGTTTCTGAAGAGGCCTGACAGAACCAAGAAACCTCCCCAATTACCTTCCATCTCTAGGAGGCAGTTCAATTCTTTCTTCTCATTTTTTGTTTTTAGTCCATTAAAGTGCTCATTCACCAACTGCTCTCTTAAATGTTTTTGATTAACAAAACTTAATTTTGGCTAATACTGGATTTTCTCAATCCAAGTAAACCAGCTTAAAATAAAAATAAGCCGAGGCTCTGGCAAACACATTCAGGTCATCCTTTCACTAGATAAATTGTGTAACTTTGGTAAGGCTGGTCTCAAAGACTGGATCACAGTGCATAATTTATTAAAAAATATTGGGAGAATTCCAGTGTCTAGTATTAAGTGGGTAGTTGTAATTCCTGCAGGATAAAGAATGATAAAGAAACAAAATGCTTTAATCCTTTACAAATTTGTCTAACATTTAATCTAGCTACTAACCATATGATATTTCCTTTCTCAAGCAGTCTTAATTGTTCTTAATTCTACTAATTAGGACTATGCGGGAGAAAGTGAAAATGATCAGCAATTAAATTGATGTTTCTGTGCAAAGCCAGAGCTCGTACGTGAGGTGCATATTCAGAGCTGTGCTGGAATCTCTGTGTGCATCTCTGCTTTCAGAATATTTCACATTCACACAGCAGGTCTGAGCACAACCACCACACTGAGCACCCCTGTAGCACCTTTCAGCCCAGCGAAACAAAGACAAGTTAATATTAATGAAGCCTTTAACAATGTGGAAGCAGAATTCCCTTATGAGGCACAATAAAGCAGCAACCACCTTTACTCTCCAGTGCTTCCCCCTCCTATAAACACCTTCTCCATCTTCCCAGGCCCAGCTCCATGCAGCTGTTCCCCAGTTGGTTCCCTGTGTCAGTCAAGCCCCAGGGCTCAGGCAGAAGGTTGTGCCTGCACCTGACAGGGACAGGATGCACAGCTGCCTCCTGTCTGTGTCTTGCTTTGGCTGCAAAGCATTTGACATTTGAACCAGACAATCAGCAGCTCCATGGACAGTCTGCAGAGACAATCCAATGCCTTTATGAGACTCATCTGCTCTCAAGCACCGGGCCAATAAGTTTGTCTCATGTTCAGTCTTCTGTTTCAATCATTAGGCAGTACTACTATAACTTAATTAAATTTTTTCTCCCACAGTTCTCCCTAAAAATGATAATAAATTGGCACTTTGTAGCAATTGCTCTCAGTGATTGATGCTACTGATGCAGAATCTACCTCATACTTTTAAGTGTGACCACAATATCATGTTATGATCACTTAAAATAGAAAAAAAAAAGTGTTTTCTAAGCCAGTGCTGCCCAGTGACTCCATTAGCAACAAGTATGTGCTGCTGCTGCTGCAGAGAGGAAAGCAGCTCTGGAAAATGTCCCTGGTTCAGCATGCATTCAACTGTCTACACACACAGCAATTCTCTTCAAAACTGAGAATAGGCTTTTCACATATATTTGAGGGTTAACCTGTCTTGGGGTTTAAGCAGGACTTTGAATTAAAAGTCATTTTGTTGGAGAACTCAGGAGTTTCTCCTTGCATAAATACAGGTATATGAAAGAAGATAATTGGGTCATAGACTGTCACTGTCTTCTGCCCCAAGGTTCAGAAGCTTAGGGTTGGAAATAAATTAGTCCTGAAAATGATCCTATTAGAATATCACACAAATCTTGGTTCCCAAATGCTGAATGGAAATGTATGACTTTTTAGCTGTGTTTTCCCAATTATACTATGATTCCTCTTTGAAGCCTGCAGAGGGTGTGCTCTCCATTTCAAATAAGGATTTAATGTCTTTATGTCTTTCTGTCTTTCCAGCTCAAACTGAAATTATAAATTAGCTCCATATATAATTGTGTGAAATGTTACAGAGTGAGATATACAGAAAGTCAGAAAAGCTGACAAAAAGAGTCCCTTTTGGAATTAAAAATCTATTGGTCTCCCTGCAGTCTCAGTGTTGGGTCATTGCCTTCCTCTGTAGCTCAGCTGTGAGCAAAGATGAAGCTGTTGACCTCATTCAGGTTCTTATTCTGAAGCCTCAGAACTCTATCTAAATAAAATTTAGCAGTGTACAGCTCTAATCTCAGCTCTTTTAATCAGGAATGAGATCCTCTTTTTGAAAAGCAAACTGTTCTTGACCAAACCACTGCAAAGTCTACATCACTTGCAATTTTAGTGATGAAAATATATTGGGGTACTGGAGTTTATGAATTAGCACAGGAGTACTTAGAAGTGCCACAGTAGATTACAGCACCCAGGGGTCTCAACTATACATCCCTGACTGTCCTGAACAGCTCATTATCTAAGTAGGGAAGGCAAAACATGGAATAAAAGAATATTCATCCCCCCAATCAGCAGAAAGGGAAGGGGAAGGTAATCATAGCAATGCTGTCACCCCAGTTACAACATGGAGACTGTGGCAGAGTCAGAATCTGCAGCCAGAGCTCCTGGGTCTCCCCCCAGGTGTTTGGAAGCAAGTCCCAAAACCTCAGTTCTGAGGAGCTGTTTCTCTGCTGGGCTGTGCTCAGCCAGGCACAGCTGTATGGCACAGTGGGAGAGACTGGCATCCTCTGCACCTGCCCAGCCCTTGCTCTCCAGGAGGGCAAAGAACTGATTTATCATGGCAGACCCAACACACAGTAAAAAGAAGTTGGTTTCAGTTCCATAGAAATTATTCTTCTATTTGTTCATTTTTAGGAACATGTTTCCAGCCAATCTTGTTGAGGCCACATTCAAGCAGGTAAGTGGCTATATATCTTTTACTGATGAAAAACATGAGCCAGCATTATATGAAACATGTACCTTTGTAAAACACAACCCAGATATAGACATGGCATAGGACTGCAGACACTGTTAGTACCTTCAGCATTTAGGAATTAATGAGTTCCATTCCATTAGCCTCAGCAGCCATGGTATCTGAAGGCAGAACAGGGATAAAGTGCTCTCTAGTGTGACTAGAGAATAGATATGCACTCCATGTCAGCTCCACGTCCACCAGAGGAGAGCTGGAATTTATTTAAGAGCACCCTGCAACACCACACAAAGGAAGAACAGAATACCAAGTTCAATTAAAGAAACAAAATAATGTATTGGGGAAGAATCTAATTACTCAGGTTGGAATTTGGCAAGAAAAGCTTGTCTAAAATTTCTGAGGGAGCAAGAGGCATGGCTGTATTTATTTCACCTGGGGGAACATTTCATGGGAGCCTCACAAAAAGAAGGGCACTCAGAACCTCTAGGAAGTCATTCCTAATTATGTCTTACAGGAAAGCTGCTCTGTCAGGAGGCAAAGTGTTTGCTGCACCAGAGTCTGATTGTAGGAAACTCAGGTTTTGTTATGCTTTTCCAAAAATTCAACTGTTTTTACAGATTTTATCAGAGAAGGACAGCAGTGTTCATTCTCCTTTTCATGCCAGTGCCTTCAACATGCAGCATTGTTGAAACAGAGCACTTAGGAGGTCTTATTAAACTATTAATTCCTGTTGGGATATTGTAGTAAAAGCCACTTTGTTTTCTTTCAGTATCGCACCAGGAGCATTCCCATCATTAAATCGAACAAAGCGTCGGCCGAGAGCAGCACTCGCCGCATCATCATCTATGGAGTGCAGGACGAGAACGGCTCTAACGTCCAGAACTTTGCCTTGGACATCACCCCCCCTCCTGAAGTGATTTACAAATCAGAGCCAGGAGCCAGTGATGGCATGAATGTACTGGGGATTGTGATATTCTCTGCCACCATGGGTAGGTTTCAGACATGTTTGGTTTGTAATAATCCAAGTGTCCATTCAAGAGAAAAGGATTGGGATTGGGTTGCTTGGTTTCTTGACTCAGCTTTTTTAACTGTTTCTATCAAAACTTTTTGGGGGAAAAGGCAAAATTTTTACAGAGCTGTACCCCCACCCTTTCAAAGACAAATTTTCAAAAACCTTGGTGACTTTTGTTCCATGGAGTTTGGGTTTTCTGTGCATTTACTTACAATCTTGTATTTTTTTCTCAACTATTTTGAGCTTTTATTTATGACCCATCTTTTGCTGACTGTAAGACAACATTGTACAGTGTGCTCAGAGGAGGTAGGAACTACCACCAAATCAGACCCATGGCCCCTCTACCAGTATGCCAACCCATATTGTTTCATGAGTTTTAAATTTGTGGATATTCCTTTTTTGATTGAAACTTTTTGATTTTATTTTTGGTATCCTGCAATGAAGATAGTTCTATACCACCTACTAGCTTAGCTTGTAAGAGTAAGAGCTTCTGTCTGGTTTATTTATTTAGTTTGACATGCTGGAGGAACTCATTGGTGCCATATGTGTTATATTATGTTTGTGGATTTGAAAGAAGTTTAAACAAACATTTCCTAGTTAACCATAAAGTTCTGATGACTTTTATAAGAAAATGCTGATCAAATTTTCCTTATGTAAATTTATTCTTGGAAGTTAACCTGGTCAGCAAAGGTAGTTCCATAAAACATCTTTGACTGTATTTATTATATTATGGTTCACAGCAGCACAAGGGGTCAAGATTCAAAGCTAGAATTAGTGGGTTTGTCTCTGTTTTTTTAGCTTCTCCAGTGGGTGGTATTCCCTGTACAACCCTCTGGAAACTGGCTGTCTCCCAGTTTGTAGTATTTTATAGTCCATTTCCAAAGCACAACATCACCTCAAACACTATTCCAGTCAAAACCTACTGGGTATGAATGAATTAATTACATCTACTTATTAGGACCAAGGGCAACTTTCTGCTTCTGAGAACAGAAGATCATTCATTGTCTGCCCAGAACTGAATGTACGACTTTCACCGAGCCCCTCAGTCTTGCTGGCCCGGGGCTCAGCAGGCGGGAGCTGAGACCTGGCTTCTTCCTGCCTGATGGACACGAAACAGCACCAGGATTGTCACCCACAGCATGGCTTAGATGATCTAATGGGCTTACAAACTCCCATCTTGAGAGCACTGCTCTTGTGAAATCCCTGGATAAGGCAGCTGAAAGCCTCCCTGCTCTGCCTCAGCAGGGGATGGTCCTGGAAGCAGTGCTGCCTGAGACTCGCTCAGAGCTGTGGGCTCCAGGGGACAGAGCTGGGCTCCTGCTCAAAGCAAGGACACTGCACATGCAGAGCAAGTGGCAGCACACACCCCACTGCCAGCCCCTGCCTCCCCAGACAGCTCCCCTCAAAGGCAAACTCCCTTGGTGCAGCCACTTTTTGAAGTGTTTCCTTGAGCAATTGACTCGATCCCTTATAATCCTTTCAGGGAGGATAATTAACTCTAGGAAAATGTTGTCTATTTATATGCATTAATGGAAATAACACTGTCTGGAGAATATATGGTTAGATGACACATCCCAGAGCTGTGTTCAGTTGCTTTCCGAGCAATGGGGGCACATACATGGGTTTTATTTGCTTTCTGCTTTACTGGTTAGTCTTCACAGCAATTTGGCCTTTCTCTCCATGAATCTACATTTCCTTACCTCCCCCAAAACTGCAAATCTTGACTGACTATAAAGGTTAATTATTATCATGTAGACCGAAAACTACTAAAAATATGACAGACTGTATTACTAACTCCCCATGACCAGAGCAAGCATCAAAACCTGGCTTTGCCTCCCAAGTCCTCGTTGGTGCTGCCTGGCTATAGGCAGAGACAGATTCCTTCACTAGAAAATATTTCTCAGTTTGTGTTCCACAGATCACTCAGGGCAGGTAAATCCTACACAGGGCTCTGTGACTGATGGTTCAGGACACAACCTTGCTACCAGAGGGCTTAGAGCTTCAGCAGGGAGGGAAAGCACTGGGGCTGTGTGTGAAGACACCAGAGAAACTGAACCCAAATGCTCTGACTGCAGGTATAATGTTGGGAAGAATGGGGAACAGCGGCGTCCCTTTGGTCAGCTTTTGCCAGTGTTTGAATGAATCTGTCATGAAGATAGTGGCAGTTGCTGTTTGGTAAGTAACTGTTTTGCTAAGAAAATCAGTATTTTTTAAAAAGAGTTAAGAACATTTCAACAGAAGAAAATGCAGAGAAATCTCACACATTTATTTCCAGGGAAATAAATGAGGATGAATAACCCTTAGTTTTGCAGGGCCTCAGCATTTGAGGATGCACATACATCTGTCCCTGGTCTGTACCATCCTTTTGACAGGGCACCCTCTATGTTACTCCCAAATAACAGAACATGGTATAGCTGGGTGGGGTGTGCTGTATGCCCCAAGGGCACTGCCAATCCCTGGGCATACCAAGGGGGATCACAGTCGCCCAGGTCACACAAAGGAGAAGCATGGTGGGATGTTCTAGCTGCTACTTCCATCCCTTCCAGCTCTGCTGCAGACCCAGACAGACCTGCCAACACACCTGCCCCAAAGATCAGAGGAACAGCAGGCAACTGCTAACAACAAGAGCTATCAGTTCAGCACCTTCTCCCCACTTCAGGATGTCCCCCAGTGTGGCTCAGCCTGATGTGGGACAGGGAACCAGCACTCAGCCCACATTCTCTCTTTCCAGCTACGTGGTCCAATCTGACTGACCTGGGTCAGGGAATGATTGCTTGGGTGGATATGTCAAAGGAGGTAGTTTATTTCTGGAAAAATGAGGAAGTAGTGTTGAGTCCCTGGAGATGACACAGCTGCAAGTGGAATATGGCTGGATGCTCCCAGATTTTTTTTTTCAATTTAAAGCTTTTTGGCATCCATGACTTTGTATGCAGCTGCGCACAGAAGCACAACAGTTTTTACAAAGCACCTGTCCAGAGTGGATTCAGAAACTAACAATTCTTCTGCCTATTTATCTGCCCCAAATCCAACCCCCAGGCAGTCCAAGAGCATGTCTAATGCATGTTGGTGTTTCTCCTCTGTCTTCCAAAGGCAACATAAACGTTTACTTAAGAGCTTCCAACAAAAATCCATGAACAGCTACACGAACACAAACACATGAGAGGAGCTCAGGATTCATTCCTCCTCTTCCCAGTAATTTACCTGCCTGAAGCCAAAAAGTCAGAGCTGCCTTTGGAACCAAAACATTTTAAAGTCATTCCTTGCCAGTGCCATAACCTCAGCTGTGCTGAGGGGGACCCCACAGACAAGCCTAGTGCCCAGCCTAGTGCTCTGGGCATCCTGCTCTGGTTGAAGATACAAACCCAGACAGGGCAGGTACTGCACTGCCCCTGGAAGGAGCTGCAGCTCTTACTGTGTGATGGAAGGGAGCTGTCTCCTGATAATGTCTTTCTTTTTGCTCAGGTATTTTCCATTTGGAATTGTGTTCCTAATAGCTGGCAAAATCTTAGAAATGGATGACCCCTCAGCCATTGGGAAGAAGCTGGGTTTCTATGCCATTACGGTGGTGTGCGGCCTGGTGGTGCACGGGCTCTTCATCCTGCCAATGATGTACTTCTTCATCACCAAGAAGAATCCCATTGTCTTCATCAGAGGGATCCTTCAAGCCTTGCTCATTGCTCTGGCCACATCCTCCAGGTATTATAGAGTTTCTAGACAGATCCAATAAAATACCTGCTAGATCCTTACTACAGCTGCGTCTTGAGAAGAGCACACTGTTGCTGTAGTGGAGCAGATATATCTGTATCTGAACAATGGTCTCTGTCCAATTCACTGGTATAAATTTAAAAAATGTGTGTCCCAACATTTGGAAGTTATGTGGGAGCCACTGGACAATATTTGTAACATTGTCTTCCTTTGGTTTAAAAAATATTGGATAAAACCATTTTTTTTTTTCATAGAGGAATAGAAAGGAAATAAGTTCTTTTTCCATATTAAAAATATTGTGCTTCTACAAAGTTAATGTGTATGTGGGACATGCAGTTTGTTCAGACTTAATTTTTGGTATTAGTGGGGAACCTTCTATTTCAGTCATGTGGAAACATTTTATCCTTTCCACTCATGTTAGTCTTTGTCTCTTGGTACATTAACAAAAGCCTGTGGTTGCAAGCTATTGTCCAGCACTGAGAAAGTATTTAACTGTTCTCTTCAAGGAATAATATCTTTTGCACCCTTTTTAGAGAAGATGTACAATGAGTTTTAACCATAGCTGAACAAAGGTACAGTGAAAATGGAAACCAGCTTGTGAACAGGCTATGAAAATGATTCCAAACGTGGATAAAATGGTGCATGAGATGGACTTGAAAGGGCTGGAATTGCCTTGCATGGAGCAGATACAGAAATGACAATTAAAATAACATTTCTGTGTAGCCAATATGACAACACAGTTTCATGGCATCTGTAGCTGAAGGAATGTAAAAGATTAAAAGAAAGGGGAAGAGGGAATTATTATTTCAGTACAGAAGGTACTGGATTTCCACTGTGACATTTTACAAGGTGTATTTATATATAATAGTTTGCTCCAAAATGACCTATAAAGAGCAGCATGCTGAGAAACACACAATCAAGCAAAATTACATGGTGGGTGGTGCTTAAACTCTAATTACACTTAAATAATTAAGGAAAGCTTTTTTATTAGAATGTTAAAAGTTTTTAGCTTAAGATGTCACCACATCCCCAGATACAAGTAAGATGAGAATTCAAAGATGTTAATGTTGGAAAAGGCTCATCAGGCTCACATTTGATACACTTGACTACTCTCCCTGCTTCTCTAGGAATTCTCTTTCTGAACACTCTACTGCTGACAATTCAGATATTTAATCTGTGCCATTCCTTTAATTCTCCTTTTTTTTTCTAGAAGGAGACAGTTTTTATGAAAAATCTGAGTATTTCTCCTTTTAGAAAACAAACAAACAAGTTTTTTATGAGTACAGATGCTTTTAACAAGGGAGGTTTAATAAAGACTTACAAGATCAGCAGGTATTCCACCATTTCAAAACCATTACTTATCTAGATGTTCCATATTATGCATCAACATTGCATTTTGGTTTTATCACCAATTTAGGAGTCCTTTACTGATCTGGAAACTGATGAGACAGAGGTTTCTGTCTCTGCTGAGCCTCTGTAAGGGAAACCAATTCTTACTTGGGTTTTTTTTCAGTCCCATTTCCTTAGCCCTTAAAAGCTGATATGAGAGTGCCATCTGACAGTGGGGAACACACAAGGAATTCAGCTTTCTCTTAAACCTGTGCTTAGACTCTCCTGGGCTCTGACTCCCAGATAAGACCCGGCCTCTGGGGATATCGAGTGTTTTGAGACAGCCCTCTCCCTTCAGCTGTGCAAGGAATAATTACTTACAGGCCCAGAGAGGGTGTATTGGCTCTGGCACCAGCTGGCAGCTCAGTCTGCACCAGAACCACCAGCAGGACTCGTACCAGATTTAGAACCTTTATTGGCAGAAGCTAAAGTAGCACCAAATTTAAGGTGAGTCCTGAGGGAAGGCTCTGAACATATGGATTTGGGTCTTGGATATTTTTGGATTTAGCTGTTTGTCCCTCCTTAAGAATGTGTATATTTTGCAAATCCAACACAGGCCCAATATGGTTTCCAATGTTTTTCTGCTCAAATCACAGTGTCTTTTCTAGAGATAGCTGAACTTTTCACCTTCATTACACTGAAAGGAATGGATACTGCACATAACTGAGCTGTTGCCAAAAGAACATGCACAAATAGCTGGGGCTGGACAGGAGAGCTGCCTCTCCTGACAGTCAACACATCTGTATTTGGTTAAATAAGACTTGCCACAGGGGCATTATATAACACTTGTCATGTGGGTATTGGATTTTCAGATCATCCTAGAGGAGAACAAAGAGTTGATTTTAAGAATACTGATGTGTTTCTTGGAGATGTTTCTGTGTTGGTTCAGGTCTACATCTGAAGATAGAAAGAAAACCACGAGTCAGTGTGCTGATACTCATTGCAGATACTCTGCACCTGGGGAAAGCTTGTTTTTACAGCTAAAGATCAAACTACAAGAAGCAAAAACAATACCCTTTACAAAGCCCAAGAATGTAACACAGGAGAACCTGAAAGCCACTAAGCAGCCATCTGCTGGCAAGGATTTTACTGCATCTCAACATTATTTCTGCTTGTTTCCCTTCAGTGAAAGGTTCTGCATCCCATTCTCAGTCCCCTTATGCCTCTCCAGAAACCCCAACCACAGCAATATTTTGGTTTGCACCAATACCAGAGGGGAGGCAGGGGCAGAAAAGCAGATCTTTGTCCTTCGGTGCATCCTGTAGGACACAAATGAATGTGCACAGCTCCTCTTTCCTGCACCACTGTGAGGTGCACAGCACGTGCTGCCCCTGCCCACCCTGCTCTGGCTGCACGTGTGGGGATTTCTGACTCTGCTTTCTTCCCCTCACACTGCCCCTCATCTTGTCACCTCTCACCACACTGAAAAAGCAGAATTTGGCTAGCAGGCAAAATTCATCTTGATTTTAGCTTTCCTCTTCCAATGGCAAGAAGGAATTTTGTTTTTCTAGGTCATCTTTCCATATCATTAATGAATTAAAGCAGCATCTTTTCAGTGGTACATCCCATCAAAAGAAGCAATTTTCATCTTCTCTGAAGACAAATTATAAACCATGAGTTTTTCAAGGGTTTTGCTGCTTATGAAACACTAAGATCTTGGCTATTGCACAGTGTAAATTGAAGGCAGATTTAGAAAGGGGAGATGAGATCAGTTTGCTGATTTTTTGGAGCAAATATCAAAATGCATTTGAATGATAAGATAAACAGAGCAGGCTGAACAGCTGTTCTTCCACAGTGACTGGCTGTCTTTGTGGCTCTCACTACTAAGAGCTTGGCCTGGGCCACCATTAGCTTATGCTCAGGGTCTGCAGCTGCAGCATTTTATCCCAAAACTGAGATAAGACTCTGAAAATTTATTTTTAATTGTTAGAGTTAATGCTGGCAGAAGATACTTCTCAGCTGAAAGCTTTGGGTCAGTTTTTAAAAGACTTAACAGATAAGATCAGTGCTTTAGAGTATTTTTTTTTCTCTTAATAAATATTAAATGTCAGGCTTTAATGTTACTGCTCCACTGTTTAACACTAGATAAAAGGAGCTTTCAAGAAAACAAACTTCACTGAGTTAAACTAGAAAGACAAATTATTTGATAATGTCTTTTATAATATTGAAATTACATATTAATATTACTCCAAAACTACAGTAGGACCTTTTTTTCCCTTTGCCTCCTGAGAACTACCAATAGCCAAAGGCTTAAATGAGACATATTTTTCTGGTGTGTGCCAGATGATACAATATGAGTAAAAATGGAACATCATTGGACAACCTCTTCTAGGATGTTCCATACAACTTCTGTCAGCTGTATTCAGGAAAAGTTCATTTCTATGAAACAGGTGCTGAAAGGGTAACTAGGGATGTAAAGCAGCAATCTGCTAAGTGAGAGGCTAAAAAGACTGATTGGGTCAATCCAGGCTGAGAGAGGACAAAGCTGATTTTTAACATAATGTGTTGCAACAGCTGATTGTGCAAGGAGAAATATAGAAAGCACATAAACGCAAATTTAGTGCAAATTGAGAAGACTACCTCTAGATCATAAATTAACTTTCTCA
>NW_005054345.1:1677970-1722139 GCF_000277835.1 Geospiza fortis | reverse complement strand
CTACTAACTCTAAGATGCAGTGTCATAAATTTGAGTGAGACGATGTAGTAGTTGCCTGTCTAAGAAAGTACAAGAATCTGGAAATTTGTTTTCTTGCAATATCTTGCATGTTTTCATCATCATTGCATTTACATTCTGATCATTTTCTTTATTACTGTAATATTTAACATCCAACAAATCCAATGTGTTGTTATGTGCCTTAGAAATTTTACTACAGGCAGCACACAATTCAAATGAAAGACTCACCTAACTGTGAGATAGTGAACAAGTTTAAAAGTTGAATTCTTGCAAAAACAGTGTCATAAAATCTGCTTACAACAATGGAAATAGATACAGATTTTGCTGGTTGTGCCACTGGTATTATGAGGTTGTTTTGCACAATATTTTACATATACCAACCAAATTGTAACATGTTAATCAGCTAAAATTTGCACATTTGACAGCTCAGCTCTCTGCCCTCAGAAGAGGCAGACACTCAGGTTTAATATTCTGGTATGTCAGAGTGTGGGCAGGGTGGCAAGGATCTGTAAGATTACCTTTTTTTCTCCTCATTTCCACCCAAAGAAATTAGAGAGGGTTTTGTTACAGAAAAGCCAAATGTCTGAGGGAAGACTGTCTTTAAAAACAAGTAACTCTCCAAAACTGAGTAGCTGCAGAAAAATAAGACAACGAGTCAAGTAATTTTTTCTCATCAAAGCTTCTAGTCAGAACATCTAGAAATGCTACTGAGTCTGCTCCTGGCTGCAGCTACTTCCAGGGCTTCAGTTCTACATTATTTGTGAGCCTCAGCCTCTTCTTTTATGAACATTTTATAGTAAACAAGAGGTGGAGGATTTCAGTCATTTACAAATGACCACGTGAAAAATGACAGGCACACTCAAGAGAGAAATGACATCTCATGAGCAGCTTGGGGATTACGGGGTTATGCTTTACTGTGTTTGTTTTTCAAAGTAAATATTGATTAAATACTAGGACTGCCTGAATTTAAAAGTTTACTATACCCCAATTACAGGAGGTAATCAGATTTCCATTGCTTTCTTGACTTTCCAGCATATTTACATACTTAGAGAAAGACTTTGGTCTGGATTTTCAGGCAGTCACTGCCAGTTTGTGGTACATAATTCAGCAGTTAGACTTCATAAAGTTATAGAAAACAGAGCTATCATACTGAAAACATAACCTTGTCTCTTTTTTTGTGTGTTTCCATAGCAGGAAGTTACTTTTCCTTTCCAAACACGGTTACTTTCCTCAAACAGCTTGCACAAATATGAAATGACAACTCCTACTCATAGAAACATTTTGCTTAGGCATTCCTGCAAACATGGGGTTGTGATTTCAGAGTTTTTGGAATCCTTCTGTGCTCTTATAGGACATTGGCAACAACTGAGAAAGAATTTGCAGATGCAATGTGTTATCTTCAATTCAGAACAGCTAATGGTCATTCTAAGATTTAGGTATTGGAGACATTGTGATGTGAGGGTCACTACACACAGTGACAGAGCAATCTGAACTGTCAAACCAGGGGGAAGACACCTGGATTTCCTGGCTCAGGGCATGTAAATCACAGGACATTGAAGATCACAGTGTCACCATACCGTATTTCCCCTATTACCATCTTTTTTAAGAGGTAACTTTGGAATAATTTTGAAGAAGTTTGCTATATTACGTCTATTTAAATAGTCAGCAGCTCAGATAGTGAGCAGTGTATTAAAGTTGGTATAATACAAGGAAAATATTTTGTGATTTGTGTATTTTTTTCAGTGGTGTTACTTATTTTCCATACAAACTAATGTGCCATAAAAAATACCCCCTCACTCACTTGAATGCAGTCTCATTACTCATGACATCAGTGAATGAGACACCACATGGTAAAATGCAGAATGTTACCAAAAGGCTGATAAAATATACAAATGAATATATTTTAATGTATTAGTATTTAAAAATGTGTGCCTCTTATTAAAAATGAGAAGATATATGACCATACAGTGTTTTGTTAATTGTCTCAATTAATGAAAACAAAAATCAGAAATATTTTTTAGGGTATCAAGCTCAATTTAAAATGAATACCTGTAAAATGTTCTTATATCATTCCATTCTATTCCACACACACCTCATTTACATGTGTACACATTATTATATGACCTGCAGTTATGTGGTTGTTATGTGATCAGACAAGGGGTGGGGCAGATCTGTCCCAGGGAAAAAACGGGATTTTATATCCTTAAGTACAGACATTTTGTCTGCAACTTTTATTTTCAGGCTGCTGTTGATAAGATCTTTGTCTAACCCTTGCAGAAATAAAAAATTGTTTACACATGGGGTAGGCCTGGAAGGAAACATTTTTAGAAACCATGAGTGTAAAACAGGTATCAGAGATTTTAGTAATAAGCTGCAAAGGATGTTGCTCCCTTTCTTTGCAGTTGCATGTACAACACTGCCTCTGTGGGAATTCTGTCCATTTGCTTCTGAAACAGGAAAAGAGAGAAAAATATTGCTAACTTTGGGAAGCAAAATTAGCCCTAACTTCGACATTTGTAGGTGTAACTGTCTTTATCCTCCACCAAGCAAAGGAGTGAGTTACCTGGCAAGTGAGTCCTGGGCAGAGCAAGGAGCGAGAAGCTCAGATGGTTGTGTGAAACTTCCCCTGCCAGAACAAGGTTTGCTACAATTCCCCAGAAACAAAAATAACTCAGTGTGTTCTTCTGTGCTGTTGTGCAGCTCAGCCACTCTGCCTATCACTTTCAAGTGCTTGCTGGAGAACAACCACGTGGACAGGAGGATCGCGCGCTTCGTGCTGCCCGTGGGAGCCACCATCAACATGGACGGGACGGCGCTCTACGAGGCCGTGGCCGCCATCTTCATCGCCCAGGTCAACAACTACGAGCTGGACTTTGGGCAGATCATCACCATAAGGTACAAACCCAAATTCCACGTGCTGGGGTTTGCCTGTCTGCATAGAATCATGGAACCAGCTGAGTTGGAAGGGACCCATCAGGGCCATCATTTTATTGAGTCTGAGGCACTACTTTTGTTTGTAGCAAGAACAAAACTCATTTCTGCTGTTATCACAGCAGATGCATCCCTCACTGAAGAGCTGTTTCCAAGTAACACAGAGATCAGGGACTGCTCACAGAGACATTGTAGTGGTCCTGCTCAATAGATGCTTGTGGACACCAGGAAATGTACTTCTGTTTGAGGATAACCGTCTAATTTTTGCTTTTAGGCAACCCATTGATCACTTCTAGCATTGGAACATTTTATTATTATTGGTGTTTAAAACACTATCTTTAACTTCACAACTGTTTTCAACTTAAAGTCTGATTTGTGTCTTCAAGTGAAAGGAAAAGGTTAAAAAGTTGCAAAACTAGAAGTCTTAGATCAAGTAACAGGGAATAGTGCCTGCTGGGAAACTCTTGCAGGATTAGGGGAAGAGGGAAGGAGGACAGATGCTACCATCAGGGCAGGTTTTCACTAAGATGTTTTTTAATTGTCTTCTCTGCTGCTTGTTAAAGCAGAAAGCTTCATAAACAACCATGTTCTTAGTGGATAGAGAGTGTTATAGCTGTGTACTCCATCCTTGAAAGGTCTGTAATGGATCCAAAAGACTGGAAGATCCAGCTGAACAATTACTGCCAGAATAACTCCAGTGACTGCCAAAGAATTCCTCAGGGACTGAAACCTGCAGGTTTCCAGCAGGGAACAAATGATTATAAAAACATTCCTCATAGTCAGAGCTTTGTGCAATATATTTGAGATCTACTTAACTACCCACCCACTGACCTCACCACTGCCCCATTTACACTGCTGGGCCTTGCCCATCTTGTGCTGGACCTGAAAACCTTCCTGACAAGAAGAGTCCTGAAACCAACCCCAGATGACAGCTGAGGTTTGCTAATGGGCTTCTGGCAAGACCTGGTTGGACTACAAAAAAAAGAAATAAATTGTGCCCATATGAGCTCTTGCTTCAGGCTTGCACTCTCTCTGAAAACTGTTGGAATGAGCCTGTGCTAAAATTTAACTCTTTTGTGATTTGGAATTTTGAGGGTTTTTTTTTTTAGCCTGTGATGCTAAAACATGGCAGAGCATGAGCAGATATTACACACACTTTGAAGTAAAGAACAGTAATTTTAAAAATGAAGAAGGGTGATAATAAATGGAAAGAATGTAAGCTCTAACTTTTTCTTAGCAGAACCTCCTTTTATCTCTTTTACCCCTCACATTAAGTGCTAGTACATAAGGACCAGACAGAAGTAAAACAGTAGACTGAAAATACAAGCAAGTAAAGATTAGGGAAAATCCAAGAAGAGAAGAAAAATAAAAATATGCACAAATGAGGAAGCTAAACAGGAAATCATGGTGGACTCAATACCATCAGTGATGTAATCCAAGTTCAAACAGTATTCCATAGGCCAAACCTACCCGAGATCTTGATACTTTAGGACTTGGAGATTTAAAATTCAAATAATTCTGAATGCCAGGATATTTTTGCCAGAGGGAAAAAAAATATTAGACAAATAATCAGTCTACTTTGCTCATAGTTTAGCAGTTTCTATCAATGCAAACATTGACGTAGCAGAGAAAGAAAGTAAAGATTTCCATCAGCTGATCATCTTACAGAAAGAAACATCTACATTAATGTGAAGATGGAATGGAATAGCAGATGAGCTTGCTTGTAAAATCTTAGTTAAATATTCCTGGTTTTATTCCCAAATAAGTCCTGAGAGTTTGTGGCCTGATGTAAGAGGCAGAAGCAGTCCTGATGAGACAGCCATTTCATAGCACCAACTGGAAAGGCTTTTAATGTTAATTATAGTTATCTCTTACTCAGCTACTGAACTTCTGTTCCTTCCTATCTATGCTCTATTACAATGTTATCAGGATGCTAAACTTTTGCAAAATTTAATTTTAGGTCTTTCCCCTTCCCTGTCACACCCACATGCTAATGTATTTTTTAATTTAAAATAAAGGGCTCTAGGTAGAAATACTGCTGCTGCTGTACTGGTACACTGTACAGCTGTAAGCAAGGGACTGGATATCCCTGTGTTTCAGTTTCCATATGGGTGAATACACTTATCCTCATTTTCCATAGTAGGTTAATGAGACTTAACTGCTTGCCAAAAGCTCTGACATTCTTGACTGATGAATGCAGAGGATTATCAGTGTAAATGCTTTCTGTCATCCTTTTACAACTGTCAACATTTGTTCTCTGTCTCTCTGCTGGATGGCCTAGCTCTTGGAAGTCACTAGTTTGGTGGAAACAAATACATCCAGTCACTTTTGCTCCTGGAAAAAGGAATTAAATCCCTTCCTTAAAAATAACATTATAAAAAAAAAAAACCGTTAAACCTGCCAGGTCTACTATTGCCCTGGTCTCCCACTCATTTCTACTTGCCTGGCTGAAAAAATTGTATGAAGGTCAAGTAGAAATACTTTGCAGAAACTGAACATGTACAGTCACATTCAGGCTTGCTTCATATTTAGATCAAGTATGCAGAGCCATGTGCTGTGCAAGGGCTTCACCCCGGCCCAGCCTCTTTACCCTTGGCCTAACCTTTGGGAGGGATTGACAGAAAAGGCCCCAGGCAGGGCCAGCCGAGGGTCTGCCCATGGTGACCCAGAGGTGTCTGCTGGGAGCTCAGCTGCCAAGGACAACAGCCATGAGTGGGGCTGGCAGGCTCCTGGCACACAGCTCTGGGTGCTGTCATCATCCAAGAGAAGCTGGCAGAACTCAGCCCACAGCCTGGCTGGCCCCTCTGCTCCGCACCTTTGATACTGGGAGAGAACAGAACTGCCCCACCAGTGCCAAGGCTGCCAAGGCTGAGGGTGAGAATTTAGCCCCGGGCAGACACTTTGGCCTGTCCTTGCTGTCTCACCTGGATTCTGCCACAAAACACTGGCACTTCCATGCAGTGCCTTCTGTAAGAGCATGGTTTAGAAACATGTGTGGTTTCTTCCAGAAAGTAAAGCTTATTCCCTTCTTTCCTTGTTAAAGTATCACAGCAACAGCTGCCAGCATAGGGGCAGCAGGCATCCCACAAGCTGGCCTGGTGACAATGGTCATTGTTCTCACCTCAGTGGGGCTCCCAACAGACGACATCACGCTGATTATTGCTGTTGACTGGGCTCTGTAAGTAACACAATTTTTTTATATATATATATATATATATACACATTATATATATACACATTATATATATACACATTTTTTAATATATATATTTATATTTATATTTTAAAAAGGCAAAGGAAGTGATTCTGTAATTTGAAATGGTATTATTGTAGCCTTAGATTAAAAACTCTGCTGATGTGGACATTATATTGAAAAAGACAGACAAATGAGGGAGTCTACATGAGTCTTGGAAATAGGTCTTGCATGGAAAGGCTGAAGAAATGGAGTCCATTTAGGCTAAAAGTGAGCTGGAAAGGTCACCACAGCAGCTTTTTACATAGATAAGATTGTCCAGAAGAGGACATTGATCAACCTTCACATTCACAGGGAGGGAGGATAAAGTAGAACAAAGTACCTACCTCAACTCAGATCCCAAAAGAACTTAAGAACTTCTTTTATCTAGGATAGTCAGGCAGTGGAAGTGGCTGCACCTAGCCAGGCTGGATGATGATGTTCAAGACAAGTTTGAAGGCTGAGCCAGACAAATGTGCTTGAGGGGCAACTCTGGATGTTTCCTTGGGCAAGGATAAGGGGCCAACATTCCCAGGAAACATGGTTTGCCTGCACTCTACTTATCAGCCCACTGACATTTCAAGGCCATCATCTCAGAGCAGTGAAGCACTCTGCAAGAGGCCTGAGCCACTGCTAAAGCCAGCAGGTACCACTGCCACCACTGGCACCCCTGCACCCATGACAAGAGCCATGACAGCATGGTGATGGTGAGGGCTGTGTATGGCTACTGCTGCTGCAGCCCCAGCACAGCCAGCCTCAGTGCTGGCACCAGGAATGTCTGCCTTTCACCACTTGTCCTGATGCAATTCTGTGCTCTCTGATTTCAGGGCCAAATAGGCAGCAGCTGCTTGCAGCCCCCAATTCTGCAAGCGCAGCCGCTCTGTAGAGAGGGCACTTTGCTGCATCCACAATCAGGGGGCATTTACAGCACAGCCAGGGGCTGAAACTTAACAGTCAGGATGAAAGGGATTTGTGTCACCCATGAGAAGAGTCACTTTAAAAATTCTTATGGAGTGGTTTATTTGAACGCTCAACTTTCATGTAAATGCTGATGCATCAGTCAATTTTGAATAGTCTAGGAAGATGAATCATAAAATACTGGTCCCTAGGTCATTAGCATGTCAATTAACTGTGTAATTAGCACATGTATACACAAGAAAATATCCAAATTATTTTTATTTAAGCTATATAAAATATATCTCCTTTAACATAGGGAGTTTCATTACATCAGGGTCCTGGGTAAATTGTGTTACACATCCATTCTGTTATATCCTATTTTATTCAACTTTTAGCCACTTTTTTTTTGTATGAAGAATTGTGAGAAAAAATATTTTCCGTCCAGTGTAATAGAATATTATTATTATTATTAGCATTAATAGGAGTCATGAATCTTGTGTTGTATGAATATTTTAAGACTGTATTACAAAAGCCTTTTCCCTCTATATTGCTCAGTTTTTGCCCAGCTCTTGCAACATCAACATTTCATTGTTTTTCCAGTAAGCCTTCCAGTGTACATGGGAATTATTCTTCTTTTTGTCTTACACAACTTTTCAAAACAACAGAGAAAAGACTTTTCAGGCTATAGCTCCAGATGGTATTAAAAATTGAGTAAGGAATAGACCCAATTTTCTGTCTTTTGCAGATGACCTTTCAAACAAAAAGCATATTTCTGTATTTCGGCACTTGGTGGTTTCAAGAGCCTGCAGATGCAAAGTGTCAACATGGTTGACACGATGAATATTTTCAGTATTAGTTTTGGAAGTACTGGAGTATGAAGAATGCTTAAAGAAGGCTGGTTAGATGATCTCACGAGACTGAAATACCCATTACAATGCACTGCAGGTATTACAACTCTCTTAGGTAGCCATAATGTGTATGTGACCTTCATACCTTTAGCTAGTGCTTAGAGACATAAAGAAGAAAACCAAAATGTTTCCTAGCTCATCTATCAAACACAAGGTAAAAGCTTACATCTTTAATAACATCAATTACAGCTCAAATACCAGTCACTCATACGTTTGCACTGAGAGAAATGCCACCAGCAGCAGGCTGGCCTCTTAGTGGAGAAATGCCCATGGTGGGTGTTGTGATTCTCCTCATGCACAGTGCAGCCTGCTCCGTACACTCAGCATGGGGAACACAACTGTGCCAGGCAGTCCGTTTGCTTAAGAGTTTCAGTATAGAGCACTGTTTCCTTGGAAAAATCCTGCTTTGAAAAGATGCTAATTAAAGCTCAAAAGGGAGCTCAAACTCTTGAGCTCTGCTCACACAGCTTCTTCTCTACCACAGCTGACTTGTTGCACAATCCAAAATTCACAACACTGAATATCTTTCCAAGAATTACTATTTGATAATCAAGAAGGAAAGAAGTCAATGTGTCACAGGAACTTTTATCAGTATGTGCTGTAACTGCTTTTTTTCCCTGTTCAACATGTTCTTGTGGAAATTTTCTTCAAGGCAAAACCCAAAATCAGAACAGTAGAAATTAAACAAAAAATAGATTGAGCAAACAAGTGCAGGACTGGGTCTTGGAGCCAACAACTGTGTCTAGGTGTAAGCTGTGGAATATTATTGCTGAAGTTACTCGCAGTTGTATGCACAATTTGATAACTCCATGCACAAATAAGCTTTCATGCAGGAATTTTCATGATAATTAAGCAGGCAAATGCATAAACATTTATATGCACTGAGTACTTGCCTAAAATATCTGGAAAAAAAATTAGCACAGAGTTTCAATTCTTTTCTATATTAAGATACAGGAGAAGAAATATGGGCAGTGTTGATATTGGACTGTCACTGACTTTAATAAGCCAAACATCTGGAGATTTCTGAACCTCCATTTTATAACCTACATTTATAAATTAGGTTACTAATATGACAGAGTTTTCAGATGTATATGTTTTTCTTGGAAAAGACGTGACGTATTTCAGACTTAGAAGCTATATCACCTATCTGAAATCTCATCAATTTTAACTAATAGGTTCCAGGATGATTAAAGTGTAACACTTGTCTTTGATAGCCAGTTACTTTTGTCTATTTACAATCTGTATTTTAATAGATTTATTTTTTAGACAGGGGGTAAAAGGTGTAAACAGGGAAGAAATCCCATAAGTGAATAAATGAAAAACAGTTCAACTATATATACACAAAATACTGTCAAGCATACAAATTTAAATCGGAAAAGGTAACTGAAAATGAAGTCTTTAATAACTACTGCATAGGCTGCATAAGAGCAAAAGTCACCACAGGTTTTACGGCAATCAACATTACTTAAATATGGTCAGTGGCTGCCTGGTTTGTGAGTGTAGTTATGTAGCAATCTTCTGAATTATTTTGATTGTATCCTGCCCATTCTACCAATACAATAATCTTCTTAAGTAGCACTTTAAGTTGCTAAGATTGGTACCATGATCACTAATGTAAGGGACTGGTTGTGCTGGCCGATCTCTGCTTTTATTGAATTCAGACATTTGCAGCACCATTCTCCAAATCAGGCCATGTTGCTGGACCTTAACATATAACCTGGGACAGAAATGCAGGTGTGATGTGCAGTTCCACCTTTTCAGTGCTGAATCAGCTTGCATCTCTAGGGGGACACACCTGCTCCACTTAGCTCAGTTCCACAATCAAGTGTGTGCCAGCACAGCACACCAAGCTCAGAAAAGGCTGGAAAACCCAAATTACCTGTTCAATAACTACAGGATGCCTGATACCAAACTTCTTAACATTTCTAAACATCTTAGCTCATAAACCCAGCAAAACTGGCCTTGAGGCATAATTACTGCTGATGGAGGCACAGGAATTTACCCAAAGAGCCAACACCTCACCATTACTGTTTCATTTTGCAGAGACAGGTTTAGAACAATGATCAATGTTCTGGGGGACGCGCTGGCTGCTGGGATCATGGCCCACATCTGCCGGAAGGAGTTTATCAAGGATGGTGACGAGGTAACCACACTGTGAGCCAGGGTGTGCTGTGCCATGGCAAAGAACCTGTGAGCTCCCACATTTGGTTCCTCCATTTATAAGATGTTTCAGAGAGAGGACAGAATTGGGCAATGGGCAGCTTAGCACATGGTGGGGAGGGATCTTTTTCCATGGGGTCATGTGAAAAGCCACTGGAGTTCAGAGCTTGTAAGGCAGCTGTGTCTGGCACAGGCTGGGGAGGGGAGCAGCAGAAGCAGCTGCGCTGTCCTGCAAATGCATGAGATGCTGGGACTGAGTCCCACACCCAGGTCCTGACTGGCCAGTAATTTGTCCTGCTAGAAGTGTGACCAGCAACAGAGCAGGATGACAGATATCCCTGACTACCTGTGTGGAGGGAGAGGTAAAGGTATCCATGAGTGTGTATATGGGTAATCAATGAGCTCACATCAAAAGCAACTACCCTGGGCATTGCGAGCCCCTGAGTCAGCATAATCTAAGCCACTCTTGCAAAAATTTTCTTCCCAGACTAGCACAAGCACATGACTCCATTCTAGACTTCATTCTCAGACATCTTCATGCTTTCTACATTTAATACAAGTCCTTCCTTACAGCTTTGTTTTTTCCTCCTCTGTATCTTATTTCATACAGCACACATACCTCTGTATTCTGCCCCTGCCTCCTCCCATTCCTGTGCATTTCTCCTTCCTCTTTGGCATGCATACTTCAGTCTCTCCTTGTAACAGGAACTCCTCATGTCCTTCCTTCAATCCTTGACAAAGGAGATTCCTAATTCCATGAGCCCACCAGATTTGGAGGTGCTAATCTCCAACCATTTTAGCTCATGGCAGACTCTCATTACCTTTCTTCAACAAAGACAGAATAGTAATGCAGGAACATTTCTTCATCGGGACTGACCTTCACAAGACATGTTTCATTTCTGTGCATCACCTGTAGTATTCTACACAAATAGCAATGTTTTGTTTCTATCATTATTTCTCTCATTCTACAATTTTGAGGTCAATCCCATTCTCATACTTTCCTGCAACATTCATTTAAAATTCCTGCTCTTTCAAGTAGTATGTAGACAGACAGGCAGTGTCCTCTGAGGTAATTAGCACCTGCAGTAATTACTGATGACAGGATTAGGCCTGACTACAGGGGCTACACATGCAGCTACCTACAAACCTCCTAAACACAGCCTATGGGCAAGGTAGGTCATCCATTACAAAGCCAGAAGTGTAGGCTGAGCTCCTGCGTAACACAGGCCTCCTGACATTTCACCGCTGGATTTAGAACTCAGTCAGAACTTAAGAAGAGATGTTGCAGTAATATGAAATCCCTCCTGAGGGATTATTTAGTCATCTGTGATGAGATTTTTCTTTGAATCATGCTCTGTAATGGTATTAAAATATACTGCTAGTCTGCCATACAGTTTGGCTGCATAATTTGTGCAGTTAGTAATATATACCCAAAAGCCATATTTTCTCAGCTGCAAGCCCACCTCCTCTCTTTGCCAGTATTTACGTCTTACTTTCCGCATGAGAATCTGGTTTGATTTAAAGAACACTTCAATATTTAACTTATGAATCAGTTAATAAAATCCCCTTTATTTCTTTCAAAACAGAGCAAACTGAAGAGACAGGTGTTATTTTATTGGGTTAGAAGAAAGGCATAAGGCAACAACAAATGATTTGTTCATCTATTTAATTGCACCCAAGAGCAAGCACTGCCCAGAGCTCAGCACACTGGCCATTGAGAGTCTTTACCTTTTGAAGTGAACCCTGGAATTATGGTCTCTATTTATCCTACTTGGATCATTTTACCAATGGCAAGCAGCTGTTAAGAGTGTAAGTTCAATTAAGAGTTGTGACAGAATTTGCATTTTTACACAGGCTCCTTTGCTTCATGCAGATGGTGCAAAGATGCTTTAGTGTATATGAGAAACAGCTTCTGGAAGTCCATGGGGGTTCTAGATAATCCTGGTGACTGTAAAGCAGCCCACAGGCTTTCCAAATAAAAATTCCCTTCCTGTTGTATACAGCAATC
Organism: Geospiza fortis; assembly: GCF_000277835.1. Lineage (NCBI taxonomy): Eukaryota > Metazoa > Chordata > Aves > Passeriformes > Thraupidae > Geospiza > Geospiza fortis. The sequence goes on along the minus strand of NW_005054345.1, from coordinate 1,709,985 downwards.
AGTGGCAGTATTCCAGATCTTAATGCTTTTCACATAGGTGCCATTGATCTGTGAAACTAAGCCTATTAACATCCATCAGATTGTGGCTTACCAGAGAAATGGCTGTGTGAAGACCATGAATGAATCTCGTGGACCAGAAACAGTGAAAGGGTTGCAGCATCATATACCCATACAAGTGGAGCAAGAAGAAACTCCAGTGGAGAATCACACTAAGAAATCCAACAGTAAAGACCACTGCACTATTGAAATAAATGAACTAGAAACAAATGTGTGACTGCTACACTCAGAGGCATCTCACACCCCAGGGACCTGATACCCAATCTCTACCTCACAGCTGGAAGAAGGACTCTTTGCCTTGAACAGGAAAGCGTGGATTTATCGCGTGGATTTATCGCCACCCTGCTTGTACTGGAGCTAGGAGACCAGCTGTGAACGTCAAGAAAGGCACACAGCTTGCAAGAGACATGGGCTTCTTTAGGTGGAAGATTTTACTACTGAAAAATTAACTAATGGACTGCTACTGTTTTATTCTGCACTCACTGACTTCAATATGGTATTTGACACTCCTTTGGCTTCCTTTTTTTTAAAGCTTTTTTTTATTTGACCCTTTTTGATTTTCTAACCAAAGCCTTTTTCTGTGAATCTCAGTAATTACCGACACTGTAGAATTTTTGCTATGTGAAAATGTTTCACCGAAATTGCTAAAGATACTAATTTTGTCTAATATTTGCTAAATATAGAGTTTGTGCTTAGTTTTAGAACAGCAGTAAGAAAATCACACTGATTTCCTGATCTCATGGGGTTACATCTATTCCTAAATAACAGTGCAAGCACAGGGGAAGTGAAGTGTGCATTTGTGCAAGAAAGGGCATTAATGTAACTGTGATGGGCAGCCTTCAGAGACAGGCAGTCAAGTGTGATACCTAACACAAAGATTTCCTAGGTCACTGCAGAGCACAGTTTGCCTTCCAAGTGCCAGATTTATTAACCTTTTTTTAACCTAACTCTTCAGTAAAGTCAGTTCCATGCACTTGCAGTGGCAGAGGCAATGTGAGCTGTAATCCACAAGCACTGGTGCTAATGTATCCTCTCCTGTAACCTATAGGTTGTTCTACTGTAAATATGTATAAACTCAAAGCTCAAGCTCATGAACTATGTGCTGTGTCCAAAGGGCAGACTGAACACTAACTGGGACCCGAGGATGCTGAGTTAAAATGGGCTTTTGGGAGGAGTTTGCTGTGGAAACTGTCCCACTATTTCTCATTATTCAGTCGACAGTTACTCCCTTTCCACTGTCTACTGAATCTTTCACTTACAGTAAAATCTGCCGCATATGTTTCCAATGTTTGTGATAGAGAACATTTTTAATAAACCTGCCATATAAAACAGGCTGTCTGTGCACTTCTACTATTAGTGTCTTCCTATGTCTCTGCTAAAATAGAGAGTGGAAGTGAGGAGACCTTTTGAAAAGTTGGGATTTGATCCAGAGATTACATACCAGCTCGTACCAGTACACTTGACATATTATATTTTGCTACTTGTGGCATAGCAGCTTGAGATACCATGTGCCTGGTATTCTAATATGCTCTTCTCATCTGTAGTCAAAAAGGAAATTTCAAACTCAGTTAAAAAGGACAATTTCTGCATTAACCAGTAGCAGAAGTGTTTCATGCATTAGTTCATTGCAGATTCAGTGTATCATTCATTCATGATTAGTGGTTTTCTTGGGAGGTACATGTTCACCTCTTCTTTAAGGGCTCCTGTTCAGACTATTTCTTTTATCATGCACTGAATAGTTGCCTCAGAGCACTGTAGTATAGATAGTTTAATTACCAAGCAGTAAAGCCAGAAAGAACACACATAGGTCTTCTTTGTCTGTAGTTCCTCAGAACTATTGTATTCTTTTGAAAATATATACAGTTGGTAACTGTTTTCTTGATTTGACCCTAGAGTGAAAACAACAAACTCAGAACACAAAGAATAGGGAAGAACTCAAATGATTCAGAGCAGCTTGCTCCATAACAAGTCCAGTAAAGGACCTGTTCTGCAGAGTGTCACAAGAACGAGTGACTGGGGAGAGCTGAGGCTGGTCTGTGCCCCTCTGAATGGGCAGAAGCACTGACTGGCAAACACATCTGATACTTTTCATCTCAGTGGCACTGGCAGTTCCAGGAGGTCCCCCTCATCCCTCCCCAGCTGTCCATTCCTGCCTGCACTGCCTCCCCTCCTCTCCCAGCTGTACAGACCCAGTTATTTATGAGGCCAGACAAAGAACCAGATGAGAAGCATTTTTAATTCAAACCAGTTCACATATGTTTTTAGCACAGTCCTAACAGACAGTTGTGTCAACACAAGTGAAGGGGTGATGCAGGGACAAGATCAAGAAGCCAGGTATGAAACAGGGTAAGGGCACGTGGACTGGGCAGGGTCTCCGTGTGCCAACTGCACCCACAAAGAAAACACAACCCAAAGTTTCACCTTGACCCAATTACAGCTACATGAAGTGATAGTATGATCCTGCCAGTCATCTATCAGTTTGCAAGCACCTTGCATAGATAAAAATTACAAAGAGAGAGGCCAAGCGGATCCAAGATTTGGAACGAGTAGTTCTGGACTAAGTGGTTTTGCAGAGTCTGCCCGCACACCACATCACTGTGCCATGCAGAAAGTGCTCCCAGCCTTAGCACCACCTTCCAGCCCAGCCACCTACAACCTTTGGCTAACTACAAGTGCAAATCCTTTTGCCCCTTGCCTGAGGCAGCTTACTTGGTGTGACACTTTTCGGTGCAGTCACGGTTCAAAAGGTCTAAGTCAACTCTGGTGCTTAAGCAGCTCCTAGAAGGAGAGCTTCAAATGAGATAAAGCACCAAAGACCAGCAGTCAGTTGTGCTGCTCAAGTCCTGCACAACAAAGAAAACCCATTATGGGTTTTCAAAAATTTTGCCCATTATGGTCTCACATGTAGGTAATATAGGAGTCTCATGTGTGAATACATATTTTTATGGAATCAACAGGCTGGTTTAAAATCAGCTTTCTGTATTCAAACCCTATTCGAAGAGTATCCCGTTCTGCTTTGCAAATTGGAAATGCATTATGTTTTTAACATTTTAGTGTTTGAATTTTTAAAACTTGGGGTTTACAGCAATCTGTGCCTCCCATTCAGCTGGGAGGATGGCAATGGTCCTGTTTCTCACCTGGTCTTCTCTATTTGTGGTACAAAATGCTCTTACTAGAGGCCTAAGGCACTTTGGGGCTTGGTTCTAGTAAACATGTGTTGCTTAGTGAACTTGACTGGAGCACCTGACTGCTACTGCAGTCATTCTGTACTGAACACAAGACACACCGATAGCTGGGAGAGGTGAACACTGCTGTTATGGTAATTTCTGATCATTTCTATGGTAAGTTTTCCTCCATTTAGCTATTTTCTGTGTCTCGTGGTGTGTGCTGTCAAGCAGCTTGATGCACAGTGCAATTAGACTAGCAGTAGGTTCCATAAGATATTTGTATGCATGGGTCTGTTCACATTTTCCAGTTATAATCACACTTCCTTCCAACAAAAATAACAAAGCTGTTGATTATCAAGTTAGAGTGCAAGCTTTGTGTTGGTAAATATGTTTCTCCTACTTTCAGAGCATAAAAACAAACATGTGACCTTTACAGTCTCAAAAAATTTATATTAAAAAAATCAATCAATCGACCAGTCAATCACTTATTGCAACAGTTTGCATGGTATAATTTCAAGCATATGTGGAAAGAACATATTTCTTAACTGGCAACATTCAATCCCATTTTGAAGTTGCCTCCCCCCGCTAAACAGAAAGGGAATGTGGCCAATTAAAGTCTTCTAAAGGCACACTGGGGAAGAGTCTTGAGGAGGGAAAGAAGATAATTAAGAAGGGTGGTGCACTGTATACAGCTATAGAAGAAAGAATTTGGGAAGTAACCCAAATCAGCACATATTTATCAGAGGCAGTGGTTTTATGCTTGTTAATTTGCAACTCCTTTGTTCTGATGGTACTACTGAGAGGAGAGAAGCCACTGCAGATTGTTGTGGCATAAAACATCATTAAAGACACATTAAAACATCTTGAGGACTTTGCCAATGCCAAGGAAGTTCTGCAGTGTTGAACTGCTGTAATAAATCCTTGTGCAACAATTAGAATTGAGAGAAAGAGATACAACCAGAGCACTTACACTGCTTTTGGCTGCCAACTCAAATACAGAAGTTTATGGAACTAATACAGTTACTCATATGCTCTGCTAGTCTTAAATGATTCCACTTAAATTATTTAATGCACCTAAGTTTATTTGTGCCAGCTGAATACGAATCCTAACATACAAATAAGATTATCTAAATAGTCAAAACATTAAATTGGAGTTGCCCACCCTGCTATTCTAGCAATTCTATAGAAATTCTATTCTATTTTCTATAGAAAAGACAGGAACTCTGTAACATCCCCATTTGATGAAGTCTCGCTTTCAATTCTACTATAAACATCAATTTTAGTCCCTTTTTAACAACAGCAAACTGATTTATAATACTTTCAAAGCAGACAGAAAGCATCATCTTCAAGCCAGATGGATAGTCTTGGAAATTACCTCAGTCCTTCCTGTGCTTTCCATAAAAATGAGGTAACTATTAGCAGAGGGTGGTTGATGTGTGCGAGCAAAATGTGTAACCTGGGAGATGAGTGAGAGTGGAAGGCTCAGGCTGCCTTTGATCTTGCCCAACGCTGAGCACCCCCGTGGCTGTGCCTCTGCTGAGCAGCCAGGTGTGTTTTTCCAGCAAGAGCAGCTCTGTCACTGCAGGCACAGAGGCAATGAGCAATTGCTGGCTTTCCCCTGCAGGCAGCAAGCTGACTGATATCACAGCCCCTCACCTGAGGACTAAGTACAGGGAGAAGAGAAAGTAATGAAGGTTTTTCTACAGTTGCCTACCTTGCAGTGGGAGAGCACAGTTTTTTGCAGTAATAAGTATCTGGCTTTGCTGCATTTGGAAAAGAGGCCCCAGAACAGACAAATTTAATGAACCCATTCACTAAGGGCTGAGTTAAAAATGAAACACATTAATAAAATTCTCAGTTTAGCCTGTGATTTCACCTACAACTGAGATGAGAGACACTCAAAATTACATTCCTTACTAACTACTCTGGAGCATACTGATTGATATTCCTGGAATTTGTAAGAGGGTTTGTCCCACAAAACCCCAAATGGATTAGATCAATAGAACAGGAAGGGTGGTCACTACTTAAGGTCAGGTTCGTTATTCACTCAGACTTCCCAAGTGACCACAAGAATGCAGGGTTTGCTTCCCCTCTGTAAACAGAGAAAAGGTCCTTTCTAAATCAACAGGGTGATGGATAAATGAGCTGAAGACTGAGACAGTTACATAACACAGTAAAGGGGACTCATGATTACCTTGGATTAGCCACTTCTGTCTCTCTGGAAGCACTACTCACAATAGTCACAGGAATTGCCAGGCTTCCATTTTAAGTGACAGAATCTCAGATGCCATCATTTATAAAGCAGCAACAGTTGCATCTCTGTTGCCTAGAAGATTATATATGGGAATAGATTTGGCACAGCAGAGATTTCTGGCAGATTTGTGTCAGGGGTATTTTAGAAATTTTGCAGGCTGTCAAAGTGAAATCGTAGCAGTTGTTACTGAGAGAGTGGTATTTTGGGGAATGAGTACAGAAGGCTTCAGAAAGACAAGATGGGGAGTGTGGTGGGTGAAGAGGGAAAATGTTCAATCACCTCTCCTGCAATAGAATCAAACATTCTTTCCCTGATGGTTCCATGATGAGATGGTACCAACAGCTGGAGATGTAGGGAGGGAGCAAGACATCCCTTCTCCTCACAAAGCTCCTGTCCCCACGTGGCCACTGAAGGCAACTCTGCAGGTACCCACAGGCATCTGTGACTCCCTTCACAGCTGTCCTTCCTTCCAAACCAGCACAGAGCATTCAGTCCAGCACAAGAACCAGCAAATGTTGCTCCTGAAGAGTTTGCAACTAAATCATTATAAAACTCTAGATTTCCCATTCCACTGGGAATTCCACTGGGATGTGCTCAGGTAGGTCACAGATGTGCTTTTCAGGTTCCTTCTCTAGAAGTCTTGTTCTGCAAGTTACAAAGAGTTCTACATCTGTTGCTTTAAAATCAGCCCTCTTTCATCACAAAGAGCTATCTGCATTTCATTTAGGGATTAAATGTATGCTTCTGTGTTTCTGCACACCACACCAGCTGAAAGCCAGGCTTTGACCCACCACATGAAACTCACCGTAGTTAATCATCGCTTTTGAACTTCCCTAAAAGGATCTGATATCTCTAGCCCATCACTCACCACCCCCCTGCACCAAAAAGTATTTTAATAAGATGGAAAAAGCGGGGAAGCAAAACAAGAAGTGTTTTATGTTCACAGATATCTCATATTACATCTGCTACAAAAACTGCATGGGCTAAATGGCAAAACCAAAAGAAAAATGAGACTGACCTTGAGATGTTTCATTATGATTTCATTGCTGCTAGTGGTTGTATTGGGTTTTACCACTAGGCTATTAAAAACATGTGGAAAGTATACAGAAATAAGTCAAACTGAGCATTTTCAACAGTTCCTCTTTTCCATTTAAATACTTTCATATTTCTTTAATGAGTTTTCCTGAAAACAAAGTGCAGAGATTTGGGCAGTCTATATTGAAAGTTAATCAGTATAATCTTTGTTTTAGAATAAATAATTCACTTTTTTCAATAAAAGAAATAATTTCTCTGACATTAATCCTTCCTAACCACATATCTGGGGAGGGAGGAATCAGGATGGACAGGAGGGTGTCAGTCCAGCATTGTGGTTGGATCTAGCTCTAGCAGGAAGTTCTGAAAGGAAGTTTAAAAGCTCTGCACTTGGGAGAATTTCCACAGCTCCTGCTCAGCTGTGGTCTCCACACTGGTGCTGAGCACAGGACTGATGTACAGCTCCACACCTCACTTTCTGCACAAGCTCTTCAGAGTAAATTTCACAACAGGTATTAAGAGGTGATCTGCATCCCATTTTGTTCATCCCACAGCTGGGAACAACCTGGAAGATTCACTTTGGTTGTTTCTGCCTGGTTTGGCATTGAGAGATTCCCTCTGGTTCTTCCTAGCTGCTTTGCAGAGAGCAGGAACAACCACAGCAAGTCCTCCAGTGTCAAATCATTCCAGCTGTGGATGGTGGGGGTGCCTCAGGGCACAGCAACTCAACTCTTGAGCACATCAGGGAAGTGCTTTGAGTTGTATTCCACTGCTGCATTTGCAATAAACAGACCCAAACCAGAGGTCCACCAGAAAGACGGGGAGACATCTAGAGTGTTATGTAAGTAATCAAAGTTTTATGTAAACCTGCATAAAAGATGGATCTTAAGATCTTTTTAAAGCTGATTCCTATGATGACTGTCAACAAACACACTATTCTATCCCAAGTAACAAAAGGAGTCTCATTAATTTCTTGTATGCAACTGGAGTTGAAAATACTGAAAGTCAATGCAATTTTTTATCAGAAGCAACGTTCTCAGCAGTATCATAATCATATGCTAAAAACAGATTCTGGAACTATCATGGGGAAAATCTGAGTAGCCTGTACAACTATGCATTAAAACACTCCATGCCTGATTCAAAACCATTTAAAGAAGGACTTTCTTGATGGACTTTTTAATGTCCTTGGATACTACTGAAGAATTTTTATGGAAATACTTTGTATACTAGATTATTAGAACACATTTATCATCCACTGCCTGCACATATATCTCACAGCTGGCTGACTTCACAATAGCAGCATGAATCACAGCTACAGGGCACACCAATATTTTCCTCACTAAAGCAAATGGAGTTCTTTAGGGAATTTACTCACTGTTCTTGTATTAGAATAATAAACCAATTACAATTACCTCCATAAATTAATCCATTAAAGAAGGAAATATTTTTAAAAAACCAACTAATCTTATATTATGTAAGACTCCATATATGTTTTTTAGGATACCTACACCCAAACCCAGGAATCAAGACTCACCAACATTACACTGTAGAATGAAATCAATTAACAGGATATTGGACTATATCATAGAAGCTTCCCGAGAGACTGCTTCCCATCAAAAATTCGATTTGTAAAATATGTCTTTATTCTTGTTAAATAAGAATAAATTTGCTTTGGTTTTTTCAAGCAAAATTTGCAAAAATGTTAGTGAGCTCAGTCAACATGGTGAGAAGGGGCATCATAAATTAAACTCTTATTTACTTCCACTTCAACACCTCCAAGAGAGAACAATCATGAAGTTTTGATCAAACCCCTCCCACCTCCCATGCTCTGCATGGACCACTGGGGAGCAGAAGAAATGGCAGTGTCATCCCAGGAAGGAGGATACTTCCCATTCTCATCCACTTTGCTAATGCAGGTCCCCAGCCTCACTCCTGCATGCACCGAACGCGTGCTCAGGAAAAGTCGTGTCTGTCTTGCACAGCAGCAGGAGAGGAGGAGGGCGTTTGGCCACAGATGCCTCAGGAGCAACCCTGCCAGCCCAGCTCTTCAGCACCTGCAGGAGCTGGAGGATCCTTTCCCCAACTGCCCTTTTAATGTAGTCCTGAAGGATTTATGAGACCTAAGATAAATAATCTCCAAGTCCCAAAAGCAGCGATTCTTCTGCAGAGCAGATGCAGCAGCTCTTCACCCCAGCAGGGCTGCCTGGCCCAGAGCCCCCAGTGAGGGGAGCGGGGCCCAGCCCTGGGGAGCAGCCCCTCGGGGACCCCATCCTGCTGCCGGGGACCCTGTCTCACTGCAAGGGACCCTGTCCCACTGCCAGATCTGCAGTCAGTTCCTCAGGAGCTGTCACTGCTCCCCCAAGGGAGGCACTGGCAGCCTCACTCTGCCCCCCCACATCCCCCTTCAAATTTCATCCATAGTTTTTCTTTGGGAGTTTTTCTTTTTTTCACAGAATCACAGAATCTTTGGATTGTAAGGGGACCTTGAAGATCAACTAGTTCAAATCCCCTGCCATGGGCAGGGACACGTTCCACTAGACCAAGCCCCATCCAACTCACCTCTCCCCTCGAAGGGTGGGCCAGCCATAGTTTGTCTGAGCAACCTGTGCCAGGGCCTCACCACCCTCACAATAAAGAATTTTTCCCTAATATCTAATACAAACCTACTCTGTTTCAATTAGAAGATGTTCCACTTTGTCCTGTCACTGCATGCTCTTGTAAAATCTTGTCCCATCTTTACTAAAAAAAAAAATAAAAAAAATTCGTTTTTAAATATTTTTTCCTCAGAAGAGTATCTATATACTCCCTAAAGCACTTCTTTTTCATTAAACAGAACACTCAGAGCCCGGACACCACAGCACGGTGTGTGAGGCGCTCGAGGCAGGGCAGAACGCTCCTCACCACCCCACAGAGGCCTTGGCTCTGTCCCTCATCCTCCTTCCCTCCACCCCACAAGGGCCCCCTGGAGCTCACCCCTCCTGCCAGTTGAGGCTGGGGACATCGGGATCATGGTGCTCCTTGCGGAGGGAATCATAGGGTACCACCGGGAGAGCCTCGGCCTTGTGCCGCCTCCGTGCCTCCGCCAGCGCCGCGCCCCCTCCCCCCCTCACAGCCGGCGGGACTGCACCCGTTCCGCTGTGGGGGCTCCGTGGCCCTTTGGGTCAGGAGGGGCCCGCAGCTGTGTGTGTGGGGAGCAGAGGGGAACGGGCTCCCCATCCGGCCCCTCACGGCACGCCGGGGAGGCAAAGGGGGTAACTCCGTGTGGGGAAGGAAAACCCGTGTGGAAGATGCAGCACTCGCAGGCCTTTTCCCTCAGAAATGCCCGAGGAAGAAGCCGTGGGGTATCTGGAGGGGCGGTGTGGGGCAGGAGGCGGCGCTGGGTGCCCTCGTGAGGGGCTGGCCGTGGGTCGAGGATCCTGGAGGAATCCAGAGTGAGGGGAGCACGGCTGCAGAGCGGCCCGTCCACATGGCACACACAGATGGGCTGCGTGCCCACCGCCTGAAATAAAAGCTCATTATCCACCAGCTATTTTTGGCACCTGATTAATTCTTTATAGCTCTCAAGCTGCATTTGTACTCCTGTTGCTGTGAAAAATCATAGCTCGGAAAAATCCCATTTCCCCCCACTTTGTGCAGTATTCTCTGTAATGAGGGAATATGGCTTTTAAAAGAAAAAACAGCAAATAAACCCAGACCTCGGTCTGCATACAGACCACACAGGAATAGCAAGCATGCACAAATGCATGTTTAGGGATAAAATTGCCAACTGACTGTTTTAGAGTTCAAGTTTTCACTATTCATACATCTATCTCAGCCTTAAAACCCTTCTATTCTTCTCTTTCCCAAATCCAGGCAAATTACAGGAAGGAAGTTACATGAAAGCAATGTCTGTGTTGCCTCTTTGTGGCCTAAGAAAAGGCCAACTTCCCACCTCCCATTTTCACTAAAGGAAATAATAAAATTAGAGCCTGTTCCTGGGTCCTGCCATACAAGGTCTGGATTTGACTTTTGGATGATGGGTACCAGCCACAGTCAAAAAATACGTACGCTTAGTCCCGTGGACTTCTGATGATTCCTCAACATCTCTCATGGCATCTCTTCCTCCTTTAAGAGAAAGAAATAAACTACCATTTTGGCCTGACAGCATTATGTCCAATGTCATAGGTGCTGATAATACCAGGTAAGTGAGGAATAAGGCCTGTGGTTCTCCCTCACCAATCTCTTACAGATCAAAGAATCTTGGAGCATTTGAGGCTTTTACTGGATAAGAGTGGTGGTGGGGTTTTTTTTGGTGCGGGGGGCGGGGGGGTGTTGCTGCTGGAAAACAGTGCCCCATTTAAAGGACAGATTCAGTGTGCAGCTACTTGGAACAAACTTGGATAAGTGTTTCCTAACTTTACCTTTATACTATACGCCCCTTAAACTGTAGGTGAGTCTCCTTTGGCAAAGGCTGCTGCTGGCTCGAGAAGCTTAACAGTGCATGTGTCATCCTGACATTTGGGGCCTGATTCTACAGGTTCATCAGACAGACTCTCAAGGGATTCAGAGAAGTCTGAGGCATCTGACTTTTCATAGAATATTAATCCAAGGGACAGAAGTTTGAAGACAATAGAACAGTTCTCCATAAAACCATACAAATCTGCATATTCTCAGCTTGTTCAGGGGTTTAATAAATTGGTCTTTTTCCCAGAAAACTCGCAGAACTTCCACTGGAAGTTTGCTGGAGATGGCTAATTGACTTGAGCTACATTCTGAAGACATTTTACATAGAAATCTATCCCAGCAGTCAGTTGGAAGGATAATTTATTGCTCAGCTGTATAGCTGATATTCAAAAATGTGTGGGTTTTGCAATTTCTGGGGCCAAGCTTTTACTTTTTCAGGAAGCAATCTTTCCTTCTATGATTAATGAGTGTGTTGAATTGTCTAAGGTAGGGAACAACAGCTTGAAATTACTGTCATGAGCTATGGGAAACCAGAGGGAGAGTGTGGAACTAGATCTCCAGCAGGAAAACAGCTGGTAAAAAATTAAGCCAACTGTGTTTCCAAGTCAGTCCTGGAATGCAGTATGAAAAACAACATGTGTTCAATCAGAAATCCTCAAAAGAAGGATTAGCTGCCTCAGATGAAGGACATTATAAGCAACTGAGAAACTTGTACCTCTGTAGGTCTTCTTTTCCTTGGTTTCTTTATTTTCTGATTCCAACAGGAGCTGAGAACACTCAACATCATAAAATAGGAGAAGCTTTAAGGGAGTATGACAGCAAGCACTGTCTCCAGACTTGAACTAAACAAATTTCTTTAGATACTTAATGGTTTTCTCCTAAGACAGCCCACACTCACTAATCTGTTCCATACCATTAGTCTCACCCCTGCCTCTGGGTAGGAATGAGATACACTGCAGAAAATTCTACCACATCCATTAAACTCCATCCTGTCACTCCATCCTCTGATCACATCTTCAGAGACATTCACCCAACTGCCCCATGGGCAAACAACAGCAAGACAGAAACTTTACCAAAGCTCTGGAAGGTAGACATTTTATATATGTATTTATATATATATTCACAAGAGCATTGTTTTATCTTAAAACCTTTCTAAAACAGGAATATACTGCAGGTTTTAGCAGTAGAGATAAAATATTACGGGATCCAGCCTTATTTTGTTTTTCTCATCCAAATATACACATTGTTATAACAGAGAAATAATTGCATCCAGAATTATTACTGCTGCTTGATGACCAAAATGCCTCATACACTGCTCTGCACTTGAAACTACTGCAGATATTCATCTGCCCTGGCCAAGAACAGCTTCTTTTGGGTGGAGGAAAAGAAAAGAGGCATAAACATGGTTCACTTAAAATGCAGTGACAAAAATGGCATTTGAAGGCCTGTGTTCAAAACAGTCCCATATTGTTATTACAGATGGAAACAGCTAGGGAAGAGAAACAGAAGAAACAAAAGCCAGCTTTTGTGAGTTCCAGAGCAATCCCTTATGATCCTGGGTCTTGTATAAGATGATTTGGAAGCTTTGGAAAGGCATTCAGGGTCTCTCCCTGAATAAGGCACTGAAACACACTGTCTTCCATGAGCCTGGCCCAGTGCCACAACAGTTTCTGCATAATTCATTGCACGTTTTGCTAAGTGTTCTCTGGATATCTATATAGATGTATACACATAGACATATATGTATTTTTCCATATGTTTTCCTGCAAAACAGAAAAATGAAATAAGTTACATAATGGAATACAGAATTCGGAATAAGACAAACATAGTACCTGTTGACATGTCACACGTGCCCCAAAACTAAACCAGAGAGGCATTGATTTTGAATGTACCCTAAGTCTGTAGATATAAATTATTTCTTGTTTAACAAAGTTTTCATATAACTCAGCCAGTAGGGCTAATGTTTGACTTCCCAAGTACCTTCTGCCCTTTTCAAGCCCCATCATCTTTTAAGCTTATTAGCACTATTCCTAGCAATTCCTTGTGTCATTCTCAGTGACAAAATGTTGATTAGGGACAAAACTATTTTTTCCCCACCCTTAGGTCTCCAGAAGCAAAGAGCAATCCTGAACCTCATCATCTTTGAATGTAAGATGCTTAAGAGATGCAGTAAATAGATCACTATTCTTATGAAAAGAATGGATATTCTTCAAATATTTTTGTCCTTGTATCTTTTTTTCCTGCAGTTGAAAAGAGATTCAAGTAGAGATGCTATTCTTTCCATAAGAAATACACTAAGTGTAGCATTATTTTTCTCCTCCAAGTGGTCAGTGATTTAAATACTGCCTGGGATAGAGTTTGTAATCTAATGACACATTTAACAGCCACCAATGGGTCTAATCTTACTTTAATTTGCCATCTATTTTTGCCTCATGTCTTCTGCATCAGCAAGCTTCACAGCTTGTTCTTTGTTTTCCTTTTGAAGTAATTGCTTAAAAGTATCATGAAATACCTTTGCATTTTTTATCAGAATTAGTGACCAAGGACCTGCATCTTTAACTACTGCGTCTGCTGTGCCTATAAACAAAAGCCAATAGAACAGGCCATTAAGAAGTCTGATAAAATAGATATATACTGTTTCATTTTACAAAATATTGTATTTTCAACCCTTTTTGATTTGTGACTCCCAGTCATGCTTTAGTGGAAGTCTTTAAGTTCAGGGTTCAGACACTCACTTGTTATGCTTCAATCATGTGTGTAAATTGGAAATATTTACACAAGAGTCTGAAAACTGGGGCCTTAATTTAACTCAACTACAGCTGTTACCTCCCACGTGATGGGATTGTGTGAGTTCACATTTTATCTCCGTTCTTCTTCCTCTTCCTCTTCCTCTTCCTCATCTTCCATTTCTTCTTCTGAGTCATCCTTATTCTTTGAACTGTTGCTGAATTCAAGGTTCCCTTCAATATCCAGTACCTGTAAGTGCTTCAGGTTTTGGAAGGTACTTTCTTTCAGTGCTCCAACTGCAATCTTATTAAACCTTAAACAAACAAAAAAGCACCCTTGTTAAAAGAAACACATTTTTATATACAACAGAGAAATCAGGGGACTAAGAGGAAACCATTCTGCAGCTACTCTATACAGATCCAGGTTACTCGAAGTTTACACTGACTCACAACAGCACTCTAGAAGTGCTGACTCCTCTGGATGGGGAAAGAAAGAAAATCATAATATTGGAATTCCTCCTCCACAAATTCTTTCTCTTGCTATTCTCCTTTCTCCTTCCCAGAGAAGAAAGGCATCTGCTTCACAGCCCATATTTTAAAGTATAACTGATTTTTCATAAAATTCTGTGTCATTCCTTGACAGTTTAATTCTTCATCTATTAAACTCAAAACAAAGTAACCCTTTAAACACAAAGCAGTCATTTTTCAGCTGTTATTTGCATTTCCAGGAATACAAATAAACTAATCTGCAGTTTATGAACCTGTCACATATACTGCTCTGTTACTTTTGAACATGCTTAGAATTGTATTCTGTGTAATATTCCATATGTATATTATTGTTTCACAGCACTGCAGTGATTAATGGCCTCCCATTAAAAATACGACTGAGCTTGGGTGGAGTTGCCTCCTGAATATGTTAGCAAAACTGTTTTGCAAATTCCTTTTTTCTTTATATAGAAATATAGAATGTGGCATGTGGTTTCTGGTTCACATCCAAGCATTCACTAAAATCTCATAAATGTGAGCAGCTGAATAGACAGACTGCTCTAATTTACACCAGACTTTGTAATTTTATTTGCTTGGTATGGAATCATTCATCCATAAAGGTATGCTCCAGAACTATTCAGAACTGCAGGGCAGTTTAGCTGCATATAGTCAAAATAAGACCACATTTAGTCTTCTGCAGCCTAGGCTTTTTGAACACAGGCATTGGATCAGCTTAATCATATATTAAGGAATTCATAAATTACTTCTAAATAATATTTTCAATAATATTCCGTCAGATTAGAACTGAATATATTACAGGGACAGATTCCCTTCTTGTGCTATAAATCTCTGCTTCAGTCAGTTGTTACTGTGAGTTTACATTACATGTAAAAAAAGGTCAGTATCTGTCATCTACAAAAACAAAGTCCTCATCCAACTGACAGAGTGGGAAAGAACCCAGCAAAGCCCCTAAACTGGGTTACGTAACTGTCACAGTTGTAACTTGTCACTTGTTTCTGACAAAGCTATCCAGGGAATGCACACAACTCCAAGATTACTCACACACATCTCACTGGAGGGGGATTTTGTCAAAATCCAGGGCCAACAGACACAGGCTGTACTTCTACAAGGGCACTGTAAACTTTTTTCACAGCTGAATATTGGAATATGACATCATGTTAAACATTAATTGCCCAGAATTACTGGCATGCCTCCATTCTAATAAGCATAGAAAAGACAAGCTCTCTTAAAGGAGTTTATTATGTGTATCCATGTTGTTTCTGAGCAGATAAATATAGTTTTGTCACATATTTGTATAAACCAAATATGCTTCAGAAAACAAGGATTTTAAATACTTTCTAAAAAGTAAGCAATTATAAAGTAGATGAAGAAGGAAAAAATCTTGTGTGTTGAAGTGGAAGCTTGACCTTACCTGAGGTAAATCCCCTTTATATTGGGTGTGGATTCAAAAGCATTCTCTGAAACCGTTGTGATCTTGTTGTTCTGGAGATACAGATATTCCAGAGATTCTGGCAGGCCTAATGGGATAGATGTCAGCTGGTTGCCAGCCATGTCTAGTGACTGCAAGGAAGAGACAACAAGGGATCAAATAACTGAATTTAAATATTAGAAACACACCAGAAAGAGATTTAATTTTGAAGTTATATTTATTATAGAATATAATCATTTAATCTACCTCTAATTTGCAGCAAGGTAAGTGTGGCCAAGACAATTCTAGTCTCTTACACTCCTATTGAGCATCCTGATTTCACATGATATGTCATGCTGGTTTGTTTCAGAGTTCCAACATTTCTTTATCTCTGTCCCCAGGCATTAGCCCATGTCTGTTTAAGTAAATTAAAAACAGGCTGGGTTTCAGATATGCAGGAGAATTCCTTGGCATCTGCTACTGCAAACACTTTGCTGGCTGAGGATGGTGATAGGTACAGTTACACATAAAATCATCTGGAAATATTCTAACATGGAGAATGTATGAAGACAGCAGGACTAAAGGTCATGGTCATTTCTCAGATTAATTTTATGCAACAGAATTGATCAATGGAAATGTTTTGTTATCCTGTATTGTAGTCTTTTCATTGCACCAACCTGACATTATTTACCCACTACTCAAAGCCACACTTCTGCAAACAATTGTTCTCATTCCAGTGTTTTTATTCCTCATTTATAATGCCAGTCTGGAAAACAATTATCATAGAACCATTGAATTGTTTAGGTTGGAAAAAAGCTTTAAGATCATTGACTCCAACTGTTAACCCAGTACTGCCAAGTCCATTATGTAAATGTCTTGCTTTGCAGTTGCAGAGTCTCCAGCAATTTCCATGGAAACAGTGTGGACTGAAGTATTTACTAAGTATATGCATGATCAGGATCTTTATGGATGGTTATTTGCCAAATTCACTCCAGTGCAATAACTCAAAAACCAACTGCACAGTTAAGCACTTAATGATAAAAAAGATTCAGCTGGAAACAACCAACAAGAATTAATGCTGTTCCAAAGAAAAGCAACAGCCATAAATGCCCCATTAGTCCAGCAGAACTTTAAGTCTGTGCTATTATCTGAACCCTGTTTAGTGGGAGTGGGGTTTGCTATGGGGATGGCCAGTGGTTGAGTCAGAAACACCTCTGGCTTTACACCGACTGCAAGGAAGGGAGAGTAGAAGGAAAGTTCCACATAATTGTGAATCTGGACCTTTGAGAAGGAAAGCTCATCATTCCAACCAGCAACTCCAGCTACCCAGCAGGGATCATGACCCATTTTTGTTTGAAAATAAAACAACCTACATTTTATTAATGCACTGCAGAAAAGCGATCCCAGCCGTCTGTAATTTTCAATGGCATCTTCCTTCCAGGCTACTTTGCATGTTAAATATATTTGCTCACACATGTATCAGTGAGGCACCAAACAAATGCAAAAGGTATTATTCAAGCCAGGGACCAAATCTGCAGCTGATGCAAACAGCTCTGCAGACACTGTTGCTGCATTGCTGATTGACATTAACTGAGAAACAAGCTATTGGTTATTCCCAGACACAACAGAAAGGGAAACGTTCCTATAGATTAACGTCAGGATTGTCTGAAAACACACCGGGGGCCAGTGTGACATATGCTACATGTCCTTATCCCTGATCTGTTCAGAGATGTGCACACTTTGCTGTGCAGTGACCTGACCATATGCCCCCTCCATGGCTGCTGTATGACACAGGCAATACCTTTCACTGCAGGAAAGGGGCCGTTGCCTAAGAGGAAATGCAGACAAATCCTTCAGCCGGCGTAACAATTCTGAAAGGTCATTTTGCTCAGCACAAATGTGATTGTTCCTGCCTGCCTTATGGTTTGTGTTTAACTTTCTCCAACAATTAAGCAAATGAGAAGACTGCTGATTGAATCCAGACTCTGAGCTGCTCCCCAGGTGCCTTAGCCAGCTGAGCTGCTAAATCCTACAGCTTGGCTTGTCTGAATATAAGCTGATGTGGGGGCTTTGAGAATTAAGAGTGTTTTTGTTTATGCATTCCTTCCTCCTGCTGTCTCTATTCAGAGCTGATTTTAAATCTTTTGGGAGACGAGCTATTTGAAAGGCCTAATTTCAGTTTTAATGACATTTGCCGATGTTTTTCTGAAAATATAGGACACTGTTAGGATTCAGACACAAAGCTGGACTGGCCAGCAGTGGAAAGTACCCACCTCTGGCACAATAGCACATCATTTCTACTCTAGAAACAGGGTGTGTAGCACTTACAATGCAACCCCAAAACACGAGGACCAAGCACATTTAGTATTGGTGCTACATAATTTGATTTAGGCAGACAGATGAGGATATCAACATCACTAATACAATTAGAGAAGGTGGTGTTTCTACCTGGAGACTGCTGAGTTCTCTCCATGCTCTTGAATAAATTGAATTTACTTTCAGTTTATTGTTGCTCAAATACAGTTCCCTCAGTTTTGTCATCCCAGACAAAGTCCCTTTTGGGATGATGCTTATCTCATTCTCCTTCAGCTTCAGAACCTCCAAGTTCTTTGGGAAGCCAAAAGGCACCATGTGGAGATTGTTTCCAGAAAGATCCAGGGACTTCAGTTGCCTCAGTTTACGGAAGGCCTCCCGATGGATCTGGGGACTTGTGAGCTTGTTGTAGCTCAGGTTCAGCTCTTCAAGGAAGTAAGTGGTAGCAAAGTCATTCCTGTTGATCTCTGAGATCTGGTTATGAAGGATCATCAGTGTCTTCACTCGCCGGGGCAGCCCGCTGGGGATCCTTTCCAGCATGTTGTTGTACAGGTGGACAGTGTGCAGCTTCTTTAAGCCATGGAAGGCTGAGGGGTGAATACCTCGAGCTTTTAATTTGTTATTGTGGAGCAGAAGGTACTCCAGGTTCTTAATTTGGGTCAAGACATCTCTGTCAATCACCTTAATTGCATTCTTCTCCAAGTGGAGGAGGACGATGTTTCGAGGTAAACCACTTGGGATGTGGGAGAGGTTATTGCTGGACAAATCCAGATATTCAAGACTAGACAATTTCCTTGAGAAAGCAGGAAAGAAAATATTTTGATTCTGCAAGGTGAAACAATAACCAACTTGCTCAAAGACTTTGCAATCTTTGCTTTAGAGCCTTTTACCAGGCACAGCTCCCACTACTGACTGCCCTTTTCTGACTTGTGATATGAGGGATGTGGACACAAAACAGGGAGCTCCCATATTGCCATAAGGGATTAGGACTTGGCACTGCCACTGCTCCCTAGCCACACCAGCAAGAGAACGTGCCAGAGTCCGCAGACACCCAAACTGCCACTGAGCTGAGACCTGGGATCAGTTTTGTAGTCCCAGATAGCAACATATTCATTTCAGTGAACAAATGCCACAAGGAAAATGCCATGGGACCACCACCAGAACACAGAGTTTAGCTCTCAGTTTCACAGAAACAAAGCCTGAGCATGAGTAATTTCTGTCTCAAAGTATTTGCTGAAAGTAAAAGGCGGGTCTGCTTTCTAGATGATGAAATGTTACTTTTATGAAAAGCAGAAATGCTAAGTTAGTGTCCTAGGCTAAGGTAGTGAACTTCTCATGACCCTCCAGTATTATGGAAGTGAGTCAGGGCTAGAGCTGCTTTGTGTAAGCTACTGAATCTGGATTCCATGGTCTCAGTTGAAGCTAAATTAAATCCTCAGACCAGCCACTTATACCAACTGGATATGGATCAGTGGTTGTTCCACAGCCAGGACTGAGGAACCCTGTATTCCCTTGTATTTCAAGTCAGTTTCTCAAATTAGAGTTTTAATCTACTTGACACAGCATAACCCATTGCAGATGACCAGAGAGTTTTCAGGAAACAGGAAGACTAATGTGTTACAGACATTACTTACTGGTTACTACACTGCTGTTCCAGCTATCCAAGCATGCTCGGAATAAACAAATATAATCTTTAGGTAAAATGCTTCACTGCTGCCATTTGTAAGGTTTCCCCAGGATGGGAATATCTTAACAGAAATTACATGTCCAACATGACCTGGAGGTGGACTCAGCACAGATATAGTAAACTACTAAGGGGGGGTTTCTGGGAATGGGAAATGGAAAAGGAAAGCACAGTTTGGTACTGTGTCTGGAGATCAGGAGGGTTTGCAGAACTAAATTATGGGCAGGACCGATTGCGTGGTCTGGATTTTCAGGTATTACAAAGACAGCATTTGGTGCAAGCAGAGAAAAAAAATTATTAAATTTCTGAAGTGCTAAGTCCCAGGCTAAATCTAGGACAGCCAAAGGCTATTTTTGTTGCACCAGTTGGTAGGAAAGCTTTTGCAGCCATCTGGCTCTTGAGCAGTACCACTGCATCCCTGGCTGCTCCAGCAACCACCTGCACTGGGGTACAGCTGGCCATGGGGAATTCACTGCTCTGTGTGTGTGGCTGCTTTCAAGCCACCTTCACAGAAACACACAAGTGGCTCCAGTGAAGATGAAGTTCTGGCTTTAATGCCCAGTGAAGTGCCCTAGAAACTGGAAAGTCCCAGGTAACCTCACTTTTGACTGTTTTGGAAGAGCAGAAAGTAGCTTTCAGTGTTGTTCTAGGTGGCTGTTCCCAGAAGGGACTTAGTACCTGGTGTGACTGGGTCTGTGGCAGGCAGGGAGTGGTCCAGTCTGATGTTCAGTGTTCTGTCTTTTCTATGAAACAATTCTGCAACCACTCACCCAGACCTTTGCTCTTGAATGGCAGCATCTGCATCTAAGCAGTGAAATGCATAACATCATCCAGCTTTGAATAACTTCACTTTCTACTGTATCCTTTGTTCAGTAGATGCACAACTGTCCCAGAGGGGGCAGACAGACACAGAGGTACATAGCACACATCTCAGTCTCACCAGAAAGTTTCGTTGTCCATTCCCTCATTAGACAAGTAGTTATTCTGCAAATACAGCTCCCGCAGCCCGGCAAGCTCGCTGAAGGCTCCTTTGGGAATCTTCTCCAGCTTGTTGCTCTAGAGTCACCAGAAGCATAAAGAACAGTATTTGGCATGAATCAACACAATATTTGGGTTCTGTTCAACTAGCAGGGGCAATTAAACTTCAGAAGGGCTAGACATGAAATATTTAGGGGGCTTTATAATGTGATGGAGAGACTGGACCAGATTCATTTGTCAACTTATATAAAGTAGAAACCAACACAGACAAATTTGGCTGAGTGTCTCAATAAAGAGTAAAAGAAAAAAATCACAACTTAAGTACACCTGACAGATATTTTTGGTCCACTTTTGGCTGCCTCTCATTTCTCATTGTCCTGGTTTTTCCCAGTCAAAATATCAAGGTAAATGTTACTACTGACAGATGGTGCACTTGCAAATAAAACACTAATTTCTCTACTCATCTCCTCTGTCCTAAACACAGCTGGGGACAGCAGGGAAGGAGACAAGTTGAAAGAGTAATCCTCACAGTGTGTGACCCCTTTGGGAGGTAATGATTATCTGTAAGTGTTGAAAAAATGCAGGGGACAAATAAGTTCATACTTTGGATAGAAATTCCAGGAATTTAAAGGACTGGACTGGTTGCGTTTACTTTTCTTCAAGCTGAAAAGCCTGTTCTCTAGAAGATTTTAACAGGGGTTCTGGTGAAACCTTCAAGGAAAAAGAGAGCTGGGAGGCAGCACAGAGCTGCCTCCGTCCAGGGCTGATAACAGACTCCAGTCTCTGCACGTCCAAGGAGCTGTCAACACTCAGAGCAAGCGGACCCAGGACTCCCCACCGCTGTGGCTCTCCCATTGCTGAGGCTCAGATCTCCAGCTCAGACATGATGAAGTGGTTTTATCAGAATCAGATGACATGGATTCAAAAATGCTGGAGAGCAGTTAACAGCACAGCTCTGCTATTGCATTATGGCTGGAGGAGTTGTAGTAATAGAGAATTCCTGATCCAAACTGAATTGCCAGTTCAGTAGCAAACAGCAGCCACTGGTGCTGAGAAGCAGTGGTCTGTGTGAAATGAGTCAGTGAGCAAAGCCAGTACAGAGTGGGTAAGCAGCCGTCAGGACAAGTGGCATTAGTGGCAGACTTAACTGGGAGGTCATGGAGACATGGCCATGGAATGATGCAGTTCCTGTTCTAATATGTATTAATATTGTTTTATGCATGGAGGAGACCAACAATGCAACCACACAGGGATTTGCAATACATCCCCCTGCAAACACAGAAAGGCATTTCTGCCCCCTGTGAGCGTTCTGGTGATTTGCAAAAACACGCTATTGCTTATGGACGAAAAAGGAAGGAGATGGGGACAGCTACTGCTGAAAATACAGCAAGCAAGCCTTAAAGTGGGCCTGGGGATGTTTCCAGGGGCACTGGGATGTCTTGGCCATGTGGTGTGAAACCCACACTAACACAGTCACAAACCCAAAGGATTTGTCACAATCCTAAAGGATTACGAAACGTTGTTGCCATTACCTGTAAGTGTAATTTATAAAGTGCTGGAGGGAGATTCTTTGGAACATACTTCAAGAAATTGCTGGACATGATGAGTATCTCCACATTATTAGAGCCATTGAACATATTATCAGGTAACCCAGCATCTGAAAGTTTGTTGTTATGAAGATACACAGATCTGTTGGAAGGAAGCAAAAGATGAAGTTCAACAGATCTGGAGTTTTTGTTTACTGAGAGAAAGCTTAGTTTAAAACTTAATTTCAATATTTTCTTCTTTTTTTGAGATAATTAAATTTGTTTTTAAAATGTGCTTTTTAATTTAGCAAGGGATACAGATGCAAAACCAAATGGTCAGCCCCAATATTCTCTGAAAGTTCTGTCTATTCAAAATCCAAACCTGCACATGAATATAAGTTTCACAAGTGGCCTTAACTTCTTTATAAGAAACTGAGTGCAAGCCTGGGATTTTGCAGTACTTAGAAACACAGAATGTCAGTGTGGGGGCCTCACTCAGAGGCTTAGAATTCATCTCTTTTTAACAGATACGGCCCCACTTTTAACTTCTATTTAGAATTGAGTCTGGACTGCTTGGGCTTACAAAATCAGCCTGGAGGTCTCTTAAGAAAGGATCATCTCTTAACCCTCCATTCTTTCTGCTCCCATGAAGGCTGGAAACACCCTGGGAAACAGTTTCTCTCCACTCCTAGAACTCAGAATAGGATACTGACAGAAAGACAAGAGATTTACTCAGTCTGGCAGACTTTTCTCTTTTCTATGCTTTGGTTTTTAATGAGCCATTGGGATCGAGAGACAGAGTTTCTTACTTTTCCTTTGCCCTTCTTACTTCCAACCTTTAATAATCACCAAATAGTTTCTCCAGATTTTCAGAAACTGATTAATCCTTACACAGGTTTAAATTCTGTACAAAGCAATGTACTTCTATGAATTTATTCCTCCTTTTCACTGGCTTAACTGCTAAATTAGTTCATTTTACTTCTTTTTAACAAAAGAAATTATAGGCTTTTAGTGACTTTGATTACCTCTTCCTTTCCTGTGTTTACCCCCAGATGCAGCAGGCAGCTAAATTTGTAGAGAGAGGTTAAAACTGCAAAAGTGTCAAAGTGAGCTTTTTTAACTTGTTCTTGGATTCTCTACCAGTAGCAGAGAACTTGGCAACATCCTTCTGGAAGGAAGGAAAGGCTCAGTATGGAAATACAATTGTGTGATCACACACTCCAGGGAGTTCAGAGCTACACTGGAAGTATTGTTTACCCTGCATGGTCAGCTGTACTTTTAACTCACAAATATTTGCTTTTCTGAAAAACTTACTCTCCAAATAATCAGTCTGAGATCATGAACTCTGCTGGGGGCAAAAAAACAACTGAAACAACTGTGTTGAGGTTTTATATGAGTAACCTTGGAAATCAATTAGCTCTTACTCTGATTAAAATTCGTGTTCATATAGAAGAGTGTGAAAATCACTTCCGAAAAGTCAAGAATTTTAATATGGAATCAAAACACAGCAGCATTTCCACCTGAGATTAAGGAAGAAAACATGGATAAATCTAGCTTCTTTCATCATGAGATATTGCCAGAAATCTGTGAGTGACTCAGCCCTCTCAGCTTCCAAGAGCCTGAGAGACTAAAGGCCCAGGAAGTGCAGAGCAGCTCCAGCTCTCAATGAATTCAGTGGGAATGGAAAGTTCTTCAGTTCATCACAAGACTGGGCTGTAGGGGCTCAGCTGGGCCAGCTGTAATTAACTGCTTCCAAACCTGGCTGCACAAATTGCTCCCAACAGTTTGGGATGTCTTTGCAGGGTCTGCATAGTGCAGTATGTGGATGCTGCAGATTACTCAAAACCCCTTCAGCAAAGCCCACACCTCACAGGAGGTGGCCTGGGTGCCTCTGGGTTTGACATGGATGTGCTGCTGTCAGTCCAGATGAGAAAATCACAGCCTGAACCTAGCAGAGACCTTTGGCAGCAGATCTGGAATATGAACCCCTTCTGAAGGCACTGAAGTGCTTACCTTGAATAGAACTGAGTTATACTGCACTGAGTATTGCCCTGTCCACCTGAATTTACTTTTAAAAATGAACAGACTGTAATAAAACTAGAGAGTTCTAAACAGCTAATCTCCATTTTGAGAAACTTAATTGTTCTTTTCAACTCAAATACACAAATAAAATGGGGACAACTTCATTTGATATTTGTAGAAATGTCTGGCAGCTAGCAAAAGCTCTTGGAATGTGTTTGTTTGATCTTTCATGCTGGGAATAACAAAGAGTTTCTTTCCAAAAACACAAATAGGCAATAATATAGTTTAGCCAGATATTTTCTTATCACCCACCAACTGCATCCAAGCAGTGGCAGAATACCAGTATTGTTTTATTTCCCAATCCCTTACCTCAAGTTTGGTTTCTGTCCAAATGTGAGTCCATATATCTTAGTGAGATAATTGGCTGCAAAATCTGCACTGATCAAGGTATTTGGTAGGAATTTTGGAGCCACGGTTAGCTGAAAAAGAAATATACAGGAGAGTTCCAATGAAATGTAGCAAATGTTTTAACCAAGTATTAGAGCAGCAGCAAAACACTTTCAAATTTATCTTCCTGAAACAGGCAAAGATAAATTAAACTGAATGTAGATTTCATGAACAAAAACAAATTGTCCTCACTCACTAATCTCTCCAGGAAGGAGACAGACTTTTGCTCTAAGATATGAAAATGTTTGTTTTGGTTGGAAGGGTCCTGTCTCTTTTTGGTGGAAGAAATCAAGAAATTGTTATTCAGAGAGCAAACACTTTGCTTATTATTGTTCCTAATTCCTCAGTCTGCTGTGCCAAAAATCTCCAACCCCCCTCACAGTGACCTAGTGCTCATTCTCTTAGGAAAGTGTATTGTGGAGAGGAGATGTCACTTCACACCTCTGCTCCACTGCAGCCATTTATGATGATCTCTGCAGGGGGGATTCAGGCTCCCAAAGAACAAGGACACTTCTGAGCCAAATGATGGAATATTGAATGGCACTTCAAAGCAGAGGGTACAGCAATACCTTGTTCAATAAACCAGTGATGGATCAGGAAGTACAGAAGGCCCTGTTCTCAAAACTTTATAGCTGACAACAGGTATAGAACTGAATGTGTTGCTCTTGTTGCTGTTTTATCAGTGATTTTAAAAGCTAACCCTAGAAACACCTGCATCTGAACGAACTGGTGGAGTAAAAAGCAATGATCAAAGAAAGCTCAGTTTTAGAGAGCATCCAGGTAATACAATAGCCGGGATCACTCAGTGGCTGCTAATAACAAAGTCATTCACGCACAAACCAAGAATACAGCTTACAATCCAGGCTGGATGGGGGACAGTTTTCTGGCAAGCATACACCCAGAAGCTTTATGCATCAAGATAAAGCCCTTGGGAAACAAATTTTTAACACAATGCTGTACCAGATGATCCTTGAGTAGAGAAGACAATGGACTGCAGTCAGCAGGTGCAGCCACCCTGATTACAGGTGTTCACTGCAGTGCTAATGAGACCACTCTCTGTTTTATGTGCACTCCAAAGGCAGATACTGAATTCTTTGAGATCAGGATGGGAGACTGGGGCAATGGAAGGGATTGCCTTCTAGCCTGAAGTTCATGGAATCTCTAATCTTCCTCACAGCTCTGTTGTGTGAAACAGAACCTGGTCCTTTCAGCCTACAAAGCACAGCAAGACTCACATAATGAGAAATCATATTTTTCAAACTTTTATTACCATAAAACTGCAGTGTGTTATGAATAATAGTGTAAAACCAAAAATATCTAAGATATGAACAGTGTGAAAGAAGAGACACTTTATTGGAGAATTGCCTAACCCAAGCCTTAAACTATGTATTTATCTAAAGGCTGCCTACACCCCTCTCTACTGGTATGTTGAGAGTGTGTTGATGAACTCCATCCATGATCTTCCAATTTACTGGACTCATAAAACAGTCTTTAAAAAAAACCAAAACATTATTTACTGGTTTTAATTTTCTGCTGTCCCAAAACTTCCATCCTTAGCCTGTCTTAAACATTTGTGTGTCACAAACACACAAAAAAGATCTTTCCCACAAATCACACTTCTATCAGCATTTCCAGATGGTTTGTGAGCACTGGAATGAGCCATTCTGCATATTCCTGCAGCTGCTCTTGGCTTTGGTGGTAATCTCTCACCTCCTGATCTGGGAGATATGATTTCAGGGAGCTGGATAAAAGCACTCATCTCTGACTGAGAAGCTCTGACAGTGCCTCAGAAAGAAATAAGTCTCTGCCTTGATGTAGCACTGACAATTCAGACACAGGAAACAAGACTTAATGATTTTCATACACAGTGGTACATTAAAGCTTTTCTCCAGTCAATTAGGTCATAACTTTTGTACAAAGCAAAGGGCATGGCTCAGACATGTGAAATGAGAGACATCAGAACCACAAGAAAGAGGAAAGAGAAAAAGATGTTTAATCCAAAAAGAGTTTTCACTTGCTCAGGATTTTGCTTTGGCATTTCAGCACTTGGTCATGAGACCGATTTTCACTGATTACCTTCTTGAAGGATTCATGCCAGATTGTTTTAAGTGTTAGCAAAAATAAAGTTGACTTGAGTAGTTTTGTCTAATTTATTGCCTAACAAGAAGCAATCTGCCATTTCTCCTACTGCAATTTTCATTCAACTTTCCTGCTGCACCTTCCTTTCCATAGAGTGTTTATCCACTGTTAACTAATGAATTCAGAAGATTAATACAAAAGTCATTATCAGATTTGAATTGCTCGGATTTTTCTTGCTTGGATGAAGCTTTGATAAAACCAGAAGTGCTGGATTGAGGTGAATCCCATATCACTTTGAGGATACGGGGAAATGTTAACCTTCTGTCACCAAAATCACCTGCTTATAGTCAATAATGACAGCTCAGGATCTGGTCTATCCTTTGGTGGAACAATTTCTCTCATTAACAAGGTTTACTGTGCACTCTCTTTGAGAGATACAAAACACAAGAGTGGGGTGAAAAACTAAAAAGGAAACTACAGCATCCACTCTTTTCTTGAAGTATTTGTTACTCACAGGCCACAGAAGGCTTTTAGTCTCTTACATTTCTTTTCTCTGACCAACTGTGCCAGTTTAATGAAAGATGATTTAGCTACATCTGATGGGATCACAATGGAAGATAAAGCAGCATTAAGATAATCCATAAAACAAGAGGCAAACTACCAGCAAATCCCTGCTCTCCTCCAGACACCACAGTAACTTGATCCCCAGTGTTTCCTGCTGCAGAGGAGATGCAGTCTGAAGCCAATCTGGTTTGTCCTGGCTTGTGATTTATAAAGAAATGTGTTATTTTTGCGGGTCCACAACTTCTCACTGTAACTACTTGTGACATTCGCTGATGTTTGCAATTTCTTTTGGGACTCTTTTCTCTCTGCAGCAAAGCCAGAAAAACCAAACACTTTGTTTTGTTACACAGGGAAAATCAGAGTGCTAGGCTCTGGGATATTAGTCACAGTCTGGCTTGTTCCTTTTTATGGAGTTATTAACTGCCAAGATTGTTACATGGAAATGGTGCTTGAAAGAGAGAAAAGAACACAATGTTACTGTACTAAGGAATGGGTTCTATTCTTAATCACTCCATACAGAAATGTATGGAGTGATTCTGAATGTGTCTTGGCCTGACTGAAACCTGAATGTGGCCACATGTATTTAATCAGAACATCAAATGGTCCCAGATTTTAAGAGGATAATAAAATATATATACAGACATGCAGAGAGAGAGAGAGGGTGGGATGGAAGGGCAGGATTTCTGTAGACAAAGAAGCTCTGCCTGATGTTTTAACTTATATTTTTCTGTGGATCCTAATTTCTTCTGTATCAAATATTTGTGGACAACCACTGGGGATAAAGGAAGCCATAACAGGAACCACCCAGATGCAAGGGTATGAGAAGCTATTTCATTTCCTAGCTTTGGCAGGAAAGATGTGCTTCTGTCAATACGTCCAACCTGGGTCACAATAGGAAAGCACCTGGGATCTTCTCCATCAAAAGAAGAAATTCAGCTCCTATCACCGCAGCTAAAAGAATAAATTAATGACTGGCACAGTTTCACTGTGTGGGGGTTTACTCTCCCCATATCCAACCTAATTAGAATAGGAGTCAGGGAAAAATGCATAGGGAAAATGTAAGGAAAAATGCATTTTTACAGATCTTCATGGTTCAAACACAGGCACTAGGATGTGTTTGTTCACAATTTTTTCAACCAGCCTCATCTGATAAGGCAGCATTTCATATAATTACCCAACATACAGGCAGGAACCAAATCTGCATGCAGCTGACCCAAAGCCTACTGAAGTCAGTGGTAATTTATGCATGCAGGGGCTTTCTGTACCTCCCTACACAAAGGAATCTTTTCACCAGGTGCACAAATAAAAAAAGTGTTCAAAATATACCTGCATGTGTAGCCTCTAAACCTCACATACTGTTTTGACCTTAGATGAACCTGCATTAGAATATCATTTTAGCACAGTTTTACTTATGCAGTATATACATTTTAAAAGAATTGACAACTTGCTCATTTAATTTTCAGAACCCAAAAGGTTCTGAAAGGCTTCAGAGCCTCTTACCTTATTGTTTGCCAGGTACAAGTAATTCAGATTCTCCAGATGCTCAAATGCTTCCTCTGGCAACCCTTAAAAACAGGAATAACTAATCAGTAACATCAGCACCTTACTGCCTTTCTGAGTGAAAATACCACAGGGCAGCTTTCCCTCTCAGTATCTTCCATGTGAGATTGAAACACTTTTTATAGCCACTGAACCAATCTGATTCAGACCTAATGGTATCTCTTTTAATTGGAAAAAGAAAAAAACAAACCCACAAACCAAATCGAACAATACACACTTGTTAAGAGCAATGGAGGACTATTTAAAACCCTGATCACACAAGGCTTGTGGCCAAGCCCACTGGCAGGTGTCAGGTACAGAGCTGTGCAGATCTGCTCTATGGCTGATTATCAGTGCCTGCAGCAGCTACACTATCTGAGAACCTTCTCCTGTAATTTGCATAAGATTCTGCAAGTCTTTTTTCTTGCAAGGATATAATCTGAGGTTGCTTAGTGATCAGATCAACCTGATGAATGACTATATTGCTAAAATAACCTGCATGTCACAACCCTTCTCTTGCTCTGCTCCTCCACAATTCAGGTATCCAAACAGTAACCAGCTCAGAGAGCTGGTCCAACTCAGGGCTTATCCTCCCCCAATAATTATTTATTTTCAACTGAGTCACTCCACATCCAGCTGATGACAAAAGCACAATTGCTGTCACAATGGAAAGCCTGCTGGAAAGCCTGCAAGAAAAAATTTCACCTGGCAGTTGTCAAAGACAAAGCTATTTTCCATGTCCAAACATGTTGGAAACTCAGGGCTGCACTGAAGCTTGTGAAAGAAAACATGAAGGCCCAAAGGTAATAGTGTCAAAGGCTGGATATTATAAGCACAGCTTTCCCTGTGCTATGTAAGATTGCTGTGCCTTGGGGCCCATGTATAACATGCCCACATTCTCAATAAATGTTCTTCTCTGTCATTTCAGTAAAGATAAAAAGAGCATTAAGATCAAGTGGGTGACACATAAATTAATAATAATTACATCTTTTGTATCCCATATCCTCCTCTCTTACTGTTTACTCCAATTCCTCTGTTTCTTTTACTTTCCTCACTAAACCCCTTGATAAGATTCTCTAATAAGCATGAGACTGAACAAGAAAAAACCTGCTTACAAAAATCGAAATGGTTTGAGAAGGGTAGAAATGTCCTAATTTGCATTATACATATAAATTCATACCAAATTTGACAAGGACAAAGCTGGCCCAAACTGCCCAGCCTGACTAGACTGAACTAAACAAGGTCATTCAGGAGGAAATCATTCAGCATGTGGACGTTTCTGGTTCTCAAGTGCATTGCATGGAAGTGCCTGTGGGAGCAGAGGGAGTTTCCTGGATGAGGAGATCTCACGCCACAGTACACGAGCTGCTGCCAGGTCTCCTCCACTGCTTCAGCAGGGCTGCATTCCTCCACACTGAGTATTGTGTTTCAGATGATAAAGTGTCTCCATGCTCTGTGTGATGGCCAGAGGAGTGAGGCTCACAGCAAACCACTCCAACCAAGGAATCCATCACCCTGGCTTTCCTTATCAGCTGCCACTGGCCTCATTGCATAAGCTGCTGCTCTGGAGGCACAGGCTCTGTCCACCCCATGGCTCACCTTTTGAAGTCAGCCTGTTGTTTTGCAAATTGAGAGTTTCCAGTCTATAAAGACGAGCAAGCTCTTCTGGAAAGATTTCTTCTATTTGGTTATTCTAAGAAAATGGAGAGTATTAATCATCAACAAAGTAATCCAAAAAGGATCCCAGTAAACCCAGACTGTGAACTTCAATAAAATCTGGAAGTGAACCCACCATGTCAAATCCCTGTCAAGACTTCTCTCATAATGAGCCAAACTCAGATCTCAAACCAAAAACATCCAAACCCAGGAGCATTTGAAAGCCTGACTTCTGCTCATCTCCAGGAATATCCAACTTATGCACCAGCAGTGCACAAAGAGTGTGATTATGCCTGGCAAGGCCCACAGTCCATCTGCCACAGCCAAACCTTGTAGCTGCAGCAAAGCATTTGTTACAAGGTTGGCATGGTGGATTTCCAAGCTTATGGCTTCTGTTATTCATGGAATGTTTTAAAAGCCACTGGTGACGGGCAGGGAATGTCAAACCAGGCTCACTTGCACTGGTTGTGCTGTCAGGGATGACTGCCATCAGATTTTCATTAACATGCTCACTAACATTCCAGCCATTAATGAGTGGTTCTAGCTTCAGCATCCAGGGGACCAGTCAAGGACCCACTGTTCTGGAAGCCAGTGCACAGAAAGTGACAGCTGCAGCTCCAAAAAGCTTCTTTCTTTTGGTAGCAGAGGCAGGAGCCATGGCTAACACGTGCCTGGGACAGATCTGCTGAGGAAGGTGCCAGCTTACATTACACATTTTCTAACTGAAAAACTCTAAACAAAATCTGCACTTCATCCATTGGACAGAATTGACAGATGGGAGCAACAAACCAAAAGCAGTTGGTGAAGGACCAGGCACTGAAGACCTCAAGCACTGCCATTGCTCCAGGGAGGCACAGCCACAGGGCTGCCATGCTCTGGCCCTTCAGGTGTCAGAGCAGGGAAAGGACACCCGCCCAAATGCTGGTCACAGGAATCAAGTAACTAAGAGCAGAGCATAGAAACCTGCTGACAGTCTAGGACACCCTGATTCTTCTTCCTGAAGCTGGAATCTCACATCTTATATGACCTTTTCATGACAAGACATGAGGTGTCTGGAGCAGGACCACTTGCTGTAGGCATGACACTAGGCATGATGGGTGGCACTGGCCATGTCACACCTGCTCCTTGCTGAGTCCATGTGCTGCAGGGAGAGGTGGGACAGCGGGGGACACGGGTTGGCCCTGCTCTGGACTGGCTCACTGTGTCGGAACTGACACCATTCTGTCCAAAGAATTCTCTGTCATTTAGCCCATAGTCTTCCAAGACACCTCGAAATGGAAGGGCTCAACCAGAAATTTGGGTTGGCCAAAGGAGAAACTAGAAATTGTTGGTTTGGACAAAATGAGAGACTGTGGAGCTCGTTTTCCCCTCCCTGGATGTGAGGGGAGAGCATGCCGATAACCAGGAGCCGGGCCTGCTGCCCCTGCTGCTCCCGCCGGGAGCCGAGGAGGGGCTGAGGGAAGGATCCAGGGTTCAGGGCCGGAATGAGGGCACGGGAGGGGCGATGGATCGCGCCCTTACCTGCAGGGAGAGGTGGTTGGTCAGCTCGGGCAACAGCAGCGGGAACTCCTTGAGGTCGATGCCGCCGCAGTCCACGACGCCCTCCTGGGTGC
>NW_005054345.1:1661743-1677812 GCF_000277835.1 Geospiza fortis | reverse complement strand
GAGCCCCACAACCCCGACCCGGCCGAGCCCCGCCACCCTGGCCGAGCCCCACAACCCCGGCCGGGCCAGCCCCGCCGCCGCCTTCCCGCTCTCCCGGGGCGCTTTCGCGGCCCCTCAAGGCGCTCCGGGGACTGCGCTGCCCAACCAGTGGGTCCCGGTACAGCCGGCGGCCCGGCAGCATCCCCCGCACCGGCCCCGACTCCCCGAGATATTTATTGCTTTTTTTCATATTGAGAAATGCCAGATGATCCCCCAGATGTAGGGAAGAGGTTATGCAATGTTAGTTCAATGTCGTACTGTTCCTCACAGTTTTCCATAGGAAGAAACTCTTCTCGTTTTTTAAACATAAAGGCTGGTCAGGAGTGATTCTCAGAGGAGTTGCTACACGTGCATCGAACAATAACAAAACCTTGCAGCTACTGAAAACAGAACGGGCTTCCTATGGATTTTGGACAGTGCTGATCTTAACCTAAGACACTTGGCTAATGTTCAGCTTTTATCTTTCTGGCAGCAGGTTAAAATAATCCAAACAGAAGTTGAGTATCTACGGAAGCAGCCAGCTGGCCCTAACCCAGCCCCCTCGGTCCCACTTGCTGCCCTTCTCAGATTTCATACATAAAGGTTTGCAGTCAGAGCTGGTTATGGCTTGTCATTTATCCTCTCAACTATTTTTTCACAGAAGGATTTGACAGCAATGAGAAAGACTTAGGCTGATCTTTTAGGTGAAAAGGCACAACGGATTCATGACCTCATCAAATAAATACTCTCTTCACCTCTGCTAACCCAGATTCCTTCTTTGCATCAGAAACAAGAATCCCAGACTGGCAGCTGTCAGAACTGTATCTCCATTTACATCATTCACAAGTCTTTGCAGCTTTGCACCAGGAGCTCTCACAGAGAACTTGGATGCTTGGGAAGCATTGGAGATGTCCTGCTCTCAGTCATAGCCATTAAAGTCTTAAGTAATTTTTTTAAACACTGACTTGTACTTGAAGAAATGGGAGCAAGTGAGACTACAGGGCAGAGCATCCCAAAACATGGATGCTGGTTTTGCTTTAGTCCTGTCTTTGCTACAAACATGCTGGGTGGGTGATTTTAAGCATTGTGTGCTTGATCTCTCTTTTACCTATTCCACTATTTTACAGCTTCCATATCTGTAACAGCTGAATATAATGAAATTCATCTCTTTTATAGAATTTTTTCTTGTATGGCAGATATTGACACTGAGGCCAAAACTGGCCATATGAGAATGCCAACAGTAGATTAGTAAAATCCTTAGTATTTGGTGACCTAATCTCAGAAAATATTTCAGAAATCTTAGAGAAAATAATCTCAGAAAGCATTTCAGATCTGTAAGAAAGTATTTTTCCTATATAACAACTCAGCCTTACAGATACTTGCCAAAGAAACTATAGACAGAAAACCTTGCATGTACAGGTCTCAATCAGCTCTGCTGTAACAGGATCAACAGTCTCAACACTATTCCCATAGCACAGTTACATTGTGGTTTTTCTTGGGCTCTCTATGTTTGCAACATGCTGCTTTTCCACTTCTGTTGCTGAAAAGATGTTAGAAAACTAACATGAAATATTCTATGTATTGCACACTAAGATTTTGGGGTGATCTCACCCCCTTATCCATATGCAAGTGTCTGCTACAATGCCTTTGGAGGGAGTGCTGCTCTAGCACAGGGAGACACTTTGGATAGAGGAACATCTGTGTACATCTGGAGTGCAGGCAGTAAAACCAGGCATGATGGTGATTTTCAAAGAAAGGCTGAAATAACTCACTCTACTTCAGCTCATTCCCATGGGCCTGATTCAAAACCTTGTTAAGAAAGCTTCTAAAGGAGTAGCTCAAAATCCACTAGAAAGAGTCAGTCCCCTTCCCTTGCTGTAGGTGGGCTTTGGAGCAGGTCCTGCCACCCAAAGACTGAAGTGACCCTGAAACCAGCTCAGGGGTTTCTGTGGCTGCATCTTTCTGAGTCCAGACACAACTGATACCTGCACTTCAGGGCCTCACAGCACAGGAGTGCTACAAAAGGCACAGTCTCAAGAGGTAAACTGAAGTTTCAGGAGTTACTGAATGCTTCTCAGTGATTACAGTGCTCCCAATAAACAGAATCACTTTCAAAATATCTCATCTCTGTTATCTATTATTCCCCACACACATTCTCACAGGACACACACACACAGATAGAAAAACATTCACAGAAGGAGAAGTTTCTCCTTCAAAATCAACAGGTTAACTGAATTTGTTACAGTGAGTATCCTTGCTAAAAGCTACAGCTGAAAGGCAGGCTGCTGCTGCAGGTTGTCTGACAAGCCAGCTTTAAAAAAAATAGAAAAACTCACCTTTGCTGTCAGAAATTAGATGAATGGAGAAGAACATTTCTCTTGCCCCCACAGGCTCTCTCAGCTCATGCCATGTCAGTAACATGCACTGAGCTCAGAGTGAGTCTCCCCTTTCCAAGCCAGATCCTTTCCAGATGTGAGCTGCAGAACTGGAGAGAGTAACAGGCAACCCTCTACCAGTGAGAGCTTCCTGCACTTCCCAGCGAAATCGGAGAGGAATTTTCCAAAGTCACCATATAGGAAAATGTGAGTAGGAAAGAGGAAGCAGCTATGGCCTGAATATAAAGACTTGGGAAATAAACAATCTCCCATTACTTTTGTCAACACAGTTTGTAAGATCTGTGAGCAAAGCCAAGAGCCAGCATGCAGGAATTGGCAGAAGAGAGGCAGAGACAGTGTGTGTGCTTCTGCATTTCACTGCAGGACACTGGAGCTGCACCGTTACTACATCTTTGAGTTTAGCTGTATTCAACCCAAATCTCAATTCCAGGTGGGAATGTCCTCCCATTCTCTGGGGGTCTGGTTCAAATTAACTAGGAACAGATAGATCAGCAGGTTTTCCTGCATTTTATCTCCTTCCCCTTTAACTCTCCTTCCTTTTCAACACATTAACTGATCTTTGGGGACCAGGGATCAATAGGCTGAAACTACAAATGTCTTACAGGAAAGTCCCCAAATGTGCTGTGACACCCCACCCACTCAATCTCTTCTTTATCTTCTATGCCCTGCATTACAGCACTAACATCAGAACTTTCCACCACTTACACACACACACAGACAGCCCAGAAGCCTCACATTTCTTATTTCCCCATTCTTGGTGAAAGAACAGGAAGATATATTTGCTGACAGTATGCTCCAAGTGCAGCAATATTCCCAAGAAAGCAACACAGCTTTTTTTTCCCTGACAGCAGTTACTATATTAAATATAAAGCCACCTGTTTTGTGAGTGCCCTGCAGTGCTCCATACAGTACCTCCACAAAACCTGCAGAAGATTTGTCCTCACCAACAACACGACCTTCTTGCTGAATTCCAAAGAAGGGACACTGATTCTTTCCTCTCCACTCCAGCTGAACTGAAGTCTAAAGCAATTAAGTTATTTCCTCCCTCTCTTCATCCAGGCTTATATCAACTGGAACTGATCCCCCTGTGTGCCACGTGGAAGCTTGAAAAGTTAGAGTAGGAAGTGTGTTTTTACTGAAACCAAAATAAAAACAAAACAAAGCTGGCTGCTTTTTCCTGGTGACTCAGAGATCCAGGACACATTTGCCTGCTCCCCTGTCTGTACTACAATACCCTGAGTCCATAAAACAAAATGTGCACATTTTTTTCAGGGAGGAGGAGTACGGGGATTACCTCACTCACTATGGAGGCCAGAGCAGCCCACAAGAGAGAGGAAGTGACCAGCATTCAACCTTCCCCAAAAGTGCATTTTTATCTGTGTTTTTGCTGTAGAAGTATAGTAATTTGTTGTCAGGTACCACCTAGAGGAAGTACAGGGCATTATAAAAAAGGGGCATTGTGCCTCCTTTAGTGAGGAAACAGAGGCACACAAGAGTCAGACACCAGAAATCCCATGTGCAAAGGTAATGCACCCTCACACTGTGATACAAATTATTCGTACAGATTTTTTTCCTCCAAGTTTTCACTTCTCCCACATCTTACTCTCCTACACCAACATACCCCAGACTCACAATCTCCCTTCTTCAGGCCCAGTGCTGCATTTCCATTATCCACAGAAATTCTCAGGAAAACCAGAGCTGGAGTCAAACCTGTCTAAAACAGTTCTGACACACCACTAAGCCAAAGGCTATGCCCTGCCATGGCACATGGACTCAGCAGCTACTGGTTTTATTCTGGACCTGTCAGAACAAAGAATTTCCATGCAACACTCACAGCACAGAATGAGCTGAGGGAGACATTTCCAGTCAAACTTGAGTCTTCGTGCTCTTGCATGTTCCTGAGTGGTGGCTGCAGCCTGTGTGAAGAAACATTTCCAGGTTTAAAAACTGAAGCTGAAGACTCAGTTTAAACTTTGGTATGATTATTTCTTCAGACCACACAGATGGCAGAGAACCAGGTCCTTGGGCAAACAGCTGCTGGGGCAGCTGTGACAGACAGTGTGTGCCACAAGAGTGCTTTGCCATGGGCCTGGCACAGAGCAGCCTGTGCAGGACACAACCTCCTGCACTGCCCAGCAGTAAAAAGCCCCTGTGCTGGTCAAGGACAGGCTTGGCAACCTTGAGCTCTCAGATTTCAAAGAAACTCTTGCAGACTTTAGCATTGTCCAGGGCCAAGCTGCACTATGCAGGATATTCCACGTGAGACCTGCTCAGTTCTGCAACTACTGCCACTGTCCTAAACAGGCTACATTTAATTGTGATATAATAAACCCAAATAACAGACACACCAATCAGCAACATGGCACAGAACAAAAGATATAAGCAGATCTACTGAAACACAGGCTCCAACAACAGTGGTTCTCCAGGCATCAGCTCAATTGTGATCTGCCTGGAGTGAGCCAGCAGGCATTCTGGAGGTTTTAGTTGTATCTTAAAAGGCAACAAAATGTTATTTACTCCTACCTTTATTTATCTGATTAAGACTCTACAGAAATACTGACATTCCTGAAGTGTTCACTGCTATGTGCTGGTATTGTGCCTTTATATGAAAGGAGAGAAAAAAAATTAAAATTCTTCTAAGTAACTTGCAGTCATTTTGCTTCAAAAAATGAATAATCAAAACACAAGGAATAAAAGGGGGCTTTGTCTCCAAAGCAGGAAGTATTTTTCAAACCTAAGAATTCACAACATTGCCTAACTATGAGCCTATTGGCATCTGTGTCTTGATCCAAAGGAACTCTGAGATGTCTGCTCTCCCAGAGGACACATACAGTTAAAAAAAAAAATTAAAGATCCATGACTGCTTTTAATCTACCTGAAATATGGGATACAGACACAGCATATTTTGAACTTGTTTTATATTATCCATGTTCCTTTTAGCCTGCTGCAGCATTATTAGGATGTTTCTGTTCCTGTATCACAGCATATAACTAACATTTCCCAGAAAACCCACCCTGGGCCATACAAAGCCATCTGCTTTCAAGTTAGCAACAAATTCTTCTTAGAGATACAGGCTACAGAACAGCTCACACTGTCACTCCAACAAATTACACTGCTGTTTATTTAAGTAATAAAGGCATTTGTTCCTAACAGTTGGGGCTTTTTCCAGCATTTGTTCTCCACATGTGGTTTGCTTCCTCAAGTGTTGATTTTTCATAGTTAAGAGACTTTTCCCTGCCTTTTATCCACCAGGCTAATTGCATTCTTAGCCTTTTCTGCCTCACGAGAGCTGACAGGCAGTGCTCTCGGTGCTCTGCAGAGCAGGAAGCCATGGATTTCCTGTTCCAAGGAGGTAAGAGTTGAATCTGACCTCAGATGAATTGGACATATGGGAAATGGACAAAACCTTGTGACTATCTGCAGGTTTTTTTCTATCCTAAGAGGGAAGATGTAGTCAAGGCCCTTTATCCCATCCTCCTGCATCCTGAAATGATCTATTGCCCAAAAATCCAGCTCTTTGACCCAGCTGCCACAGACTGTGCTCAGCTGTTTACAGTCTCCTGACTCTGCTGCTTTCCAGAGGGATCCCACACTGTACCAGGGTGTGCTGTACACAGGCAGAGCCTCCACAATGCCACCTGCCAGACTGTGTCACACACATACATTTTCAAAAGTAAGTGTATTCTTCTGCACTGAACCTAGTTCTTATCAGGCAAAGCATCAGGGCTGAAAAGACAAAACTCAAGTAAAAGTTTAAAAATAAAATCTGTGCTCCAAAACCAAAGCATTCACTCAAATTTTTGCAAGCCAGATCTGCTGAGTCAGGTATCAACTCTGCTCAGTGGCTCCAACTCTGACAAATCATGTCATGCTTCTCTTGCTTTTTTCATTATTGTGAAAATTCCAATAAGCAAGAATTACATATATTTTGCAAAAGAAAATAAGGGTAAGATATACCTGCCAACCTGACAACACCTCTGGCTGTCACACTTATTATAGCTGGGAAAAAACCCAAACCAAGAGCTGGCAAGGGGTATTCACCAGAGCCCACAAAGGAAGAACAACCCTCCCAAGCATTTTAATGTCTAAAGCTGAGATTGCCCCTCATGTGACCTGGGAGTCTGAGAACACCAAACCCTCTGCCTACAAGATTCCAAATTATTTTTTTTCTTTACACAAGGCCTTTGAAATCAAAATTAAAGCACTGCTATGTTGTGACTGGCCACCTTTTGGTAGCTCTAGCTTCCTTTCTAATTCTGCCCCCAAGGAATCCAGTTAACATAACACAATTGCAGTAACATAAACTTCTTTAAAAAGGCTGATCTAAAGCTATAGGGGATTTTAGCTGGAGAAGAAGAACTTAATGCTGCTTGGCCAACAGAGCATTAGGGAGTGAGAAAGAAAATCTTTGTAGCAAGATTTCTAAAATGGTACAGACTTAGGTAATGCTTTGAGTTATGCAAAAAATGAGTAACAGGACTTCATAATGTCAGAAGCTGCTTTGCACCACAGAGTTTTTCCTCATGAAAGTAAATTATTTCTATCCACTTTAACATTTATTTATTTAAAGTTGTCATATTATAAGACTGCATGGAGGATTTGGGATTTTTAGAAAAAGACACCTTCCTCACTCCCAGAAAAATCAGAGGAAGTATTATATAAAAAATTAAGCAAGATATAACACAAAGAAGGTGATGAATGTGAAGAAGCAATACAGCACAGATGTCAAAAGAAGATATTAGCAGGTAAATGGGGTGAATACATGACTTTGTCCTTTACTCCATCTCCTTAAATCCTGCAGGAGAAACACCAGCCTGACCAGTCCTCTCAGCTGCAGGCTGTGCTAACCTTTGCACTACTCCCTCTACCTACTGCTGATGGGAATGGAAGGTTTAATCTGGGATTTTTCTGTTTTAACAGCATCACAGATGCTCAAACCTGAAAGCCCCAGGCCTGTGCAAACCCAGATTTTTCTGAGGGAGAAATCAGGGCTTTAGCCTTGGACATTATTCCTCTTGGTAGTAAACAAACTCCAAAGTTATTTTGTTACCTTTTTTCCCCTTCATAGTTCCGAGCAACTTTCCCCCCTTAAAGAACTTAACTAATTCTGCAGCTGAGCAATATTACTTGAACTATTACCTATGTTACCTTGTTTACCTTTCAAAATGAATTTGGCCAACAGTGGCCAAAAGTATGTTGTTTGTGTGCTTAAAATTCTTGAAAAAGACATGTTCTTAGCTTGCATAACAGAGTTCTTCTGGTAGTATCAGTAATTCAAGAGGAGGAACAAATTGTTTTCTGGACAGAATTACTGCTGCAATCCTGTAAGTCCCCTTTGTTTTAACCCACAAGCCAAATGGCAAGAACTTAGGAAAAAGCAGTGAGTACAATAGCAAGTGTTATTTTACAGGGAGTTAAACACTGCTTTCATTTGAGAGATATGACTCCTATCGATTCCAATCCTTTAGATAAGTCAATAAACAATGCACGGGAGGAAACTGTTCATGTGACCAGATTGTACTTTTAAAAGTTTACAGTGGAGCAATGCCATATTTGTCCTAATTAACAGAAAACTAATGCCTTGGAAAAGATGATGAAAGTGGGGTCACAAATGTTGATTCATCCAGATATTAAAACCCAGGCCTGACCACTGAGTTCCTGGGAGTAAAAGACAGCTGAAATTCAGTACAAATGAACTGATGCATAAAGAAAATTTAAAATATTTCCATTTCCCAGTGCACAAATAAGCACTGAGTATGAAAGGAATGAGCCCCCAGTTTTAAGAGATCTAAGAAAACACCACCTCAAAACAAGAAGTGGTCAGAAAAGCAACTGGAGAAAGAAAAATATAGGCAGAAAATGCTCTTGTATCTTGAAAACTTTTAGCAGGACAATTGGAATGCTGCATACAGGAAGGATACCTGGATGGACAGAAGGTTACAAGGGTCTCTGCATGTGACACAGTTACAGAATAATCTCTCTGTTAGCTGAGAAGCCTGAAGGTGACAGGACAAGAATATACACCA
Source organism: Geospiza fortis (assembly GCF_000277835.1). Taxonomy (NCBI): domain Eukaryota; kingdom Metazoa; phylum Chordata; class Aves; order Passeriformes; family Thraupidae; genus Geospiza; species Geospiza fortis. Next base: position 1,669,372 of record NW_005054345.1, on the reverse strand, counting down.
GGAGTGCTCTGAAGCTGCTCACTGTTCTTCCAGTAAAACACAAAGCCTCTCAAAAAAGCCCCCAGAAATTTAGAGGTATAAAACTGCAATGTAGAGGATAGAAAATGAGTGAGTTTAATTCTAGATGATGTGTAGGTACAGAAACTCATGATCCATGCTAAAAAAAGCTGTCCAAGGATTCCGAAAGGGACTGGAAAAACTCATGAAAGACAATCCAGATATATTCACTTCTGGCTCAAATTGGTGAGCTGGGAAAAAAAAAGACAATCAGTGGCAGTTAGGAAAGTACTCTGAGTAAACAGATGAATGGCCATCTTTCCTCTTCCTTCCAAGGTACCAACAGGGAGAAAACCCAGGGGGCCAGAAGGATTTTTGGTGTGATGTAGCAGAGTCATTCTAACTGCTCAGCAATCTGTAACCATTCCCAACAGGAGGCAGAATGATTGGCTTGAATTTGCTCTTTTTTATTATTACTTTAGTTAAGCCAGGGAAGTGAAAGCTTCAGTGTAAGTTCCTCAGCCATAGCCCAAGTATGTGAGGATGTGAGATGTGTCTCCTGGACTGAGATGAAGTTTATGGATGAAGTTTTTAGTGCCTGAGGAGGAAAACGTGGATGCCTGCAGGTGTCCTTTGTGACAACCTGAATAAAATACTCAGTTCAGTACATTAACATGAAATCCACGTTTATAAATCTGAGCAAGACACACAGAAGAACAGGAAAAGTATATTTAATTTTCTATTAAACTTCCAACCAGAATACATTTTCCCAAAACAGAACTTAAAGCTTTTACATAACTGACAAGAATTTCATCATGATCAACACCAGTTTTTACCAGGAGAAAACAGTTAACATATTGGTTATCTTCCCTCTCTGCTCTCCTGGCAAATCTAATCTGTTTTCAAGGTGAAGTATTATCAAATCCTGTGAACCTCAAAGCAGCATTCTAGTTCCTGCTTAATTCTGGATATTTTGTTTATTTTTTAATTCCAAAGTAGTCATAAGAAAAGTATTTTATAGCAAATTCCTATTCTAAAAAAATGTTAGAGATCCCCTTTACAAGATCATTTTAATGTAAGCAGCAGCAAATTGGAGAGAATGGAAGTCAGAAAGCATTTGTATGATCTGCTATTACAGCCTTTATAAAATGCAACTCATTTCATTGATATGCCAAACTATTTATAACTTTCCTCTCTTCCTTCCCAACTAATCTCAACAACAGTAACCAGCCTAATTCAGCTCTAATTTTTACAAATTGTCCATATTGATTAGAACAAAAGCTGTCACAAAGCCCCACCATGTACCATTTGTAAGTGTTAGTGCCTCAAGCTCAGCCATAGAGAAACTGATGGAAATTGTTAAGAGATTTAAGGTCTCTAACCACAGAATTTAGGTGAGAGAGGTCCAATCAAACCCAGCTTGTGCCATATTACTGATAATGTCTAGTTTAATTCTACTTTTTCGTCAAGAATATCAAGTACTGACTATTTACTCTACTGAGCTCAAAGTTTAGCTTTGCCTGGCTGAAGCTGTAGATTCTGAAGTTTCATTGCCATGCCCATGTTCCCAGAAATCTTCAATTTGCCTTGAAAGAATGCCTGAAAAGAAAGAGAAATTCTGTGAAATGCAATAAAACATATTATCCCAAATGCACCCCTCCAGACAGTTATGGGGTATTATGGATGAGCAGTTTGGTATTTCCAACAGTTCTGGCACCTCACATCCAGCAATAGATGCATTGTCTGACTGCAGAACAGCAAATTAAGGAAGTTGTATTCTTATTGTATTTTTGATACCTAAAGAGAATAAACTTGCTTGTTTCTCAGCTTATCACAGCCATGGGTCTGTACCTGGAGCAGGCAGAACAGCCCATGGTTGGGTGGTGACTGCTCATAGCAGACAAGGTCATTATTTCAATTGCATGCAATAAAGCCACAGTGACAGTAGGTGCCACAACTGATTTCTTAGCTCAATCCTCCTCAGCCTTAACTGGCTTTGTTCCTGATCAATTCAATTTTACAAATGTCTGTTTGTAAAGCATTTGGATTTTTTCCTCCAGATCTTATAAGGAGATAAACTGCATGCACCAAAATATCCAAAATGTAGATGCAAAGCTGGAGTTGGTTCTGAATTTTCTACATGGATATTACAACATTTCTATAATGTGTTTTATCTTAAAACTTCTCCTAGACACATTTCAGTTTGCAAAATTTACCCCATGATTACCAGACCAAAATCTTGAAGCAGTTACCCAGAGCATTTCAAATCTGGAAGCACAGAACAGCAACTTAAAATTAACTTAAACACCTGGTTTACTTGTACACTATGACTGCTTTTGGTGCACAGAGGAATAAAAAAAACCCAAATTAAACAAACCAACCAAACAAAAACCCCCCAAACTCACCACCCAACAATAAAAAATGACAGGCATTTAGTGGATGCTCACCTCAATTTCTACTTTTCAGCATCAAGGTGACTCCTAACACTAATGTCAGCTATGAGGGTAAAGCCCTCCAAAGAGAGGCCCACATTCCTTCTTTCTCATGGCATTTTGCAAAAACTGGATTGCTCCTCTTCTCTGCCAACCAAGCACTATTATATCTCCTTCTGGGATATAACACAGGACACATCCCTGCAGGATATCTGACACACATCCCTGTCCTTCTTGATCAATCTCACTTTGGATGATTTGTTCAGAGCACACCAGGAGCTGTTATTTTTCAGATCAGCCATGGCAGTTTTGGATGAAAACATTCAAATGATTTCAACTTAAACACATGCAAAACAAACCAACCAGTTCCCTGATCAGGTCATCTTTGCTGTACTTACTGTCTGAGGGTTCATTTTGCCAGTCATGAGTGCCAGCAGATCAGTGTCAGCCATTGTGATTGTACAATCTGCCTTCTTATCTGCAAGACAGGAGAAGAATGAAGATTCAAACTCAGAAATGAAACACTTATAGGAGCTACAACTGTGTGGAGCATCCCTTCAGACCACAGGTCAGCAAATGATACCTGAAGTATGTACAAGCAAGAGCCATTAAAACAATACCAGCAAGAGGCAGCTGGGCCACCTTGTAGCACAGAGCATCCCAACACTGAAGAAAGATGGGCCTGCCTGAAAAGCTAAGCAAATTAATTCATTGAAAATCAATAATAATTACCTGTATCCAGACAGAATGTTCATTGCAAGCACTGATAATAATTTTTCAGCTTTATCAAGCTTGTACTTGCTAGTATGAAGATCAGCTTGGAATAGAGGAGTTTTCCCCTGTGACACTGTCTTAAGACATTCATTACTGACATTTCAGGCATTTCCTGCCCTCTCCTTCCATGGGAACAACATGTGCATTCTGAAAGCACTCAATTGAATTAATTCAAGTACAGAAGTTTCGAGGATCTTCTTACTAAAGTAAGCTGGAAAATCATTTTAATAAACTCTGATATAAATACTGATGTGTAAACCAAAGGGCTAAAATCTGCACACATATTTTCCTACAGTCATCTTATTATTAGACTGACATCTTTGATAAATTGTTGCCCATGCAACAGAAGACTGTGGTCTTCTTTTTCTAATAACATAACAATGAATTTCTGAATAAAATCCCCATCATGTTTTTAATTAAAAGTTTGTGATGCAGGTTCATGGATATATCAGATTTTGATTACTGCCTCTTGCGGTTTGTTTTTTTTTCCTTTTCAATACTTGTGTGTGTGACTTCAGATTTGTGACAAGACATTTTCATGGCAAGGGTACAAATCTTGTGTTCTCAATATTTTATGGGGCTCCCCAACACCACCCAGTCTGTTTCTTATTTCAAAATGGAACTTGAAGTTTATATCAGCTGGTACAGCACTGAAACCAAGCAAGTTTTGTTGCTTAACTACCTGCAGAGGAGAAGTAACTTGACAAGGCAGACCAGGTTACTGCTTACCAGTGTCTCCAGCAAAGCAACTGAAGAAACAGCTACAAATTACATTCATTGGCCAAAATTTTAAGAGGTGAGAGCAACAAAATCCCCGAGGTTTGATTTTCACTTTTTTTTTCCCATTCTGATTCCTGTGAAATCATATGACAGATCTGCCTGTAGCCTCTGAGAAAACACACTGTTATCTCCAGACAGATTCAGAGTAGAAACTGTTCAGTTCTTGGTCTGAAACACCATGGATTAAAAGTGTCAGTAATAAGAAAGTTTAAAATTAAGGTAGCTCTACATCAATTTTGCTCAAGGTCACTACAGCCTGGACAGAATATGAGTTCTGTATTCATTAGTTTTATGTGTGTTCTGCAATGACATAATAAAACAGCACTGACCTGAATTAACTGCCACAGAGCCTTTACCATTTTTCACATCTACTATCCAAGTTGCTTCTTTCCCACCAGGACCATCCTTTACTTTGAAGGCAAAGATTCCACCAATTTTCTTAACAAATTGCTCTCCTTCCTATAATGAACACAGAATGAGAAAGTAATTTACTTCAACATAATTTTCAGTTAGTCTTAATTTAACAAAAGTAATTTAAAAACCTTCACCATTTTTACTAATATAAAAATATCTATTCTTCCCACTATGCATCATTTAAACAACCCATCAAAAAAATCTAAACAAACAAAAAACTCCAACTATGACTATCTATATTGAAATCTATTAAACTAAGAAGAATAGCCCTAATAGCCTTGTCCTGACATAAGTTTGACAAAATGCAATTTGTTCTTCTAAATCACACTTAAAGAGCAAGCACCCAACACCAAACACAAAGTTTCTTTGGTTAGTTAGCAAGTCCCTCACCTACAATCTAAACTTGCCTCCACTGAAATATCCTTATGCAGGTAGGAACTACCTAGAAAAAAGGTAACTTAAAATCATGGCACAGTGTAAAATGTTTCTTTTACAAACAATTGTAAAAATTCTTTTGCAAAGAATTGTAAAAATTACAAAATCCAAATCTATAGCATTTGTTTCAATGAGCAGTCCTGAAGAAATGGCGGATGCTAATACATTCCCAACAGGTTTCACACACATTCTGTTATCAATTAAAATCCTGTTGTAGGTAAAAGAAGTATTCAGATACCTCTTGGAGCTTCTTTTCAATCTCTTTGAAGACCAGGTGTGCTTTAAATCCATCAACAGCTGCACTGAGAGGCACAGCTGCAATACGGCCGTTGCTGAAACAAAAACCCCATTAATTTAAACACTCTCAGTCACTTTTCAACATCTTCAAATGATCACCAACAGGCCTAACACCAGCAAGAAACATTTCATTAGTACAAAGCAACTCTGCTATCAAAGTGAAGCTTGCTCTCTTGATAGCCTGAATTACAATCACTCCAGATATCTGGGTGTCCTGTGTGTATGAACTGAAGATTAATTTTACAATGGAAGTAAATTATTAATCTTATTCCTGATACTCTGGAGAAATCACCCTGCATGGCCTGATAGCAACATGGAACCCAGTTCTTGATTCCTGCAGGGGCACACAGAGCTAAAGTACAGAGAAATGTCCAAAGAAATGGCAATTCAAGCAGCAGGAGGAGCAGGTTCACTGCTATTACCATCTCTTGGCAGCAGAGCCCAGAACTGTGGTCAGGGCTGATACTGCTAAAGTGACAGAATTGCTCAGGAAATGCTGCTGGAAGTTACTGGGGTGGTAGTGACACTGCCCTGCAGATGTGTGACAGGGTAGCCAGAGTGGGCACTGTCTTGTCTGAAGGAGACACATCCATTTTGCTAATAAACCAAGGCTGTACTAACAAGATGGAAACGGTAAGGTTCAGAAAAAGCCATCAAACAAAAAGCAGAACTGTTTCAAAAACTAATGCAAAACTGGTAAGTCCTGCTGCCTTGATTCACATTCTTACCAGCTATTACTAAAGCCACAGGCTTGATCTGGAACCAGTGACTAACTAGTATAGGAAACTGGTGTGAAGGATCTCCCTAAACATGGAGTTTCACCACCTTTCCCTTAATTTCACAATGCACATCATCACTCAGTTACATAAGGGGTGTCTGAGCACATCAGCCACTCTGTTCCATTCCAAAGTCTGACACACATTGGTGCAACTCCCTGTGTCAGGGATCTCCCACACAGAGCCTTTGGGAGAACTAAGGGGCTTTAAGCTTCTCTAGGATAAGATGAAATGAGTGTTGCTAACATTTCTCTGGGTTGAGGTGTACTTGAGACAGTATTTTAAAAATCCTGAACACCAGTGAAGGTGAAATGAGCTATAGTAAATTAGACTTAAGTTTCTTCAGGAGAAATATTATCTGTACATGAAAAGCTCTCCCTGACAGGAAGGATTACTTCTAGCAGCACCTCAAGGCTGATGATATAAAAATAGCAACATTTTCAATACAGTGACAGTATTTTTAAAGACAAAGCTCAAAGCAATGGGAAAAGGTGTACTCCCTGTAACAGTCTTTTCCTTTCAGATGTAAAACTGTACCAAAAACCACTGAGAAGTTACGTGAACATGTTGGAAGAGAATCCATGAGAAGACATATTTTTCCTCACATGGTACAACCTCTTATGGATTAAAAAAGAGACAGAATTATCACTCCTGACACTACAAAAAATCACTGCTGAAGCCCTTCAAAGTTCAGTGGCTTCTCTCATCACCTCTTCCACAGGTTATATTGCCACCTCCCAGGAACTGCACAGGTTTAGCTGAAACAGATGCTAGAAATATCAGCTGGGACAGAGGGAGGAGTGTGTTTCTTTCTGAAAGGTCAGTGTATGATAAATTCTGCTGTTCATAGGTTTTCAGAGAAAACAAAGCACTGGGATCATGCTTTAAAAGCCATAATACCCACAATAACCACGTCAACCTTTCTAAGGAAAGCTGAAAATGAACATGTAAAGGGAACTGTATTGTAAGTCTCCCCTGAAATACCAGAATATAAAATACAAGTGTTTTCTCTCAATTCCTGTCCATTCGAGCATTGAGCTACAGCAGAGTGTAGACACCTTCGTATCAGTGTTCTCCCTCTCTGAAATAGGCTACAATTGCAAGTGCACAATCTGTAGCCAGTAACACCCCAGAAGTCTAAGGAATTACAGTATCACATGAAACAGGGCTGAAAGCAATCCTTCCCAGAGCTAAACCACCATCAATTTTAGTAATGAAAGCAGTCATTTCTCTGTTCCCATGAATGTCTCGCTGGCACTGGCAGATACTTAGTTTCAATTCGTTACTTTTAATGTGTCCTGTTTTATTCTTGGAATGTTTTTTTTTGGTGGCTTTTTTCCTCGGAACATCGCTCTTCCTCACTGAGGAATGGCTCCACATGAGCCACTTCTACAAGCCGGTGTGAGCTTTCCAATAACTCTCAGTGCTCAATGTGACACGAGAGTGTGTGAATTTTAACCTCAGTACAGACGTGCAGTGCTGCAGGGACACAGGAGTGTTTAATTTACAGGGCAATCACCCCCTTGAGCAGCGGCAATAACTCCAAAAGAACGAAGCTGTGAGGGCGCAGGCAGCAGGACAGCCAGGCTGGGCCGGCAGCGCTCTGTCCCCGCGCTCCGTGCAGCCCCAGCCGAGCGCTCCGGAAGGCCTGGCGGTGCAGCCGCGGTTCTCCCCGTGCCGGGCGAGCCCCCGGCGTGTGTCAGCCCCGGCTCACCTGCTGTCCC
>NW_005054345.1:1654465-1661629 GCF_000277835.1 Geospiza fortis | reverse complement strand
AGCCCCAGCCCTGAAACATCGAGCGCAGAGCCAGCTCAGCCCGCGGCCTGCCCGCCGCACCAGGGACGCGGGAACGGGGAACGAGAAACCGCCAGCGAGGGACTTGTGAAAAATGCATGGATTTATGATTGGCTTTTCGCAAATATGAAAATGAATATTATATGTGTTGTGTTAGAAAGTAATGCTGTATTAATTCTCTTGAGTAGTGTGTTAAATATAGTTTTAGGTTATAAAAAATGTTAAAATAGAAACTATGCTATGTAGGATACTTTTTTCAAAGAAAGGACTCGCAGCGAGATAGCAGCAACAGGACATCTAAATCTTTCAGAGAGAAAGAATGTATTGCCCTCCTATCAGAAGAAACGAACTTCTTCCTGCCTCAAAGGCGTTGTTAGGATTCAGAGGAAGAAGCTGACACTGACCAGACAGAATCCTGTATTTGAATGGAATTTATGCATCATCTATGAAGTGTATGAATATGCAACAGGCTGTTGCTTTTAAGGGTTAATCCTTTGTTAAGGTGGGTCCTTTTTCGGGCTCTTGCTGCCCAGAAAAGGTACCCGGACTGTCTGTAACTTTTTGTCTCTATTGTCTCATAGTGTCCTAATTTAAATTGCCCAAATTATTATTACTCTAATTGTATTACTATTTTTATAACCATTTTATTACTATTAAACTTTTTAAAATTTTAAAAACAAGTGATTGGTGTTTTTCACAGAACTGGATGTCTCTGGGAAACCCAAAGGAAGGGGAACCCCTTTGCACAGCAACCCTGACACTCTGTGATTGTGTTCACCCTCTGTCTCTATGCCAGCAGCTCTCTCGGCAGCCAGGCCCGGTCTGGGAGAATCATGGAGTTCATTCGGTTGGAAAAGAGCTCCAAGACCATCAAGACCAGCCCATGACCAAGCACCAAGCGTGTCATGTCCTCCTTCAACTCTCTACCACCTCCCAGGCAGCCCAATCCATCCTTTCTTGTGTCAGAATTCTTCTGGATGTCCAGCCTAACCTCCCCTAGCACAGCTTGAGGCTGTATCCTTTCATCCTCTGGTTACAACCCTTCTTCCAGGGAGCTGGAGGGAGTAAGAAAGTCCCCTCTGAGCCTCCTTTTCTCAAGGCTGAGCCCTCCCAGCTGCCTCAGGAATTCCTCATAGGACTTGTGTTCCAGACCTTCCCCCAGCTCCACTGCCCTTCTCTGCATATTCCTCACACTTTTCTCCTTTCCCCCATCCCTTCCTGTCCCTTCCCCTGGACAACTGCACAGGTCTTTGACAAAGCAGACAAGGAATCTGCATTTCATGCACAGAATTGTACATATTGCCAACTGACACATTATGAAGGAGTTAGGGAGTTTTAAAATTCCAATCCTAGATGAGAATGAACAGGTTTCATTCACATTCTCCCAGCCTCAAGGAGAGGGTGTGTACTGTGGTGCAGCCTGCCCTGCAATGGTTCGGATATTTCAGAGGATTTACATGACCCTTGCTTAGCATGTAACTGGCCTCAAGACTGTTTCCAAGGGAAATGAAGCTGACAGGCTTGTCATTTTCTGCATTTTACTGACTCTTCCTCCATCCCATGGCACTGGGGAAGCAAGAATGCCACTAAGTGCCTCTGCTTCTATCACTGTGTAACTGACAAAACTTAACATAAACCTGGCAATGCAATACTCTCACCCTGTTACAGATATCCACAGTCTCATTTATCTGGAACCCTTTTCCTCCAAGGTTTCCTAACACTTCCCCTGGCCCTCACACTTTACTGCATATTGTACCTCACTGTTACAGCTGTTTAGATTAAGATTTGGTGTTTCACAAGGTTTCATCTTCTCTAGTTTCCTGATAACTTTTCATGTCCAAACAAGGAGGGTGAATTATCTTCACAAATCCAACATGTTTTGTCCAAGAGCTAACTCATTTAGAAACAAGAACAGTAGTTTAAAGAAAGAAAAAAACAAACAAAAAAAAAAAAAAGGGGAAATCTATGTTGCTGGGAAATGGTGACCAAGTGAGCTTCTGTTGTAAACATCAGATAAATATTTTGACATCCAAGACTTAACAAAATCGGCTCTAGTACAGCTAGCAATGGTACAGGCTATTTGGAGGCAGGAAAAATCTCCAAAACCAGAATTTTAAAGGATGACATCATATTAGAACAGTTATTCAAATACTATTCAGAAGTTGTACTATTGAGGAATCATTTAGGAAGGTTAAGCTGTGTTACCCTACTCCAACACTTGGATTATTTGGAAAGAAGACTTGAGGGAAGAAGCTTTGAGGCCCTCACATTTCAAGCACAGGTGGGAAGTGCCTGCCTGCTCAAGAGCTGTATCTCTTATCTAATGGGTGTGATTAAATGAAAGTTTTGCATACCTGTGGCACCAAGAGGGTGTCCCTTGGAAATCAAGCCACCACTGGGATTAATAACCCATTTTCCTCCATAAGTATTGTCTCCTCTGTCGATCAGGTCACATGCTCTTCCTATAAAACAGTATTCATGTAAGAAAAATGTTCCTTTTTTATTTGTAAGTGATTTTTCAGTTCTGCTGTAACTTACCAGAGATGCTGCATGTCAGTCAAACCCTAGGAAATGTTACAGCTCATATTTCACAAAGAGCAAAAATTGGCCAAACTACATTAATGAGACTTGCTTATACCATTGGAGAATGCATAACGTGGAAGAGAAGCATTTGTACAAAAGTTGTTTTTAATTTACAGTTGAATTGTTCTGTTGGTGTATACAGCATTATGATGTAATCAGTATAATGAAACTATTTCTATTTTGTTCATGAAACTGCAATGATAATTACATTTTTGTAAGTTGTAATTTGTGACCCCCAAGACTTGGAAGGTGAACACCAAATTGAACAAAAACCTTTGCCACAAAGGCCAACTAACGGTACCTTGGGCTGCATTCACACATCAAAATAGTGAATAAAGCCACTCAGAAGACTAATGTTCAGAATTGTTTAGCTTTACAGACTACAAACAATTCTCCCTTTTAACCAGGCTCTTACTCATTTATTCTTGTACCAGCTTCTCCAACCTACATTATTAACACTGACGTGTAAAAAAGATCTGTCATTGTTCCATGGTGCCATGAGAATACCAGGTTAGATTTGCTCATCTAAATCCACAGTGGTTTATGCCATTTCATTAATCTTTATGCCTAATTAGTCTATCATTCCAAGATAAGTGTCATATGCTATTAAGGCCAGTCTGACAAAGGGTTGTGAGAACAGCACTTAAATAACGATGCACAAGGCTAATTAGCCAAATAGACAAGTACCACCAGGATTATTCTGCATCAGTTAAAGGAATGAACCTAAAGAGCTTAATGTACCTGTTAAATATGTCAAACATTTACCATTTTCGCTGCAGATATCATAAAAACACAGCAAAAACGACAGTAGAAAGCAGATATTCAAAGGCAAACACATAAGTCTTCCTGGAGTTTCATTAATGTCTGTTTCAGTAAGAAACTCAGACTTAATATGCCACCTAGTGCCAGAATATGGTATTTCCTCACAGTTAAAAACAAATTAGAGAAAGATTACATCAGGTGATAATCTATGCAAAACAATAATATGCTTACAATTTAAATACATCACGAACTGAAATAGCAGTTCAATGCATTTTTTATTTGAAATCATAAAATACCCTTTTCAGCAGAAAATTTTAATGATTTTACTTACATACACAGAGCTAAATTCCATTGCCATTGAATCTGTTGTAAATCCAGCAAATTCACTGACCTAAACTAATCTGAGCATTGTTACACAGTTGACTTTAGATGCACGTTGACAATTTGCCACTATCTCTGAGGCAAAGATGTTTCAAAATCAGTGACTTGCTAAGGCCCCCCACAGGCAATTCTTGTCCTATATTTATATTCTTCAAAGGAAATACGTGGATGGAGGGAAATCTTGGGGTAAGATTATGCTAGAATGCAGCTCCAAAAAAGGGGCCTAAGACTGAGATCATAGGAGTTCTTAATTTGTGTATTCTTGGAGCTTTTCATTTCAATAAAACAATTATCTCCATTGCTACTATTACCTTCTGGACACAGTCCCAGAGCTTCATAGGTGATAAACTCATTAACTGAGAAGCAGTCATGAAGTTCAATCACATCAACATCTGTAGGTTTCAGCCCTGCTTTTTCAAAACATTTTTGTGCAGCATTTTTAGTCATGTCATAGCCAACCTGAAAAAAGGAGAAATTCTATGTTAAAATATCATTACAGAAGTATAGCTCACAGTTTAATTTTTACACTTAACTGTGCTTCTATAGATCCTGTCAGTGAAAGAAGGAGATGGTATTTTGATTTATTTGAATGCATCACATGTCAGAGTTTGATATTCATACAATAAAAATTGTTTAGAAAGAAATTACATATTCAAAGGCTTATTGTTGGCATGCAAAACCTTTCTGGGGAATATCCTCTATTTCCTTAACCTTGATCACAACCCAAATTGTTCCTTTGCATGACTCAGACCAACAGCCTTGAAACAAATCCTCAAATTGCATTGTTACCTTTTTCTATGATCCACCTGATTGTTTTAAATTTCATTACTATTATAAAGAGAAAAATGAAAGGAATTTTCTTTTGCTGTTAAAGTTGTTTAAAAAATAGCCTGTAAGTAATTTGTTAAAAACTAGGTTTCTGATAGCCTGTTTATAAGTTACTTATTATCATTCAACAATCATTCTCTTGCTTATTCCATACTTGTCTGAATGAAATCAATTTTACATTCACCACAAAGCATAGTATGTTTGCTCACTGACATGCAAATGTTTATAGCATCACTAGGACTTGCAGGTAGTTTAAAAAAAAACCCAAAACCAAACAAAAAATAACCACACAAAACACCAACCCAAAACTATAAACAAAAAACCTCAGAAAAACCATCCCAATGAGTACCAGGGAATACAGAATTGCAAACCTACCATCTTCATGCAACTGTTTCCTTCAAATGTGCTTGGATAATCAGTAGCCATCACCTGTGCTAGAATTTCCACAGCTTTTGGCTGCAATTTATGTCTTTTCACAAACTCCTCATTAGCCAAAACTGCAGCTGCAGCACCATTTGATGTTGGACTGATTGAAAGGAAAATAATGATGTTATTGTTCTAAATCAGTAATGTCAATCTTCATTAGATTGTTGATCTTCCATAGATTTATCTTTTAATACAAACCAAAAAAAACAAGAAACAAAACCCCACTTTCTTTGGTTGATACCACTGAAACTATAAATTCCATCAGTGCTTACTGGACACTTTCAGTAATATTTATACCAGACATTAGAAAATCATTACATCGAAATAGAAATGTGTCATTAAGATTTTTCAATTTAGGACAAATCAAAGCTTCTACTTGGCTATAAACCTATATAACCATATGTACACCCTCCAAGAGTGCTTAGGAAAGGCTGAAGAGAATGGACGAAGCCATTGATGCACATTAGTAAAAGAACACAATTACATTAGAACTCCAAAGTACAAAACTTATTTCAGCTCACTGAGAGCAAGTATATAGTGCTTGGTCATGACAGATTTTCCACATTTGTTTTATTTATAAAAAATTTTACTTAAAGCAATCTGTAAATTATAATTGACACACAAACAGACTTTATTTAAATAGATGTCCCACTATATTTGTCTTAACATCAAGATCTATTTCACAATGCAAAGTCCTCTCCTTACCAACACTGTAAGACAGTCAAGTAATCAAAAATTTTGCGAGAATGCAGAACTTCATCTAATGTGTACTCCTTTTGGAACTGGGAATACCTAAGGGAAACACACAGATGCCATCTCAGACTGAGCAGTAGACACACTAATATCACACTATTAGGCAGCTATAGAGCTCTCTTTACAAAGTATAAGGCACTGGATAGAGAATTAATTTTTCATATATTTCTAGAATAATTTATTTATTTTCTCATTCCATATTAATGAACATATGCTGAAAATATTCTGAACATATTCTAAAAATAGGACTTTGTTGTGAATGAATTTTTTTAACAACCAGGGATGTTGACTATAGAGGCAGAGTACGTGACTCACGGGTTGTTGGTTGAATGGCTGTGGTTCTTCCATGCAATTTTCGCAAAGTATTCTGGATTTGTCCCTGAAAAGGGGAAAAAAAAAATCTGTGTTTAAATACTTTGTTTGCTCAAACAGTGCTGACATAACAGTTTAAATATTGTGTCATATAAGAATCTGACCTTTACAAGCATCTTTACAAGAGACACATTGTTTTGAAGACTTTCCTTAGAACTCAGCTGAGGTTTCAAAATGAGATAAAGACTACTAAACACGGCTGAGTTTTAGCTGACAGAACAACCCACTTGCATATTTAACTCACATAAAACCACAGAAAACAAGTGCATTTTATTTGATGTATTATTCTACTACTGAAACTTAAATGATCATTTTCCTATCAGTGCAAAACAGCTGCAGTGAACTTGTAGAGTCTAATTCTATATTTTTTTTCATATAATAGCCTAAAAGTGCAAATAAAAGATGCACAACAGGCCAGGCTGTTACCTTGGAGCCAATTTCCTTATCTGGTCAGGGGTAGCAAACAGCAGTGGCAGCAGCCTTGTGCTAGGTACTAAATCAAATCAAACACCTGACAGCTTTTGCCAAACAGTTCAGCCCCATGCCCACCTACCTATCCTAAGGCACAGGGATAAAATGCAGGAGTTATGCAACCTTAATTCTATCATTTCATAAAACAAAATCCTATTATTTTTAAATCACTTCATAAAGAGAAGACAATGAAAAAAATATTTTAACATACCATATTTCTCCATATGTTCTTTGCCAGCGCTTGCAAACATCTGAGGTGCCACTGGAGCACTTGCTAGGCCATATTTATTTATCATAATTTCCAAATGTTTGTCCATAGGATTAGTTCTGTCTGCAAACTGAAAACAGAAATACAAAGCAAATCAAAATTTCCTTTTCTTTTCAACATCACCACAAAACTGTCTCAGATTTCAAGAATTTTTTTTTTCTAATATTTTAACAAGTCCCTGGGCGGTATGCTGCACTTCAGAGACATGATCAGAAGTATTGATAATTTCCCAGCTATAAAAAAAAATAAATAACCAGAAAATGCTTGACATTATAACCACTGCACTGATTCATGACAAGAAT
>NW_005054345.1:1649714-1654416 GCF_000277835.1 Geospiza fortis | reverse complement strand
TATTTTTCAGCTCACTTAAAATCCTACCATTTACACAGCTTCAAGTTATAAAATTAATACTCTAGTAGTATTTTCATGAAGCTTAGATGAAATATTGTAAAGCATGTTAAAAGATAACTCTTTCTCATTTTTATCACTTGCTAAATTTAACGTTTTTCACCCAAACCTCTTGAATATATTATCGAATTTGGCAGTTCTGCAGTTAAATGACATATGGGCTCTAATATTGCTTGCCTTAAGGCAAAATATAAACAAACCCACACGTACTTCTCCAGTAAAAACAAATAAGAGTCAAGAAGCCCTTAGTTTTTGGGAGAGTGTGTTAACAGGCCAACTGAGTAAGCATCAGACCAGAAGACCCAGAATCTTTCTTTGATTTGCTGTGTTGTTTGAGAAAGACACTTCAGTTACTCAAAGCTTCAGCATTTTATCTGGTATTTTCCTTTTTTCCCACTAATCCAGCCTCGAACATAATCTTGGCAAAATACAACAAACATGACACATGAATTTTGCATGGAATGTTTTAGAGTTTATTTTTTATAGTATGTCATAGCTGCCATCAGACCTCACTAAAAGATTATTTAGATCAAACTAATGGTTTCTTTTGTCATCATCTACAGGAACACAGTAAAGCAAGAGGTGTTATTGACAACACATCTCAGAGAATGAGGAAGAAGTGTAACTCATGTACAAACAAAAACATATCAAGTGTTTCAGACACTTACACCTGAAGCAAGAGATCCTTTTGCCATCCTCTCAAAGCCAAGTGCCAGAACACAGTCTGCCAAACCTTAAAATAAAATAAAATAAAATGTGTGGCTATTTAAAGCACAATGTGATTATAAATGACACTAGATACTAACAACTATTACATTACAAGATATGTACACAAACACTTATCAGCTGCTCTTCCTTCCTCCTTCATTTTTGAAAGAGTCACATTAAGATGGACAAGACATTGATGCAAAGATATTGATACCTAAGAATGAAAGATCACTACAAGATTGGGGTTTATTTTTAACTGTATGACAGCAACTCTCATAGACAACCAAGCATTTATGTCTCAGCTACAAATACTAAACAATCATACACAGTGTTACTATGGTTGTCATTACAGAAACATCAGCATCAGTGCGAGAACGTATCAAAGTCCACAAACAAACTGCAAAAATAGGAGGAAATACTAATCTGATGTTCAAAGCACAGTCTGTCAGTCTGCTCTCTCCCCTCCCTTCCAAAAACATGATAGTTAAACACTTGAATTAACTTCAAGCTAAAAGAAAAAAGCTAAGCTTTTTAGCAGATTCTCCTTTTCACCCTGGAGAATCTAGTGCCTGCAGTACTACAATGCCACTTGTTCTGCACTCCTCCAAACAATTACTGCAGAAACACTTAAGTGGCAGAACTGACTAGGTTCATACTCAGGACATGACACAGGAAAAGACATGTACATCTTCATGCACCATCCTACTGCATCTCTTAGGTCACAGAGCAAAACAACCCACCTCCTTCTACAAGCTGTCTGGCCATGAACAAAGCAGTGGCTCCAGTAGCACAGTTGTTGTTGACATTGATGATGGGAATGCCAGTTAGACCCAGACCATGGTAGATTGCCCTCTGCCCAGAGGTTGAGTCACCTTCAAAAGGAAACACAACATTAAAATAAGGCACAAACTAACAACAGTTTTGCTTTTGCTGCCAGTATGTGCAGTGCTACCAATTAAACTGTAATCCTGAACTTCTGAGCTGTCACCTTGAGTATAGCTCTCAGGTATCCACAGTAAAGAACCTCAGAAACAAGATGAAATTCCTCAGATTTTAAAACCAGAAAGGTTTGTCCTGTTTCTGTTTCACAGGCTTGAATCAAAGGGACATAACTGGACTGGACAGAAGGGTCTTAGAGGTGTGGCTTGGGAGCTGCTCTAGGTACCACAGCAGACTGACCCTACTTCAGTTGCCACAACACAGTTGTTAATAGAGAACCAGAAGGAAAGTAAATGGAAAAATCTTTTTGGAACAGAAATAGATTTCCCCTTAATAGAAAGCTTATTGATGCCATTCCTCATACTTTATCCACACAGAAGTCTGCAACTGTCACAGAAATCAAACAATACTCACCATAAACGTAACCCACACACGCCTGCTTCACTGCTGAATAAGGAATCCCAGCATCAGCTAAAGCTGCCTGGCCTAAAAAAAAAACAGTTTAAAAGTTGGAAAAAAGTTTAAAATTGAAGGTAAAAAAAAAATATCAGCTCTCACAACCACAACAAGCAAACCTAGAATAGTATGTATGAATCCTGCATTCACAAATGAGAGTTGTAGAAATTCCTTATAATATGGTGCAAATATGGTCTTGTACCTCATAAGGACAACTTCATTCTCAAAAGGACAAGTTCACAGTATTTTGAGTTCTGAACAAGCTTCTTTATCAGAAAATTTCACTCAATCAATTCTGTGCTCCTGAAACACCAAGGCTGTTCATCCCAATGAGAGTAAGTTTTCAATAATAGGTAAGTATTCAATTATTTAAGTGCACAATCCAATTTTAAGCTATCCTGCTGACTTCAGCCTGGAAGGGCTAACCTGGACAGGTCAGTTATGGATTTGCTGAAAGTGGTCTGAGTTTTAAATCTGTTTTTTAGATGTATCTATTTATGAAACAGTAGCTTTTCCTTCACATGTGTAATAAAAATATTCCCTGTAAGACCTACAATAAACATCAGTAATCAAACAAAATGCTTTATTACTAAATTACCTGCTTCCTTAGCCATGTCAGGATAGTCAGCACTCCTCTCACTAGGCTTTGAAAACTGGCAAGAGAAAAGGAAGGAAAACAAGCTGAGAATAAATCACAGTGAGATTTAACTCATATTTTGCTCAAATTGGTACATTTAAAAGCTTTATATTTAATTTAGAAATAAGTTTTAAATGACGCAAAAAAAAGTAATTTCATTGACCCAGAAGTGCATGTACAAAATCTTTACAACTCCCAAGTGCTGCTGCCAGCCTCTGCAATGGCTAAAAGGAGAAAATAGTGGCACTTTACGGGAGCAGAGAGCCATTTCTGGTCACTGTTAAAGAAGATCCACGACTATGGAGATGGACAATAATCCTGTCCAAAGCCTGTGGGTGGGACAGAGAATAACTGTAATCTTCACCAATTCATCATATATATTCACTAAGGCTTTGATAAATACTTCCCTTTTGCTTTTTTTTTCTTTTTGTTATAATCCTATTTGTAACAAGAAAATGTTTGCTCTTTGTAGCGAATTTATCACACCTTACTCTTCACCATTGGAGTAGAGGTGACATTTCTATTTTCTTTGCAGTGTAACACATTAGAGACCATCACAAGTACATGTGATTTGCATTTTTACATCACTAACAAAAAGTGTCACTGCTAAAAGAAATCCTCATGCTAACTACATATAATCCTACAAATTATTTGATGTCCCCTGTGAGCATATGAAATCAATTTGCTGTCTCCTTCTGCTGATGTCCCTGACTCCAGCCATTCATATCACTTGGCTGTACTTTCTGCAGTGCCTCCTTTCATTAATTTAGACAGAGAATTTACATAGCAAAGGTCATAAGAAAAAACAGTTGGTGAGTTGGTCATTGTAGAAGTCTGTAATTGTGATTGATACTGCTTGGGCTAACAGAGAGGAGAAGAGAGTACTGACAATTCCTCAAATCATGCTCAAGTGGTAACTGAGATGATCCACTCCTGAAAATGCAGAGCACTGGGGAACTGGCAGTTACACACACAGGAAACGTAAAACTGGACTGTTGTTGTGAGAAGATATAACAAATTTTAGCAGTCATTACATCATTAATGTTAATCACATAGAAGGAAAGCAGTCCTAAAAGATTTCATTGTAAAATACTTAAGATGCAATATTGTGTCTGACAGGTTTTACTTGTCTGTTCCATGAAGAAATCACAAGTGAGCCCAATAACTTCTATTAGTACATTCTGTGATCTAATTCAATAAACACAATTAATACAATTGCCTTTAACCTTTCAACCTATCACATCACATGCTGGAGAGGTACTCGCGCAGCAACAAGACAAAAAGTTATTATTTAAAAGGTGGCCAGGAGGAGGAGTTTCTGATTACTCTGGCAAATGTCAAAGTTGTCTCTAAGATTCATCTATCAAGACAAAAATGGTTCTTTTACTGTTCCTCTTTGAAAATCATAAAATCGTTTAGGTAGGAAATGACTTTAAAGATCAAGTCCAACTGTCACCCCAGCACTGCCAAGCCCAGGCTGCCTGTTCCTGGGTTTGACAACCCTTTCGGTGAAGGAATTTTACTTAATCCTAATTCGAACCTTAATCATGCCTTGTGGAAACTTGAGGCCAATTCCTCTTGTCCCATCACTTGTTACTTGGGAGAGGAGCCCCACGCCCGCCTGGCTCCACCTGCTCCCGGGGAGCTGCGGAGGAGCTGAGCGGGGCGAACCGTGCGCTCAGAACCCCAGGGCCAGGAGCAGAAAGGCCCCAGGACAGACCCTGCAGGGCCCGGGCCCCCCTGAGGCCCTGTCCTGGGACGGGCCCTGGGCCAGCAGCTGGGGAGACACAGGGACACGGGGACACCGTGCCCGCTGCAGGGCTGCTGTATCGACCAGCGCTGTGGAGTACCATGTTCACCTTGGCCGGGGTCCGGCCTCCCCAGCACTCCGAGCGAGGGGGAACT
>NW_005054345.1:1648877-1649538 GCF_000277835.1 Geospiza fortis | reverse complement strand
TGCCGCGGTGTCCCGCGGCCCCTCAGCGACACCGGGGCGGGGGCGGAGCGAGCGACCGGGGCCCGGGCCCTATGGACCCGCCCCTTAAAGGCGCAGCGCCCCCATTGCGGAACGGGCCGGGTGTCCCTGCCCCAAAAAGCAGCCATGGCCAGTCTTGCAATCATCCCTGCTTATCCCTCTGAATTCCCCCACCCCGGCGATTAGCAGACGTTTTCAGAGGTCTTTTCCAATCCAGCTGATCCTGTGGCTCTGTAATTCTTTTCCTCCAGAGATGTCTTTGGGATGGATACTTGACGAGATCCTTCTCTTTTTATGAAATGCTGCTTGTTACCTCCAGATTTATTTACAGTGAGAGCTGAACATCTGACCCTTCATCCACTCAACTTCCCCTTCCCTCACTCCGTAATCCTTGAGGACCTCCACGGCCCGGGCAGAATGCAAATCACCTCCTGCCTCCCACAGACCTGGCTGCATCCCGCACAGCCGATGCCAGGTCCAGCCAAGCTCCTGGCGGGGCTGCTTGGTGGTGCCCCAGTTTCGCACCTCACGCTCCTCCCTCACCCCCCTGCAGCGGGCTGTCAGCGCTGCTGACTCCCGGCCGGGGCCGTTCCCCCGGAGGCGGGGCCCGGCCCGTGCCGGTTCCGGCGGCGGCCATGTCCCT
>NW_005054345.1:1621325-1648820 GCF_000277835.1 Geospiza fortis | reverse complement strand
AACAGCTCGGCCTGGCGTGAGCGCGGCCGTGTGTTCCCCCACAGGTGGGTGACAGCCCTGCCGAGCCCGGGGCGCTCCTTGTTGTTCTGCTTTCAGTAATGCCTTGATACTTTTTTTACAAGAACGCTGCTGCAGAATGAAGAGTTAGATACTTTTTCCCCCCTAAAGTTATGCGTGCATGCGACCTCAACGCAGGAAGTTCTGGTTTGCATACTTTAGATTTTTCGAACAGCATTAACGTGCAGTGATAAAGGTAGGAAAGGACCTTGACACATTTATCCATGAGAGCCACGAAGTAGTTTGAGGTTTGGTTCAGATTGGCCGGGATTTACTTTCTGTGTAACTGTTGCAGGAGTTTATAAGCAGTTCTCGTATTTTGCTGGTTACAAAGACATTAGGTAGTTACCAGCTGTACATTTCCTTTGCTGGTTGCCCCTGTTCACTTGTGTCTCCGCTCCAGTGCCACACATCTCTGGTTCAGTAGCTGGCCACGGCCATAGGCAGAGGAATAAATGGAGACCTTCCAGCAGGGCAGAAAGACCAAGCAAGGCAGGTGCAAGGTACAGCTGTGCACCTACAGCACAGCAACAGCATTTTCCAATGTTAAGGCTTGGGAAGTGAGCAGAAGTCCAGACAAAAAAACAGGAGATTTTTTTTTTTCTCTCCAAAGCATACAGAAGACATTGGATAATAATTTATAAATCACATGTGCTAAGGAGAAGTAGGTAGATGTTGTGGTTTTATTTTTCTGCTTGGACTTAGGAACTTTGAGTAGAGTCCTTTCTGCTGATGAGCTTATAATGTTGAAATTAAATGGACTTCACTTTCAAAATGGTTCTGGAACATTAACTGAGTGTGACCTCTGTGTGCTATTCCCATGCAAACAACAATCCCAAGAGAATGGTTTCCTTCATTATGGAATGTACTGGAAAACAGCAAGACTGTACAATAAAAAAATAAATTAAATAACATTCACAGGAGAAATCTAAGATGGATCATTTGGGTTTTGGTTTGTTGTTTGTGGCTTTTTTCCCATTTCTGCAGTGATTCTAAGATATATGTTCTTGGATGTCCTGATCATTTGCTAAAAGTCTGCTTCCTCATAGTCTTTTACAGGCCCACTGAATTTTACAGTTGTTCTGCATAACTGGGTTTTGTAGACATGATGCAGTTTTAAAATAACTGATTGTTTTAGAATATACTTTATATGCATTTTCAGGAAGGATAAGATACAGCATAAGCAGATATTATTCCCAGTTGAATTACTGTGTCAGAGAACTAAATGAAGTATAACTGAAATTGTCTCCTATTACTAAGGTATTGCTGAAATCCTAATGAACCGACCCCACGCGAGAAATTCACTGGGAAAAGTATTTGTAAATGAAGTGAGTATGGGCCTGGCCTTTGAGTGTGTTTGGAACCATGATCAATAACTAACTGCAGTGAGAATAGTTGTGGGAAATCTAAAAAAAAAACCTTACGATGAAGGGCAGTGGGAAATGGCATTGGGACAAGACAGGTGAACCTTGAGAAAAACAGAATGTAACGGTTACCGCCTCACATGTGGACAGGGATATCTGGGTTATTTAAGTTAGCTAATTTAAGTTAATTTATTGAAGTTAACTCAGATGCAAGCTAATGTCCTTACTTGTGTCATTACAACAAAAGCATACTCATTGTCACACCTTAGTAGGTGACCTGTTCAAGGATGATACATCCTATAGAAGGTCTGGCTCATGCCTGGACAGGAAGGGAAGTTTTAGATACAGCAAAGGTTCATCTCTAAGCAGAAGGAAAAAAGAGATGGGAAAATGTGTCATTCTGAATTTGTAGTGGAAAAACCTGCAGGTTCCACTGACATGATTTCCATGAATTTTCTGGCACCTGCAGGGAAAAAAACCAAAATACTTCTATCATAGATTAGGAACTTGCTATCATTTCAGTGCATATCCACATGCTTAAATTTTTTTCTTCTCTTCTCTGCACTCCCTCCCCTGTAGCTGTTCAGTGCCCTGGAACAGCTCCGCTTTGATGAGCAGGTGCGGGTGGTGGTGTTCAAGAGCCAGGTGAAAGGAGTGTTCTGTGCAGGTGAGTAGCAAAGGCTCTGCAAACTATTCTCAAAAAATATGGTGGCTCTTAGGGCTGTGTGCCAATCAGATCATGCACTTGGAAATGAGTGCTAAAAGAAATTAAAATAAATCTGTCAAAAGGGCACAGAGGGGCACCCTTGTTACTGCAGCAGCCCAAATGTCCACCCTCCAACTTCCATGGACCTTATTTAACTGGAATGCTGTATCTCAGACTTTTTAAATGGTCTGTCCTCTCAGAAGGACAGGAGGGAACATTTCAGATGTCTTTTCCTGGATTCCAAACATTTTCTCCTTTATTTAGGAGCAGACTTAAAGGAACGTGCAAAGATGGATGATGCAGAAGTTGGAGAGTTTGTTAGAAGACTGAGAAATCTTATGGATGAAATAGGTAAAGGATTACATCAGTTGGAAAATTTATCCTAGACCACTTGTAGTGAAACATTCAGAAATGCTGAAGGAGGGAATAGCCAGCAGGTTATCTACCCAGGAGTAGTTTTCCAAATGGCTTCAGCTTATGCCTGAAAGAAAGATCCAATTAGAATTAAATCCCAACCATCCTGCTGCCCCTCCAAGGACAAGATGTGTTTCTTATGTACAACAAAGCACATACACACCTATGTGATAAATACCTGCTCCAAGAAAGCATTTATTTATTTATTCCACACTTCTGTGGAATCCTTGGGAGGCAAGTGCTGTGTTGGTTGTCCCACTTCCAGTACATGTTCAGAAACACTCAAAATGTGGCAGAGACCTAAGAACGTGGATTTGAATCTCTGAATGGATTTGCTAAATGGATTTGTGCAATGTCAGGGGGGGTTGTATCTACAACTCCCTCACCTCCCTTTTCTTTTTCTTTGCAAAATGAATATGAGCTTCTGCAAGTAGTTTTCTTCCTCTATTTATTAATTATTCTGCTCTCACTAGAAAGAAGTACCAAAGTCAAATCTAAAATACCAATCAGAATTGTAATAATTTTTAGAAAATGACAGGAGCAGTCAGAGGGGTGGATACAGCAGAGAACCAGCTCACGTCAGAAGTTTGCATCCAATTGCCTGAGTATTTAAAAAAGTATCAAGAAGCTAATCTCCAGGTACATCAAGCTCCTCAGCTATGAGGTAACCTAGTTAAACAGTGTTTACTGTTCCTGTTTTCAGGAGCCTTGGCTAACAAAAGCACCACAAAAACTGAGCATTATGACAGGGCCTAGGGATGGTATCTTCTCTTTGGCTGTTATCTGCAACAGATGATTATTCATGTCATAAATTTGCAAAGAGAGGACTGATCCTGTTTTGCATTGCAGTATTTTGTTTGCAAGCTTCTTTGCATGGAAGAAGCATGTTTTGCATTCTTACAAAGAAGGGAGAAGTGCAAGAAGATAATTTTTACTGTTTCCAGACCGAAAACTTGTGGCAGGAGAAAATGAGTCCTTGAGCAATTCTGAACTGAAAGCTTTAGAACGTAAGGATCTAAATTCCAGGGCCATGTGAAACAGAACCTGTGGAACACAACTGTGCAATCTGTGCTCTGCTCTGCAGCTGCCCTGCCTGTGCCCACGATCGCTGCAATCGATGGCTACGCCTTGGGTGGCGGATTAGAGCTGGCTCTGGCCTGTGACCTCCGAGTGGCAGGTTTGTGCTGCTCAGTGGAGCAACCTCCTGGGAACTGATGGCTGCATTTTAAAGAGAACTTACACACATGACAGGGGATTGTTAATGGAATCCAGAAGCTTGAGAGAAATTTAAGAGAAGGTTGTACAGAAATGGTGACATTTAGTTATTTGGATAGTAGTTCCCATGCTTAAAAAGTAAAGCCTATTTTTAGGTAAGATTAGGATTCCTTTAGAAAACTATTTATTAGTAAGATTGAATAGTTATAGTAACTTAATACTGGATCAGATATACTCTGGCTAGATCTAACCTTCCCAGCTTAAATCATTTTGGGTTGGAAGACTTATTTCTTCTGATGTCTCCATCCATCATATTTTATCTAGAAGGGACTCGAGGTTAATTTTTCTAGCTAAAATTGCTACACTGGGGTAAGCAGACTTGAGACAGCCATGGAATAAATACTGTAGTATTCAAACTTTCTGACTACCTGGATAAATAGAGTTCCAGCTCAGTATTGACAGTTTCTAATTTTATTGATCAGTTCAATCTGGAAAACTTCTAGTAATACAAATCAAAATGTAGCTAACTCTACATTTATTTTTTTTTATAGCTTCATCAGCTAAGATGGGCCTTATTGAGACCACACGAGGACTTCTGCCTGGAGCAGGTAACCTTCATTAAATCTTAACCTTCATTAAACCTTCATTAATATTCATTAAATCTCACTTTCTCAGCTGTATTGTAAATATTTTTGCCATTATAGTGTGTTCTTGAACACTTAAAGTATTTTGAATGTAAATTAGAAGTAGCATCTTACAGTCATGAGAGATCTATGAATCAAGAGTTCTGTCTCAGACTTACTCTGAATGTAGGAAAGTCCCTTTACACCTTTTCTTTTTTATCAAAATACTGAAGTCTTTCAGATGCCTCTAAAAATGTTAACATACTCAGCTAGTAGTTATTAAAGAAACATATGATCCCTTTATTTTTTAAGGTTCCTTGTTTTATAAGGAGACAAAATACTAGTGAGGCATTTGTCAGAAATGGAAAATGGTGTTTTCCCTGTTGTCCTAAGGTGGAACCCAGCGCCTGCCCAGATGTGTTGGAATAGGTCTTGCCAAGGAACTCATTTTCACTGGCAGACAGGTTGATGGAGAACAGGCAGCCTCCATGGGGCTGGTAAATCACTCAGTGCCACAGAACAGCGAGGGAGATGCAGCTTACCAGAGAGCTTTAACTTTGGCTAAAGAAATCCTGCCCCAGGTAAGTGCATTGCTCATGGGACCAATGTAAAGACAGTGTTTGTGCTCCCCTTAAGAGAGCAAACAAACACCTGAAATTCCTTTCTCTGAAATACTGCTTCTGTGGTTCCTGATCTTTAAGTCTCTTTAAGTCTGTTCCTTTTTGTGAATGCAGTTTCTGTTGGAACAAGTTTTTAACCCACAGGGCAGGTTTAGCCCCCAGCTGCAGCCACACAGATCTACAGGACACTGAAACTCACACCATGTTCATCTGTGAACTGCACACAACACCAAACTGATATTTATAAAATACTTACTAACTTACTGCAGAATTCTGTGGACTAAAATGTCATTTGGAGCAAAATAATAATATAACAACTCATCTGTTATAAATTAATGTGAATTTAATTATTTTAAAGTATTTGTTGTGGTTTTTGTTTTTACTAAAGGCACCGTTTGCTGTGAAAATGGGAAAACTGGCAATAAACAAAGGAATGGAGGTAATAATTATTTTTGTTTAAATACTGAAGTGAATGAAAAGACTAGCAGTTCTTACAAATTACTACAGTAAAAATGTTTAGAACAGCTGAGTTATAAAATTTTGCTTTATATCAGGCATTTAAAAACATTTCAGAGGTTTTAAAAGATTTCTTTAAAGATAAAAATAAAATAGCAGGATTTTTTTTTCTACGGATAGTAATACTGTACTTCTAATTTGGAGTGAAGATCACTGTGATCACTTCACTGACTGTTTGAGAGTGACTGACTGCTCTGATTGATTTGAGAGCTCTGAAGTAGCTTTGAGGGCTGTACTTCAGACAAACCTCACACCTTTTCCTCTCCTTCCCAGGTTGACATTGCATCAGGGATGGCTATTGAGGGGATGTGTTATGCCCAGGTAATCTGCCTTCAGAATTCATTCCTGAAAGGAACAACTGTATGTTAGTTATAGAATGAGCTTTACAAATGGCTTTAGTTTAATAAATTCAAAATAATTCATCCTGAAGTTTACTGTGGCAAGTTTTGAGAGCATGCATCTTTCTCAGCTAATGAAACAATACAGGGTATTACAATACTACAATATAATGTGTCTCTCAGCCTATTTTAAGATGATGAAGTATGAAGATTATGGGAAAACTGTTTTCCTATATAGATCTATGTTTTTTTTCTTAGGTGCTTTGTTTGTGAGTTACACTACAACCCTGTCTCTTTTTTCCTAATTGCTAAACATGGAATTTTATGTATCATTGAAAGAAAAGCAAACTTAGTCTTACACCGCTACTGCCAAATTAGTCAGGACTTAAAACCACATCAGACTTGTAAATGGAAAACATACCTCTTTGTTTTATTTCTTTTCTCATGTAGAATATTCCCACCAAAGACCGTCAGGAAGGGATGGCTGCCTTCAGGGAGAAGCGACCACCTCGGTTCACTGGCAAATGACGCTTTCTGCTTCCCCTTGAGTTTCTGGAGATCCACTGATTTCTTAGGATTATTTTTATGACACCATTCTGTGCACTTAACTCCTTGCCTTGGACTGCATTTCTAACTATTCCACTGGATCGTTTTTCAGTACAAATCTCCAAATAAAGATTTAACTTTGTATTCCTGATCTTTAAAGCATGTTCATCTGAAGTCAGTGGTTATGGCTCTCACACAGATGTCAGGTAAGGAATGTGGAGAAGTTTTGGCTTGGGCACATCATCTCTCTCCATCACCTGTTTTCCTCTGTTAGCTGACTGGAAGTTATTTTCTCCTTCTGCTTTGAGGTTCTCCAGCACTAAAACACGCCACACAATTTAGCTCTACAGCTTCTTACTTTCCTAGACTGGGGCCTTCAAAGAAAAATTAATTAATCAGCAAACATGGTTTTAGGAAATGCTGTATAGGAAATGCTTGATAGGTTATCAAAATAAGATGTGGCTTACCACATTGGAACTTCATGCCATGATTGTATCAAAGGAAACCACAGTTTCACTTGTGCTAAAAGTGTGTGGGAACCTTACCAAATTATACACATACAAATTTTCTCTGTAAAGATCCACAAAGGTAAAGCGGAGTCAGGACTTTCAGCCTTCACAAAAGATGGCAAATGCTACAGGTGGAACACAAAGTTTGAAAGTTGCTTCCAGAATTATTCTACCCTGGCAGAAACTCCTGAAGTTGCACAGGAGTATGAAGAGACCTTCCTACAAGTGGCATATACAAACAGATATAGTGCACTTATACCTTGTAGGCAGGCAGAGTTTCCAGCTTGAAAGAATTCTGCTCACTGATTGCCTGAAATGTGGGGGAGCAAAAGAAAATGGGTATTTAGCATCTTTCTCCTTGCTGGTTGCAGAACTTCATGAAGTGACACGTCTCTCAAACATCTGGCCTGATGCCAGCATCATCCTTGCATTTTGTGCTGCATGGAGTAATTTATTTTTTTTCAGGTAAGTTGCTTCAGCAAATTCTCCTGTTATTAGGAAAAGACAGCACTGTAAGGAGAGTTGTCATCTTTATTTTAAAATCTTGTAGCAATTGATTTATATTCATTCTATTGACACCAATTTTGACAAGTTTTGTGTTCCATTTCATGTATAAAGGAAATTCCATAGCAGACATCTTAGAAGGGTGGTGGGTAAAAGCCTGTAGGCTGTTTTTAATTTTTAAATCACTTTCATAATTCAAAGCTACAGCCAGCTGAATTTCTGTTGGAATTGAGAAAACTTTATATAACCAGATCCACAGATTAAAATGATGCCAGCCAAAATTATACTCTAGTACAAAAAACAATTACACAACACTGATTAAGTTACTGGATCAGTACCTTTTGAGGTTGCTGAAATACACATTAATTAGGTTATTGAAGATTAGAGGTGGTGTTTTTATGTGAAGGATGGGAGTTGGGAGGGAAAGGATTTAAAAATAGTAAAATACAGTCATCATGAAGAAGCCATTTCTGCTGGTAAGCTACCAAACATAAGTTTTCTTTTTAAATTCAATTACGCAATATTTACAGAAGAGTCTCTGAATATCAAATCAGTTGCCATGGAAATATGGAAACTAAGCAGATAAACAAAAACAACACCTGAAATTAAATTTGAATGGACATGCAGTTTGCTTCCACCGCTTGCATTGTATCAGGCATCTGTACACTGTGCAATATGTTTCATTCAACACATGGTTTGAAACCCAAAGGTAACCAAGAAAGAAATAAGTTGTTACAATTAGCATCTTTATGTAAAATTTCATACTCCACAAAACAATGCAAGTGACACAGGGCTTACACAGAACATTGGGTGATGCTTTGCACTCACTGTGATGGCTTGGAAATATAAATCACTGCACAATACTCACAGAATATTTACAGAAAATGAGAGCAATCATTAGTCTCTTATAAATAAGGTGACCAAATATCCCAGCCTTCTATGAATACATGCAACCCCCTCCATGATGAAGTCATGGCAGTTATTTTGCTCTAATGAGCCTTCTCCTATCCCCATGAGTATTCTAAAAACAAAAGAAAGATATCACACACAACCAAAAGTAGTCACACAACAAAACCCCATTCTTGTTATAAAATTTCAATTCTCAGACATCCTTTTAGTACTGTCTCATTTTAGTTCTGTTTCTACTGCTTTACTTTCATGGGTTTCCCCTTTCCCTGAATGTGATGCTGGTCCCCACCTCGACAGGAGCAGGGAGGACTCTGGAGAAATGAACTGTAAAGAGGCATCATCCCAGCAGTAAGGAAAACAAAAGAACATGGCTTGCAGGCAAAAGGAAAAGGAAGCTGAAGACCCATTTGTGTCTAGAAGGGTGAAGAGACAATGGACATTTTGGTCGCCTTAGTTACAAGTCTCTCAGTCACCTGCATGCACGGACTTTTGTTTTAGTCTGTAAGTGGTGATCTCACAACCACACAGTTTTATTCAAACACCAAACTGGTGAACAGTGTTATGAACAGCAATCACAAGGATGGAACAGCCTTTTCTCTCAGAAGTCACAAACAAGATACTCCTTGAAGTCTTCTTTCCAGCTGTGCATATGGATCTGTACAAGTCCCATCTCCTGGTAGGCAGCACTAACCCTGCAGGCATGACCAGCTCAAGCTGTGACCCTTTACAAGCTGTGCACAAGGTTGCCATTAAAGGTGACATTCAGCAAGGTTACCACACATGGTTTGGGTACCACAGTTACCAGCAAATCACTTTAATGGTGACCAATAGATTATAAATTACTCCAACTACACACATATCAGAGAGGATTATTACAGAGACAATACTTTACACTCCTCTACCTGCAGCTTTCAATTTGGTTTGGTTTGTTGCTGTTTTCTACACGGTGGTGGTCTCCCATGGCGCATAATGTGTTTTTCTAAACTATCCAAGATGGCAACAGCAATCCTTTGGACATGGGGATCAGTGTGGACATTTTCCTTGATGTTGTACAAATGCTGCAAACCACCTTCTTCAATTAACATGCTGCAGTATCTGGCGGCTGTAATAGGATTATAAAAAGGGAATTAAAACTAGAATTATCTAGGGTAAAGGTAGGAGATACTGTAAACACTGATTGAAATCCACTTTTGTCTCCCGGCAGTATTTAAGACACTCCCTAAAGTGTCCACAGAAGTGCATGAGTACTTTAACAAGTGACAACACAACAGAGTTATTTGGACAGGACTCCAGCTGTAATCAGGTCTCTTACCAGTCAGTCTCAGCTGACTGGAAAGTGCCCTGTAACATGCACAGTATTCTCTCTTCCCCCCACCTCCTCTACAGGCATTTAAAGTGCAAATAAACCAGAAGAAATGGGAATCAAAAGCACTATAGTGTCTATAAGTATCCAGGTAATAATAGCCCCTTTCCCAAAAACCTTGGTACAGAACAGTTACCAAAAAATGGTATCAGATATACCACATAATTTGTGGAGGCCTCCAGGCTTGGAGAGCAAATACAAACTAGCTCCTTCCAATAGTTTGCTAAATATATTGATGGTGGCCTCTCATTAATTATAAGTTGCTATAAATGCCTTTCCAGGGCTTCTTCCACTTACATTTTGGAATTCAGTAAGTTGAAATCACACCCCCATCAGCTGCAGCATTATTAAGAGCAGAGAACAGCTATAAAAAGAGCTGTAGGGTGGATGTAATGTGCAAGCTGCAGAAGTTGTTATGGAAAGGTCAGGATGACTGTAATGCAATCCACAGGGCATTACCTCAGATGGGCCCAATTTCACCATTCATCTCAGTGGTGCAACACCAGACTTGTTTTAATGCTGATGTTGAGCATTTTGCTGGGGATCACATTTACTGTGGCACTACAAATATTTCAGTTGGGTTACCTCACTGAGGTCACTGTGACATAGACAAACAGCAGCAGAATAAAAAAAATAAACAAAAAAATTTAAACCAATTATTTCCAGACTAGTTTACGCTGTCATCTATAGGAGAGAGTCAAAATAAAACCATCTCCTCTCCAGGACTACTAAAAGCTTTCTTGGTACGAAGCACCAAAAGCAGAAGATTTTCCTCCCAAATACATCTTCATATTTCAGAATTAAACACTTTTTCCCCCACAGTAGGTTATTACATTTGCTACCAAACATTTGGTTTCTCTGCAACTTTGTCCAGAAGCTTCTGGCATCAACTACCATGAGAAATAAAAGAATTCTGTCTCGGTCTCAAATCAGGAATAGGCCAATGCAAACCTCAGTAGCAGGTTAAAAGTTCAGATGTGAGGGCAAACAAAATACCAAAAATAAATAGAACAGATAGGACAACACAAAATTAACAGGACTGAGGCACAAAGAGAAATTACAGAGCCTTATTTAAAATCTGTTATCCAGATCTGACCAGTAAAACAATTCTGTCAGAACAGTCTGACTTCATCGTGAAAAATCTCACAGATTTCTGGACAGTACCCCGGGAACAGTGGCATATTTATGAGCTCTATGAAGGGCAGCAAAACAGTATTCTGTGTGCAGTTATATATTATGTGATGTTATTGGTGGGTTTTGAATAGATGCCTTATCACTGCAGAAATAAAGATTTATGGGACAGGGATAAACAAGCCCAGATATGCTGCCATCAAGGAGATTAAAAACTGGCACAGAAAACACTTTAAATACTTTAGAAGAAATCTGCTTTATATAGATATATTCATGCCAAAAAATTTCAAAAAAACCCCAAAATTAAAAGCCAGGAAGGTTTGTCCCCTCCTACACTTAGGTATGGTTGGGGGATTTATTTCCTTTTCCCAACAATTGTGCATAATATCAATTGCTCTCAAATCATTCTACTGCTCATTTTGCAGATGAGAAAGAGAGATTAAGAAAATGACATTTATGTCACAGCAAGTTACTGCAAAAAGGCAATTAGAGATGAGGAATAACTATAGCTTCTGTTCCCATAGTAAGACACTGCTACCTGCCATAGACATTGCTCTTAATTTAAAGGAATTTGTTGCCCAGCATTAATATTTGCATATTCTATTTGAATAAAAACACATGTGCAAGCAAAAAATGTAGTTAAATATTAACAAATCCACATTGTGGAATTAACACTATGCATCTAACAGAAAAATTTCAGTTAATAGAGGAGATGTAAGGAAATTTTACTACTCTTTTTTTCTCCCCTATTTAGTCAAGCCCCAGGAGTGAATACCCCAGAAATTCTTATTTTTCCCTCTTCATGCTAGTGAATAACATACAAAAAATAAGAATTTTAAGGGTAATATTCTCTCAATACATACGATTTTTGCTGCAGACGTGCTGCATGGCCCACACTGCCCATAACTGGACACCAGGTGTCATGAAACAGCCAAGTAGTGGGAAAAATGGATTGAAAGACCTATTAAAAAAAAAAAAAGAAACAGTTACTTGCTTTATTACTAGATACTATTACTTCAGAGGTCATACGTCTGTTCCACATGTTAACTACACGTTAGCCACACGTTAACTACAGGAAACATTGATAAATATTAAGAGGCTGGTCTGCTGCATCTAAAACTCATTTAAGACAACTACCTGCAAATATCAGATATAGGAGATATGTGGTATGCTTCTTTTTCCCTAAGCTCTTGATCACAAGATAAGACAATATTTACCTGTAAGCCACCATCTCACATTCTGGGGTTGGCCAATTCAAAATGGCAGTATGCTGTAAAATACAGAACCAAGAACATTGACTGTTAAATACAAACATTGAAAAAAAATAGAAAAGACTGTGATAAAATTCACCATTATTTCTGTACCAGCTGTTCAAGGAGAGATGTCCTCTGGCTGCGACTCAATGTCCAGGCCTGCTCTCCTCGAGATATCAGATGAGCAATAATCCCTGCTGCAAAGTAGCTGACTTCCACCTCCACACTGTGCAACAATTTACTGATGTGGTCTATGAAGTCCTTCCACATTAACTCAGAATGGAGTTCTTTCACTTCAGCTATGTTATTCTGGAATGGGGAAATAAGTAATAAAAAAAAGAGAAAATGTCAACAGAAATAAGATGCTGTGAGGGAGATAAACACAAACTTGAATTATATTGTGTGAGTAGACACAGATAAACACTCAGATGAGATCTCTGTACATCCAAGTGACCACCACATGCCAAAATACTACTTCTGCTTTAAGAAATTTTTCCAGTCTATGCAGGAATTTGCATCAAAACAAAAAGGTTTTCTCCTAAGTGATTTTATGCCATTAGCATTTAGATTACACTAAATCAAAGGCTATCTTTAGCATTCTCGAGCCAAATTTTAAAAAAATTCAGCAGTGCAAAATTCTACATTCTGCTGACTTTGAACCTACTTTTTGTATTTGGACTCATATGCAGCCTCACTCTCGTTTCTGAAAAGGTCTTTTTATTTACTCTAACCATCAATTTCAATATAACTTTTGAAGAAACACAGAATAGTTCAAAAACAGGCCAATTGCAAATAATACACACTATAAGGATTAAAGAAGAACATAAAAATATTAGGATATGAAAAACTAATTTTTCAGATTAACACAGGGTAAAAAAAATCCTTAAAAATAAAATTTTAAAAATATATATTTTGGACTGTTTTTCATCTCACCAAAAGTCCAAGAACTTTCTGCTGGATGGATGATTCAGATGGAAAAGACTGTGGATAAAGGAAACAAAAACAAGTAAACATTTATGCTTATTATTGAAACAGCTTTAATTATAAACCTGTGCTGATAATCCACCACCAAGCCCCCCTTCCTCACCTCTAAGACTCTCATGAAAAGTTCTAGCCCTTGGTTTTCAATAAAGTGCCGACATGTTGTGGGAGATTCATCTGTGAGGTTCCAAAGTGCACTCAGTGTGAACTTGAGGGTGGTATCTACAAGATTCTGATTTGTTTTCTGTTTAACTATTTGTAGAAGTTGCTGGGAGAAAAAAAAAACATCAAAATGTCAATATATGTATTAACTCCTCTGCTTTTTTCTACACTAAGTGGGCAATGCATAGCTGTCATTTATACACAGAGTAAAGATATACATGTTTAGAGTCAAACTATACAAAATAGACCGGCTATTAAACTTTTTACCTCTGCCTGCTAAAGGAATTCCTTTGTTTCCACAGTAATTACATGTGTAGGGCTATTACAGATGGCACAAAGCCACCCACAGAACTCAGAACCTTTACAGCAGTATTTACTTCACATATTCTCATTTTGAGCATCTTTCACCCTCAACAATGAATTTCAAATCAAGATACATCTTGCTATCTTACTTTGCATTAATTGTGTCAGGTTTTCCACTTTGGCTTAGCTTCTAAATAATTTTCACATGAATACATGTTAATCTGTTCTTAGGTTTACTTTGTATCTTCAGGAATACTGGAGAGGATGGGATGGCTGGAAATCATCTGACTTACCCTAACAATGAAGAGCTCTGCACCAAGTTGAGCTGTTTGCTCTGTTGAAAGCTGTAAACAAACAAAAGCAAATCAACATTATTTTAGACTTTAGAAATGTTATCCTATCATCTCAAACCTTACTTCCATACCTTTGCAGCAAGAATGGAAATTATGGCTACAGCCATCCTTTGCATGTTTTGATCTTCATGATTGCACAGCCACTGCATAACAAGTTTGGCTGCTTCAAACCTGCAAGTTAAAAAAACGTAATTTTCATAAGTCTCATAAGCGTTAGTAAAAGAAAGATGTACACAGACAACAGAAGTATGCTTCACACCACAGTAGAAGTAGAAAGACACAGTGAAATTGGAGGTATTGTATGACCCTCTGTCAGCTTTAAGCTGTTGACTTAATTCTAATTATATATCAGAGTGCACAGGAAGTGCTTCCAAAGAAGGAAGAAAAATTTGGCACAATCTTCTGAAACAGCAGACCATCACATTTCAAAGTATTTGGACAAAACATTTAAGTAAAAAATGTCTGCAAAAAGCAACCGCAGAGAAATGCTGACTCCTGTTACATGGAATTAAGGATAGACCCATCCAGGTGAAGTTAAAAAACCCCTGTACAGCAAAGGATTTTTTCAGACCCATACTCAATGTATATATTTGGGTCAACAGCCCTAAAACAATATAGGCCAGATAAATTCAGCATGCTGGAATAATTTAAAACTGAGCAAAACTGGGGCCAGAAACAAAGCTTCTGAAGAAAAATATTCTGCAATGCTACAACTCATTTCAACTGACATCTAAAACTCACCTGTTAAATGGGACATCCTGAAGGATTCTGTCACTGCATAGTGAAAGAAGGCAATTCTTTTGCAGCTGTGAGAAATGAAAAACAATTGCTTCATTAGAAACACAAAAATTTCAGAACACTTTCTATTGGGGTGCACGAGACAGAGAGTACTTTGGACCTTATCAGCATAAAAGAACTGATAGATAAAATGCCTTGGCAAAAGCAAACAGAACTTTGAAAATTAGATCTAGATAGCAAGATGATTTAATTAGACAGGTTTACCAGAAAAAGAAAATCCTATTAAACAATGCAAGCAAGAGATATTGTTGTATGCATAAGCTTGTGTATGTGATTTCAACCTAATCGTTGTAGTACACATTACTAGTCTCCCTAAAATAGTATATAAGTGCTTGATTCCCACAATAAAATCAGATTCTGATCACCGAGTTGTTACAGACACATTTTATGAAAAATCCTTTCCTTAGGATTTTTTCTCCCGAGAAGCCAAGAGGCCGCAGGAACAAAATGTAAACAATGATTTTCTGCTGCTGTGGAATGTAACAGGTGCATCTGTGATTGGTCTCATGTGGTTGTTTCTAATTAATGGCCAATCACAGTCAGCTGGCTCGGACTCTCTGTCTGAGACACAAGCCTTTGTTATCATTCTTCTTTTCCTATTTTTAGCTAGCCTTCTGATGCAATCCTTTCTTCTATTCTTTTAGTTTAGTTGTAATATAATATATATCATAAAATAATAAATCAAGCTTTCTGAAACATAGGATGAGGGAAGAGACAAGGATCTGACTCTAAGACCCCTGTGAACACCATCACACCGAGTCAGTCTCCCTGTCTCTCTCCATCACCGACAACTTTCTTGCTATGAACATATTTCCCTGAGGTCCTGGGATGTGGAGAAACCACAAGACAGAGGACGGCACAGAAAGCAGAGGAGTTTGGCCCTGTACCTGCTGATGGTTGGGGAAGTGCTCCATGGCCTTGAGGAGCAGGTGAGTGACGTCTGCCAGGAGCCGCACGGGCATGCCGGCCGCCAGGTCCTGCTTGGTGAGGTTGAAGACGCAGGCGCTTGCCGCCAGCTGCACGGGCAGGTTCAGGGGGTGGTTCCTCATGCCCATCACCACCAGCTGCAGCACAAGGGTGGCCCACGTTAGCTGCTCACTCATCTGCACACAGACCCCATGAACAATCTGCCTCCTGCTCCAGGCCACAACAATGACTCACAGCACCCAATTTCTGCCTTGTACTTGAGTGAGAAATCCATCTGGTGGGATTGGAATTCTCAAGGAATAACATTTCCTTCTGCTCAGCGATTCAAAGCTGGCAACTTCTACAGCTCCAAGTCCTTTTGCACAGCTTGTAGCAACCTCTCAAAGAAGAGGCTGCACAGATTGCAAGAAATTCCTAGAAAGAGCCAGGTTGGGATAAAATCACCAAACCCTTTCAGAGGTGAATGAAGCAGGACAGAGTTTCTGCAGTGCAATGGTAATGATGTGGTGCCTTGTTGTTTGGTGATGAGCCATTTGGAATCATAGCCTGAGCTGCTAGGTCAGGACAGATTTTTTGCAGCTTCTTCCTGAGTGATGTTTTTGGCTATGTATGTTGATTGTGATCTCACTAAATAAACACCTAATAATAATAATTTTCTTGTTGATAACTGACTGACAAAGTCTTTTTGACACTGATGCCAAATTTAAGGCTGCTTGTTCAACATCGAAGAGGATAAGAAAAATAAAAACCATGCGTCCTACTGGTGCCTCTTTCTAGGATCCCCACAAAACTTAAACCATTTCTAATGTTCTAGACATGGAAAGCCAAAGCCTAGAATGGATTTCTAAGGAAGTTTCGGGGCTCCAGGTTACAGCCCCATACAGAACACTAACAATATCCATTCACCCATTACCCTGCTGGAGGGTGACAGTAGAGAAGCTGTCACTGAATTCTTTCCTTATCATTACTGTTTTGTGAGCATCAGCAGAAGGTACTGCTGTGTCTGGTGAATAGTAGACACACCTTTGATTAGAACCCAAACAGATATGATCTAATGACAGAATTCAGCATCTAAAGAATATTTCGTATCATATTCAAAGGTATGTGAAAAAATCAATTTACAGGCTACTAAATTTAGATAATTTCTGTTAATAGAGAACAATTTTGCCTAACATAAAACACTACAGGGCATCTTCTACATCCCTTGTGTTTAAATAGTTCTTTTTTTTATTTAACATTACAATTTTAATCTTGAAAAACACAACCAAAAAGGTAAAAACTTATAAACTAATTTATACCAGCTTTTGGGGATGAGCTCAGGAAGAACACAGGAGAACCATCAAAACGATTATTTTACCTTTAAAATTTCAGGCTTAGTTTTTTCCATTACATGTGTCAGGCTGAATAAATGAAAGAGTGCTTCTCTCACAAAGAAGGCCCGTTCACTGTACCGCTTCAGTGCTTCTGAAATCTGAGTTTCATTTGCTTCTCCTGACACCTGTGAACACAGAAATAATCTTTAGTTCAAGATGTCAACATTTTACTTGCAAAGTTTTGTTCTCAAAAAATGCAAAGCTGCAGTTTCAAAGGCAGTGATTTGGCCAAGTCCTTCAGTAAGCAAACGACTGCCAGCCTGCTCTAGTTTCCATTTAATGATATTTTCTGTTTAAATTGTGTAACTGGTTTATTCTTCAGTTCTACTATTTAATGAATCATTGCTGCAATCACTGTGTTTTAAAATTCTTAGGGCAGCAAGCAGAAATTGTTCTACTTAACATGGCACATACAAAAAAAAAGCAAAATGTTCATATATAAAGTGTCACATTCCGTGCATCCTGTATTGTATATAGGCATATTTTTTTTTGAAACTTCTGATATCAGGAATATATTACAGACTTGAGAGAACTCACAGTACCTTGGATTTTGTTTTTTTATTCTCCACTGATCAGAACAGGGCAGTCCTGTTTACTGACATGTTGTACAGCCAATTATACCCTACATGAAAAATTTCCATTTGGTTTAATGTTCTCAACTATAATATCTGCCTAGTGCTCATAATCAAATTTCACAGGGCTGCTGTAAAAACAGTAATATTTTACCTCTGCTGTTTCCATGAGTTCTGTGTCTTGTTTACTCTTTAGCAGTATCTAGACTAAGCAGTTTAATATTTCAGTAGAGTTACTAATGAATTTAGGTCACCAAAAAAAAAAAGAATAAAACCAATCATAGCCTTCAGTCTCTTCTTGACAATTATGCTTTAAAAAAAAAGGAATGCAAACTGCATTTTGCTAACCACAGTGCCACAAGTCCATTGTGACTTTCACATTACTAGAACCTTCTTCCTTCCTGCCTTTTCATGGCACAGACAGCTCC
Source organism: Geospiza fortis (assembly GCF_000277835.1). Taxonomy (NCBI): domain Eukaryota; kingdom Metazoa; phylum Chordata; class Aves; order Passeriformes; family Thraupidae; genus Geospiza; species Geospiza fortis. Next base: position 1,630,855 of record NW_005054345.1, on the reverse strand, counting down.
ATGAAGCAATTATTCTGAACAGCAAGGATTACATTGTATTATTTTATACCAAACATGAGGTATAACCTCCTGGTGCTGGATATAATCACACCAAAGGGGAACTTGCTTTCTCTGTGCATTTCAACACTGAGACACTTTGCTATCAGCTGTGACAACTAAGTACTCAGCTGTGACAACTAAGTACTAAGAGACCGGGCCCTCAACAACTGTCAAATTTCAGGGGAAAAAAATACAAAAATTGTGTAGCTGTGTTACTCCACTTGCCTAAAACAAGAGCCTTCTGAATTTTAAAACTGAAGTGGAAAACTAGACTTGCACAGGAGACAGACTAAACTATGGACACATTAGGCTCTCTTCCTCATTTCCTCTTCAGCTTCCATCATTCTCAAGACACAGCAGAAAGGAAAACTCAGTGTCAAAGATAATATACCACTGACATGTCTAAAACAACTTTTTTTTTAATTAATTCTGACCTGCTCATTCTCCAATAATTGCCTTCAGATTTTACAGAACAGGGAATGATGTCTTGTTGCCTGGCTCTAAAAGATAAATAAATGCACTTCAGAAAACATCATCTCATCCTAAGGGGCTAGGTAATTGAGGATTTGTTCAAGAAGAGGAAGTCTTTCATGCTAAGTTATTGCTTCTTAGGTGATGTATTCATCACCAGAATCCCTTTCAAGATAGGTACAAATATTGTAAGTGGAAATAGCAGTGGTGATGGAGCACAACAGCAGCTGAGTGATTCAGCTTTATTGTATCTGCCGTGTTAATCATGAACTGCTCAAAGCTTATGCAAATTCTACCTCCACCCCTTACACATTGCTGACTTATGCCAGATACTGTCTGGAATCCAGAGAATATTATCCCACTAAGTGACTTCAGACAAGGCAAAGCTCAGCTTTCTTAGATATGGAAAATCAAGCTCTAAGGTTCACTGAAAAGGCACAGAAAACAGATGCCTCTTACAAGTATATGCATATATACAGTATTATATAAACTTAGCAGTTTGTGTCAAAATTAAGTAGGAATTTCACCTAAAGCCAGTCATTATAATTACAGTTTAAAAAAATGAACCTACACACACATACATTTACAAGCTATTAGCTCTGTTTTCCCTGCACATTATGTTTTTTCAGTGAAATTAATTCCCCCACTTAACCTTCAGGTTTCCTTCTCCTGTTAAGAACTCTGAGTAGCCGGCATCAGTAGCTAGCAGTCCTACAAACTGCATCGTGGGCCGCTGCAGAACGAATGCTTGTACAGCTTTATCTGTCACATGTTTTCTTCCAGAAATGTCCAAAGACACGAGGTTAGGCAAGATATCTTTCTGTTCCAGTAAACGAAGAGCTATGTCCGATGTGAACTGTTTGTCATCTGAAATATCAAGGTGATTCAGGTATTTTAGTTCTCTTATAACATCCAGAATCTGGGTTGTGGTCATTTTCAAGCATTTCAGGTGGTGCATGGTCAAAGACTTGAGCCTGTCTTTGCAGGTGAGGAGTGCTGTTATGTCAGTGACAGAGGTGTTGGATATATCCAGACTTTCCAACCTGGGAAGCGAAGCAACATCTGCCAAGTCCTCGTTGTAGAAGAGCACGTTGGTGATGCTCAACGCGCGGAGCCCGGACAGCTGACTGAAACACCTCTCGTAGGGGTCTTCCAGAGAAAGAGTCAGTGAGTTCAGCACCAGGCACTGCAGATTCTGCTGGATCCACTTATTGCTGCCCAGTCCACTGATAATGTCTGTGATTGTTATATCTGCATTGACCCCCGTGGCATCCAGCTCCACCAGTTTGTGATGGCAGAAGGCTTTGCGGAAAGCCACGGCGGAGATTTTGGCTTTGCGGATGCAGGCGCGCTTCAGGCGCATCTGGGTGCCCCGGAAGATGCCCACGGTGCCATCGTTCAGCAGCCCTGTGGGAAAACAGCATCAGTGCTTGGCTCCAGTGTTACACACCACCACTTGGACATTAAAAACCCAAAGGGTACAAAGTGTTGGCAGAGAAAATTAATTACAAAGTAGTTTGCCTTGGTCATCACACCACCGATCCCAAAATCTTACGTTTGTGACTCCACTTTGAAGATTATGAGGTCATGTCTGGAAAATTCCAGGTTTAAGAATAGGACAGATAAATAAGAAGCAGTAAATGCACGTTACCTGTTTGGTTCAGAAAATGGAACACACAATAAATAAAATATGGGTATGATTCATAAACAATTAGAGTGCTGCCCTCATTTGCTGTATTTTTCTCACTGAACTGGTTAGAAGTGTGCTAAAAGCAGAATTTCAAAATTTTTGAGTGCAATTCTCCTCTGGCCACAGTTCCACTAACCTCAAGATTGCACCACCTATCAATGACTTGTTCTCATCTTGCTTTAACTATGTAATCTAGCATTTGACTGAATTCTTAAGTAGGATCAATACTAAATTAAGCTAATTAAGTCCTATATGAAGAAGGTAGGAGTGTTGCTCAGGAACAAGCTGAATGTGAGAAAGAAACCTAAAAAGTGATTCAAAGAATAGAAAGAAGAGGGCAAGGAAAGGGTGGGAAGGACAAAAAAGACAGCAATGAAATAAAGAAAAAGCAACAATCTTGTTTAGTATGTTTTTACTCTGTAGAAAGAATTCAAAAGTAGCTTTTTCTTGCGAGACACTGGCAATATCCTAACTGAAACAATACATTGAGTTCCCTGAATTATCAAAAATGCATTGAATATACAAATATGAAATCTTGGTGTCTTATCAACAGAAGGATTACGAAAAACCGTGTGAAGGGTACAGCTGCACAGGCATCCACACAAAAGGAGTAGGAAGAACATGTCCTAGTTTTGCTCCTACAAGGTTATAAATGTCAACACTCCTAGCTTTTAATCTCCTATCTTCACATATACTTAAAAAAGAAAATGAAACAAAAATGCAATCTATTTGAATAATAACACCATTGCCACTACAGTTTGACTTTAAGTCATGGGCTAGTAATTACCTCTGTGACAAAGGCAAATATAAAGATTTGCAGACCTTTCTAAGGAGCAAATGCTTCAGGCACTTCTGACCAAGTAGTCAGGGGACTACTTTCCTCTTTTTCAGGGAAAGCAAAAATATGGGATGGAACAACTGGTATGGAGCAGAAAAAGTAAAAGCAATAAATATAATTACAGTCTGGTTAAAGTATCACTAAATTACTTCTTAATTTTTGCTAATCTCATAATTTAAGGACCAAAGCTCTCTCTCTCCCTGGCCTACCTTAGCCACACTGAGTTTACCTGCCACACACTTTTTTCCATCCTGCATTCTTTGTGTTTGTGGTATTTTGGTGTCTGGAAATGTCTTCACCACTTCCAGCAGTGGTAGTAAGTTTCTGGTAATTCAGTTTCCTTGAATCTGATTTCTTGGGACTACTCTAAATAACTCCTTATGAGAAAGTAGTGTATATAAAAGACCCAAATAAAATATGCATCTATAGGATAGGGTGTTTGGTCTGTTTACAGTAATTTTTCTAGTGTCATGTCTCATTTTTTAACAAAAGTCTCCAGCATCTCAAGGAACGGGTCTCTTATCTCTACTCTAGCACAATTTATACCTTTACTTTTTCATGATAAGAAATTTTATTATACAAATTTTATCATGCTTAAAGCAAGCAACCAAGATGGCAGCCCTATCCTCAGAGAAATGCTGACAGAGAGAACCAGTAAGCCAGTACACAAAATGTAAGAATACCATAAGCTGTTTATACCACTCTAAAACTGAGTGCTTTGAAACAAATAATTCCATGTCAATAAAAGTATTAAGAGAGATGAGAAACTGTTTTAATGAATCACAAGGTTTTTTTCTAACTTAATCACAGGGGCACACAGTAAAAAAAATTAATTAAATGCTCTTCAAGAGGTATTGTTGCTAGAAGTAGTAGAATCTTTTTTTCTGAAATGATTGAAAGAAGATTGAAGAATGTTCAAATAAATGAACAGTAAAATCATAAACCAAGACTAAGAACTTTCTGTTTAGATCTATTTGCAATGCAAAGCTCAGCTGAAGCTGTGTAAAGCAAAAATAACAAAAATTCTCTATTAAGGGATTACAGAACACAGTTTTAACACCTGCAGCAGCAGATTCTACTAGAAAATATAACAGAACTGCAATGTCACATTCCAGTGAAATAAGTTCACCACTGAGCCACAAATGATTGTTTTTACCATGAAATGCCATCGTCTGCAACAGTCGATCAGCCACCTCTTGAGGGAACATTCCTGGCTCCTGCAAGCAAAATGTCCCATCTTGCCTTTCTGTGCAGAACTTCTCTAGGTTGGCAGTCAGGAAATTCAAACAGATATCAAGTAAAGAATATGGAGAAGCTTCCTCCTGCCATACGCAAAACACAAAGAAACAAAGGGGATTTAGTCAAGTCATTCTTTCTATGAACCTTCCATTACTCTATAATGTCTTTTTTGTTAGCCTGGCAAATATTACAAGAGGAGATGTCTCCCTCAGAGCCACACAAAGTCAGGTCACACAATGAACAACTGGCCAAACCGATGGGAGCCTCCTTCCCCAGTCACCCCCAGAACCACATCCAGTCACGTCTGCTGTGCTTTGAACCCTACTTGTGTTCCCAGAGGAAGAAAAGCAATGGCTGAAAAATAATTTTAATTTATGAAGTCTACTGGGAATTAATCAATTAAGACAGACTGAAAGAAGATTTAAAAATCAAATTATACTTTTGGATTTAAAACATTTCTTTTAATCTTTCATTTAAGTCAATGCATATTAGAAGTCTACTACCAACTTACATAAGAAATGCAGATATTGTAGATAAATTACATGCATAGGAGCAATTTTTAACACTGAAAAGGGCAGCTAGAGCTTCACATCAAAAAATGAAATCCAAAAAGAACTGGCTTAATTCCAAATCTTGTGCAGCAATAAAATAACATCTATTACAGTGATCCTTTTCCTCTTTCCAGGCACTCTGCACGTGGAAATCATCTATAGCAGAAGTCTGGGTACAAAGGACAAGGCAGAATATAAACTTGATCTTTTGCCTCAGAGTTTGAGGTTGTACACTGGTACATGAAAACCTGAAAGGGTTTTTTTATTCTATGTCTAATAATAACCTACTGTTTTCAGGCACACAGATTAATCAACATAAAGAATGACTCTCAGCACTGTGAATCATCCCCAGCACCACACAAAAGAAGGCCGAGTGACTGGTACATACTCCCCCAGACAATATTGAAAATAACAGCATCAACTGTTGTCAGATCTCATCTGTCGGGAAAATAGTAACTTCCCTTTTATACAGAAAATTCTGGATAAGTTCACCTTTCTTTTTCAGTTCATTTAACTTCAGTTGCTTCGCTTGCCTAATATGCTGATCACAGGAGTACTGAAATATGTAAAAGGTTATAGAGGAGAAATATAAATAAGGTTACAGAGATAAGTCTTCTAAAATAAGGTGCACATATTTGAGGACTGGGAGGTACCACATTAGGACAAAGATGGAATGGAGTCTAATGAATCATGTATTAACAACAATTAGAGACTGCAGTTTAATAGCTTCTGAAGACTTAAGTACAGGCTTGGGAAGTAAAATCTCCAAATTATTCAAATGCAAGTTCTTCCTGCAGTTTTTGACATGCAACTTTTATTCCTTTAAGTCAGTTTTGCTAAGTGCTTAGATTTCATTATTTTTTACTTTATTATTACACTGTGTTGTTATAAAAACAGGAGTTACTTTGTGATGTAACTTGCTCCCATACCAGGAACCAGCAATTTTGGCTGCCTCCAATCTTAAGAGATAAGAAAATGAAGGATAGAATTTGGAATTGTGAATGTCTTATGTTTCTTTTTGTTTCTTTGTAGTGTGCAATGATGCCTGACTATTTTAAAATAGTACATTTTTTATGTGAGATGGGAAAATTTCCTTTTAAACTTGAAATCAATATATACACCCAGGACTTCTATGACAGCTGATGAGTCAAACAAAACTCAGAATCTTTACTCAAAGGTGTATGAAAATCATTCCCACTGAAGCCAAGACATCCACATCTCCATTAGATCTTGTGTTTCTAATTTGATGCTCAAAGATGACAAAACCAGAATACTGTCTCTCTTCATTCCTCCTGGAACTGTTCCTTCCTGTCTGCCAGAAAAGCTGAAATACTTTGATGTATCAGTGAACAAACTCCAATGAGAATTTTTAGCCCTGTAGATAGGCCACTGGCATATGACTCAGAAAACTATTTTTTCAACCAGTACCTCTGAGTGGCCAATCTGTCCTTTGGAAATGCAAGTTTAATTTTTACATAATCCCTCTGGAAGTTCACAGCAGGGCATCTCCATACAATCAAGGAACAAAAAGCACAAGCAGGGATCAATTACACTTGCAAACAACACAGTTCTGTTTTTATTAACTCCACTCATTCCCACTATAGGAGACATTTGTAATATTTCTTCAACTTGATGCCAAAAGGCTGAGCAAACACCCCTGACAAAGGCTCCTGAGGTAACCTGGGCAGACAGGCAAAATGTTTTTATCTGTATCTAATAAAGTCCTCTGACAAGCATCCTAAAAACAATTTCCTAGACTCCTGCTACTGAAATAGAACAACTCAAATGCAGTCTGGAAGCTTTTCATGGGAGCTGGAGGCATTCCGTTTCTCACTCCTCTATACTTCAAGACAATATTGCCCAGTTAAAGTTGTATTTAAGTTCTTACAAGGTCAGAATTTAAGTGGTTCATTTCTCTAGCTCTGCTTTTAAATGTCAGGCTGAAGACAAACCTGGCATTTGATTTCTGATCACTTTCTGTCTAATGAGACACTATAAATGTATGTCAACCATAGCAGAGCACTTTAGTTTTCTTGTTATTATTTAATAAACATCACTCAGCAGTTTTTAAGTAGAACTTCCATTAAGCTATTTTACTTTTTCAAAGTCATCTTAATTATCTGATATTTCAATTAACCTCACAGTTTCTTTCATTATATCAAATTAATTGAGTAGTCAGGAAACAAATATAAAAATTAATTCCCCAAACCACAGAATTATGAATTACATGATGCAAGCTGGGGTGCCTTCATTAACTAAAACATATATTATGAGAGTAATGTGACACATCTAAAACCTGGCTAGCTTATGGAATAGCATAAAAAGAATAACTGCATTTAGATGGGCTTTTAAAAGCTTATTTAAATTAATTATTTTTTAGAAAAACTTTTAAAGTGCTCAATATAATCAAAGCAAACCAAAAGTGTGCAGGGGGATGGGGTAAAGTGCCTGGCTACTGCCCTCTAACAGTAATCCAATACAGAGGTGATCTGAAATGCAAAACCAGCTTCAACTTGATGTTACCAGCTCAGCTTCAAGCTCATGTTGGAAAGGTTCTCCCAAAGAACACTATCCTCCACATTTTCTTTTGAGAATTCCCTGAATCAGCTTTAAATACCACTAGAATATACTCAACACATATTTAGAAGTGCGGTTATAAAGCAAAAAGAACTTAAGGGGACACATTAAAGCACTGGGAATAAGCTAAAGAATCTTAAGGCAAACATTATAAACCCAGTCTATAATGGCTGAGTATGAGTATCAAAATAAAATCCTGCTTATTTGGGGAAGCATCACCAGGGAAGTACCTGCTTATATAACAATACCTAAAGAAAAATAACAAACAGGTATAACTGCTGTTTTCTGTCAGTCATTACAATCTAGCTTTGCAAAGGAAAAAAAAAATCCACTGCAGTGTGGGTTTTTCTCATCACAGAGGTTGTGATCCTACCAACTCCAGCCTGACAGATTCAGTTCCTACAGGCTCTGTCCCTGAGACTCATTAAAAATCAAATTTTTTTCCATCAGTAGTGTTTTGTTTTGGCTGGTTCTTGTTCCCCCTCAAGAAATCAGTATATAACACTGGCACACAAATACCAATTCCATCTCTAACAGAGCCATGCCTGTGATGTGCTCCCCAAGTTTTACACCCAATTGACATACACTCAGTACGACAAACCCCAAATATGCAAAGTCTCTGTAAGCCAGGCCCCACCTGCTTTTCCCTCTCTGAAGTCTCAAAGGACGAGATGGGTACAGGATTAAGGACTTTTCAACTTGTGGTGGTCGTTTTTCTCAAAACATTAACAGGAAAATAAGAGGTGATTTAGAGCCTCAGTTTTGGTGTTGGATGTACCATGTTTTCCAGCTGTTTTCCACCTCTCCACAGCCCCAAAACTTTACTTACTTTCTTAAAATGAATATTCTTAAAACAATTAAGAAACAGCAACTCAAGCAACAGCCATCAAAATTCTTCTGAGTGCTAGAGGAAAGGCAGTGAAAAATAAACACTTTCATGATTTATGCTACTAAGAAAGCTTTATGATTATCCTATTTAAATTAAGTTAAATGGAATTAAACGGAAGTAGGTGATTTATTAGTCAGACTCAATGAAGGATTATGCTCAAAACTCCAATTTAACGTTAACTATTCTGGCACAAGAAGTGGGAACATAGAGATTAAAGCTGCTACTGATACAAAGTCAGCAGCGATCACAGGAGATCTAAAATTAAATAGTGCCACATTAGAACTACATGGCAAGGCCACATATTTTAAGATTAATATCAAGAACTTCGGCAACAAGTTCATAAATTAGAAATTATAAAGAGTGGAACCAGAGTGGTGTGCTGAACCACAAAAAAACTAGGGTGAAGCAGCCAAAGAAGGTGCCAGGACAAACACACACACAAAAAAGGGAAGGATTAAGTCACTTTCAAGACACTCAGGAGATCTCACAGAGCTATTTATGTTATGAGATACCCGCACCATTTCAGTTTAAAGGTAACAGCTACTAGAATACCCTGGGGATGAAAAGCACATTGGTAACAGGACATAAACCCAGCTTTTCTTAGCCTAGAAGATCAAAAGGTGAGAGATACAAACGCTCCCATAAATAAATACAGCACAATATATATAAACTATAGAAGCTATAAAAGAGAAGCACACTGCAAGCACAGCAACAAAGGTATGTAGAAATGCCATGAACTGGAAGTTTTGCCATAAATTTAGACATCAGTACATAGCTAAGCAATGAAATTCTACCCTAGTTCACTGATTAATGAGCAGGCACAAAATGTACCTACTTCAATAACAATGACACATAACTTTATTAGGGGATTGACTGAAATTAGGCTTTTAATGACAAGGGATGAGACTAGATTGCCCAGGAAGTTCCTGCTAGTCCTTGAAAAGCAAATCTGCAAACTCATGCCTGGAGCAGAGAAGCAATCCAAACAGCTCCCATATGTTCAGCTCCGGCCTGTCTGGAGCCGGGAAAGGCTGCTCCTTTGGCAGCTCCGTGCCGGGAGAGCTCAGCGAGGCCCACGCATCGAGCCTTGGCACGGCTTCCTCCAGACGGACCCCGGACAAAGCAATTCCCACTGGGAAGGTGCTGTGAGGGGCTGGTGGAGGCAGGAGCCGGAGGAGGCACAGGCGGCTGGGCTGCGCTGTGTCTTCACTCCGGCCGGCCGAGGGGCTCTGCCCC
>NW_005054345.1:1618265-1621095 GCF_000277835.1 Geospiza fortis | reverse complement strand
CGCCGGGCCCGCCACCCGGGGCTGCAGAACAGCTCCCTGCCTCCCTTCCCTTCCTGCCTCCCTCCTTCCCCCGTCCCTGCCCGCCACCGCCACCCCCTCACCATCGCGGCGCTGGGTGCCGCCGGCGAGCGCCCAGCCAGCCGGTCCCGTCCCTGGGCTCCTTCTCTTTTCGCTTTTTTTCTTTCTTTCCCTCCCTCCCTTCCCCCGTGTTTACCCCCCCGACCTGGAAGTGAATGTTGCCTCAGCCGGCCAGGATCCCGCCTCCCTTAAAGGGGCTGCGTCAGCATAGGTTGGTGCCGTGCTCGGGGAGCGGAGCCTCGACGCTCGCGTTTAAGGCTCGAAGTGTGGGGAGAAGGGGCCATTGCACAGCAAAGCGCATCGGCCTCTCTTGCTACGAGTGTGTGGGACCTTTTCTTCGGCATGGTTGCTCCGGTGGCGGAGCCGGGACCCGAGAGCTCTGAGGCGCCGGTGAGCGCCCGGCTGGAGCGGGTGAGCAGCAGCTCTGTGGCCCTGGGGACCTCCCACAGCCGTGAACTGGCGTCAGCTTCACGCTTCGTGCTCTAAGCCTCTGCTGTTTAAGTGTTTCCTGCACAAACTGGTTTATTCTGGTAATATGAATAATAACCTGCACCAGTACAATAGGTTCTGCCACCTGCTTTGGGGGGAGCTTTGCTGTAAGCATAAACCATTCCGTACAAAGTAATTTCAGGTTTCAGATAACAGTAGTAATGAAGAAAACCTGTCTCCCAACCAATACGTACAATGTACTGTTGGTCAAGAGAATACAGTTATTTCTTGTTTCAGGATACAAAGTAGAGAGTGATACAAATACCCTATCCAAATAAAATGAACTAGAATATAGAGTTTTGTGTAAAAGAATTGCTGATTCTACATGCAGAAGCTTTGGATAACTGTTGTTTCCAAACCAGCAAGACACATAAATAAATATTAAGGAACAATTGCTAAAATTATTTGTGTTTCTGTCTTTACAAGACGGCAAATGGTTCTATAACTACTAAGAATCACAGTTTTACCAGGTTAAGGACTGCATAACAAAGGTCAGTTATAGTTCCAATTCTTTAGATTAGACTGCTGATGTAGAGAAAATAAATTACATGCTCGGGATCTGACAAGCATTGAATTAAGAATCTTCATGTTCTGAATTTAACCACTTAAAAACCTAATCTGCTTAGAAGAAACAACTTATATAATTATGGGCACAGATACTAGTTTAGATAAGGAAGCAGCTCATATTATTATTCTTAGTCCATTACGTGTTTCTTCCACTTGGTAATGTCTTTGCAAGCTTCCAGTCTGTTCTTCCAATGGCTTTTAAATTAACTGATTCACTCTGACCTATCACCAGATGTCTTGTTTTCCAAATTTATGATAGGAGCTGGGCCCAGGCAGTGAAAACTTTCAGTGACAGCCTGACCCCCTGCTCCCAGTGCCTGTTCTTAGCCTGCCTCCCTGTACTCAGGAATCCACTCCTGGGATGGAGCAGCCATATGGTTGAGTTGGCACAAGCTCAACATCGGCATCAGGAGCTGCAAAGACAAAATCCCAGCAAGAGCAGACTCTTCAGGGACTTAAACTAATAAACTCAAGGAATTTCTACTGGGCCTGTGCAAACTGGAATGTTTTCAAAACTGGATTTTCAGAGAAAACAGTATTGCTGGTACAAAAGCAATTCATCTTCTCAAGGCCCCATCCAGGATGGAGATTCACACAAACATTCTCAGATTGCAGCCAGCACTGGCCAAGCAATGTGTATCTCTTCCTGCAGTCTCACACACATGGCAGTGGGTTTTGGTCAATATGTATTGAAAACAAGACTTTAGCTTCATTTGGAAAATGTCTTTTAACGTCAAACCAATTTTTTAACAGTCTAAAAAAGTTTTAAGGAAATACTTTAGAACGTGTAACTGGTGTTTCAGCTATGCACCTAGCAGGGTTTTCTGCCAGTCCAGCTGGTGATGGTTGGTCAAAATTAGCTCTAGCCCTTAATAAAGGATAAGGCTTCTTCCTGTGGGAGAGTGCACAGGATATAACTGAATTGTATTTATCCCAAAAACTCAACCAGCTGGTGTTATCCTACTTAAATAATTTGGGACAAAGCATTTGCAAATATTGCAAATATTCTTTGAAGTTTATTTTAACTCAAACTCAGATTGATTTTAAGCAATTCATCACACAGATTTCTAACGTGTTACTTTACTCACAAAAAACTCAGTTTGAGCTCAGAACTGTTGGAATTGGATAGTGTGCCATGTTTTCTGTGAGTATTCTATTATCACATTTGGGTTAAATTAATCCATAATGTTGCGGGTGCCCATCCCTGGAAGTGTTCAAGGCCAGGTTGGATGGGGCTTTGAGCAACGTGGGATAATGGAAGGTGTCCCTGCCCATGGCAGGGGGATTCTCAGATCCAGGAGAACCAGGGTTCATTGTGTGTTCAGTGCTTACCCATTTCTGGGTGTTCCCAGTGCCCCAGCACTGCCTGCTCAGTGCAGGTTCCAGTACTTCAAAAAGCACCTGTGAGAGCTTTCGTGGTACCACAGAAAGGACTGGTGGCTGGGAGCAGTCTCTCACAGCAGCATCTCTGTTCTAAAACGGATTTGGAAATTATCGAGCTGTTAATCCACACAAAAGCGTGCAGGAGGCAGACCGAGGAATAGGGAAAGCAGCCCTGCTCCTAGACCACGCAGAGCGCAATTAAGGTACTGTCATGTCTCAGCCTCTGGGTTGTGCTGAATCAGACCTCGGGAATACGCATCCGGTGGCGCAAAACTCTGAAAGTAAAATTCTAACAGTATGTTATCGCTTAAAA
>NW_005054345.1:1600768-1617682 GCF_000277835.1 Geospiza fortis | reverse complement strand
TGCTGCGCGACAACTGCGAGGTGCACGGGCACAGCGAGAGCTGCTACAAACTGGGGGCCTACCAGGCCCTCGGCAAAGGTGGGCAGGGGGGTTCTGGGGCTCGGGCCGCAGGCGACTCCACCGCCTCCCCGGGCAACCTGTTCCGATTCCTGGCCACCCTCACACCTGCCTGTCCTCCTGACCTTGAAGGAGCAACTACCTGTCCCGCCCCTTTCATGGTCACCTCATAAAAGGGAGGATGGAAAACCTAAAATTGCTTCTTTCTGAAAAATCAGCTTTATGTTAACTATGTATTTTTTTTTATAATTACAACTGTTTAACAGGTATGTACAGGCAGTGCTCAGTGTTGCTGCATATTCAGTTCACAACATTTCTTCTTGTCAGACAGAAGTAAGAAAGAAGGAAACTCACAGACTAGTAGTATGCATACCTCCGTAGTCCACAAGTCTGTTCAAAATGTATTTGTTGGCACAGTTATGGAAAGCACTTAAATTAGTCAGAGATCTTCCAAATGAAGGTACTAGTAAGAAAAATATTATTACTGTAGTTCAAAACCAGTAACAGTCTTGGTGTATACTGGCAAAATAATATTTGCCTAGTGTAATATGTTAAATCCACGGATGGACAGAGTGTTTTGTGGGTCTGGGTTATTTTTTGGATACCCGTGCTGCTGTGCTTACTGGTAAGTGGAGGACAGTTTTCTAAGTCAAAGACATTAGCAGAATGTTTGTCACTGAGACAACAGTAGTGTCTCTGGAGTCCCAAATGTTGACTGTAGTATCTAAAGTGATCGATGCCGCATTTCCAGTGGGAAGCATCCTGCGAAGCAGAAAGCTCCCAGCTGTTTTAACATGTCCTCACAGCAACGTCTTGACTGACAGGTGGACTCAGCCCAGATTTGAAAGCTGCCTACAAATCTTTCATCAAGTCATGTGAGAAAGGTGGGAAGAAGTCAGCAAATGCATGTCACAGCGCTGGGCTGCTGGCCCAGGACGGGAGAGCCAGCAGTGATCAGCCTGACCCTGTTGCTGCTAGAGACTATTACACAAAAGCCTGTGATAGCAATTTTGCTCCCAGCTGCTTCAACCTGAGTGTGATGTACCTGCAGGGAGCACCTGGGGTCCCCAAGGACATGAGCAGTGCCTTGAAGTACTCGCTGAAAGGCTGTGAGCTGGGGCACGTGTGGGCTTGTGCCAACGCCAGCCGCATGTACAAACTGGGAGATGGCGTTGAGAAGAATGATGCCAAGGCAGAGGATCTGAAAAACAGGGCAAAACAATTGCATAAAGAACAGGAAGAAGCTGCAAGTTCTCTAACATTTGGGGAGTAAAACTGGCAGTTGCAGATATTGACTGGTTTCTAAATGGCAAGTGAACTTGTTATTTAAATTGTGAGAGTACATTTTTCACTTAAATAAATATCCTGTATTTGGATATGCAAATAAAATTATATTTATATGGATACAACAAATTACTATCTGTGCATTTCTATGTTTTTGAACGCACAAGTTCTTGAATGTGTTTTGCTTAGATCCTTCTCTTCCCAAGCCAAAAACTTGTGGTCTTTTGGGAGTTTTCCTGTGTGGTTTTGAGCACAAAGGATTTCTTTTGTGTCCAACACTTCAATATCCAGGTTTGTGCTCTGACCAGTTCTAACACACAAAAATCACAACTGCTGGTAATCCCAGCTTGGGCAGTCTGAACTGTTGCATCTCTCACAAGCATTTTCAGAACTTTGATAGCTGCACCCTTGTGTGAGCTGCTCTAAGTCACGGATATTCATCTGTAATTCCGTAGGTCTAGGCCAATGCCTAGCTCCCTTAATTCCTCCAGTTGCCAACTGGTTTGTGAGTGTGTATCTGCCTGTCATATGTGCCTGGGTGCTTCAGGCTGCTCTCCCAACACACCATTGCCCCTTATTTGATCACACACGAATAATTTTACCTTCCTGCTAGCTTCTGGAACATTATGTTCTATTTTCTCTAGTTCAGATTTAGGGAGCAAGATGGTAACTCATCAGATCCTGGACTCAAATCCATTACCTATATATATGCAAACTGTAGCTAAGCATACAGATTCTGAAACAGGTGTTTAAATAAGCAGGGCAGTGTTTGTAAATGTATTCGTGCACTGACAGGATCCTTTGTAATTTTGGTGTGTGTAAATGTATGTGACGTTTGTGGTGTGTATGTTTTGCTGTAAGTTTACTACTCAGAACCTGAATCCTCTGACTCTCTCTATCTAAATAAAGATACAAACTTCACTATTGAAATAAGTCAAGTGAGATTAAAAGCAACATTACTTTGACTGTGGCCACGAGTGAAAGCAGAGTTGTTGGAATCTCGCTGCATGCATGAATGAAAGCAGTTCTTCCAATTTAACAGAGTTCTTGGGAAGGATGTTTGCTGCTGGAACAGAAACCCAAGCTGCACAGCAGTGACACAGGCATCCTGTAACAACAGATGGCAGTGTGTGAAAACTGCACACTGGTGTGGCTCTGGTGCAGCCTGGAAAAAACCAAATAGCGGTGGCAAAATCAGAGTAATTTTTCTGTTGACAGTTATTATTTTTTGGCAGTTCAAAAAGGTGAAGCTCTTAGAAGAACACTCTTTGCCTGATTTTTTGCTAGGTACTGTTCTGGACATTTGTTTCACTTGGGAAAGGTAAGTAAATGCTATTTCTGTGGAGTGTTAACAGTAGTAATAAAACAGTTTGGAATCTGCATGTTCTGGAGTAGGCAATTACAGGTGGGTCAAGGCACTGGAGAATTGGGTGGTGTTTTAAGCCCTGTAATGCTCACTGCCACAGAGTGCCTTGTTCAGATCCTCAGCCCAAGCACTAGAGCAGTTTTCTTCCAGCATGACTAATGACTGTCAGTGATCCTGCCAGGAACCTCCAATCAACACAGCAAACAGGCACCAGAGAACATCCTCAGTAGAGTAATACTCACTGTGGATAATTAAAGCCATATATAAAGTACATGTTGTGGGGAGGGTTTTTCATAGCACTCGAGAACTCACAGACTTGCAGAGCTTAGATACTATAAAGCAAACCATTTTCATAAAAGCTGTGAAGTGTGTAACATAAGTTTATGAAGTGTCATCCAATTTTGCACCACTGGTTGAAAAGGCAAACCCAAATTAAGCAAGGCTCTTGTCTTTCCAAGCTGTCTCTGAACAGTTTGCTGCCTGCTCTGGGCGCACCTATATCTATTTTGCACAAATATTGATGACAGATGCATTTAGATAGCTAATACCCTCACCTATATGACTCTTTTCCCTCTGAAGTGACAAAGCATCCACAAAAAGGGCAGCCAGTCTCATTTCAGTGTATTACAAATTATATGTGTTTAACGCAGTCTGTAGCAGAGTATCCACTCTATGAATAGCAGTCTATTCTCAGCCTCAAGATTCTGTTCAGGAGACATAATCAAAATCTTTAGAGGTGAAAATTTTCCTGCAAATCTTGGCTTATAACCATCTTGCTCTGATATTATGGAGGTAATACCAAAAGACCAATATCTTCCTGCTCTTTTTTTTTAACTGATGTTAAATGAGGCTAAATTTTATGTTCTCCTGGAGGAAAACTTTCTTCAAAGCCTCTGAGGTCATAAAGAAAGAGTCATAGATATGTGATCATAGCAGAATAGTTGGAAATATGGAAGAACCTGTTGATCTCTCCAGGATCAGTGGGTTTTCTAAGAAATAAAGGAGTTTATCTCAGCTTCACAGCTCCTAAACCACTGTGTGCTTTCCCTTTCATTTGTTTGCAGTGATCTAAGCATACAACCATTAATAAAGCGGCAATATATTTCAGAAGGAGCCAACCCTAATTAATTAAATAGACATGTGAATTCATAGCTGTAAATGATGAAAGCATTCTCTGCAGGATGCTTCCTGCAGCTGTGAAAAGATCACCAGTGGAGGGCTGGTTTTGAACTGAGATTAAATACTGGCACCACATCATGTGTCATTAAGTATAATTTGCATTAATCCTGGACAAAAGATGCTGTTGGGTAAAGAAGCCACATGATTTTGTAGAAAATGAGAATCGTTCTAGTGCTTCTGTTTATGTGCTACATTGTAATAAAAGCAGTTTTGCAGCTTGCTGACCTTTTGTTCAGCCATTGGTAACAACTCCTCTCTGCAATGTATGTGTGAAGGGAGTTCTTGTGGCTGTTCATACCCACCCAGAGGAATGGTCTGGAAGATTTTGTGTCATCATCAACCAAGAAACAAAAATAGTAGTGTTCCTTGTTATAGAACAAACTTTTTGTTCAGTACAGAAAGAAATTTACTCTGTTGGCAATTTTTCACTTCATCGTGTGAGACAGAAGAACTCTCAAGTAGCTCTTCTTCTCCTTTGGTAGATGGAGAGGGAAGAATTCCTCCTTCCCTTATGCTTCCCAGCATCTCCTCCACTAAACCTCAGAGCAACACAGTTCTACTCAGGGTTGGCTTTTTTGTGGGGGGTGAAGCAAGAAGAGAGAGAAAGGAGAAGGAGTCATGGCACAGCAAGAAACAGATCAGGAAATAAGCAATAAATCTGATTGTATGATTATTGCAGTAATCTGTGCTGGGGTAACACCCAGGGGTTCAATTCAGATCCTGACATTATGCCATTTGTGTGCACCCATAATGACACCCCTGATCCAGAGATCCAGACTCTAAGATTCAGGATTGTCCAAAGTCCCTAGCACATATTTCAGTACTAAACACTGGTACCCTGCTCTAATTTTCCAGACACTGTATCAACAATATGGCCCAGAATCCACAAAAAACAATTTTTCCCAAGAATCTTTAGACTATAAGCATCAAATCTGTGCCAAATTGTTTATGTCTGATTTCATTTGCCAGATCTGTATCTTCCCAGTTCTTTCATTTTTACTTAAAGCAAGCACAATGACCACTAATTACACTAATTTTAGACTATATCACATATTTCTTATTTGTTGTTATTGCCTTCTACCCTTAATATTAGTTACAAATTACCATTGTTATATTTGTTCCAAATGTATTTTATACTTCTTACAGACACAGTTTTTTGCAGACTTTATTGTAATACCATAATATGGTTCTGTAATTTTTTTTAAAAATTGTAATCTTTTTATCCTAATCAACTAATCAGACATTTGTGTGCTATGGAATTATAAAATTTAGGCCACTTTGGAGTGGTGATTTCAGATGGAGATTTTTGAACAGCATAATTGCAATGCATTCATGTGCTCGAATTCACGAGTGCGGTGGGAGTTCTCTGTAAGTTCTCATTCTGTCTATGCAAAACTGAAAAACAGTGCTTCAAATGTACCCTGGAGAGTTTTTCTTAGCAACTGATAAAAAAGAAGAAAGAAAGAAAATGAAAAAACCCCACATGTTTATACAGCAGTTGTCACCCACAGGATTCTAGTGCACTTCACTGAGTCCTTTCCAGCTCACAGAAAGCCATTCCATACAGAGCTGGGGCAATAAAGCCACCAAAGAAAAATGTTAATTGTTTGGCTGTGATGTAATTTCATATCTTGAAGATGAGGCTAACCTGAGTTTATGTTGGACATAACATGTCCTTATTCTGACAGTCCTCTTTTGACACATAGTAGCCTGCTGTGCACATTTCATTTTCACCAAAACCACTGAAAAGAAGTGGGCTGGTTTCCTTCCAGCTCTCCTGCCACTGGAATCACGCCATGTTCCTATAGAACTTCCTGCCCAGAAAACTCTTGTTGCTTTGCAACAACCTTTTCTGCAAACTCCTGAGAAGGAAACCTGGATTATGTCTTTAGTTCAGGATAGGAGGACAATCCACTGAACAGCTACTGACTCATTGCAGGACACATGATGTCAGGAGGGGCCCAAACTGATTATTCTCCAAATGATATTTAGCAGGGCAAGGACTTATCAATTCTTTACAAGCCAAGAAACACTAAGATGGGAAACTGGCCTTTGAATGCTATTCTGATAATATTTATGGACTATTATTGCAGACACTTGTGACAGCCACGTCAGCACAAGTGTTATCAATAACGGCTGAAGAGAAAATAAGAAGCTGTGACATTGTCAACACTGCAATCAGCCCTTCAGAGAAGTTCTTTTCTGTGTCTTTTTAAGTGAAATGTTTTCTCCACAGCATTGTTTTACTTATTTGTTCTGCAGCTGACACAAAGGCAATACAAAATATTTTACTTGTCAGGGAGGCTGAGATAGAGTGACAACAGCTGTCACAGGGACCCAAACCTGCCTCAGACTGGCAGCTCACATGCTGTGGTATTCATGAACAGACAGTGGCCCTCAGAGAGATTATGTATCATTTAAGGTTAAAAACTTTAGATATTTTTGAAATCCTGAGCTTATTCTAAATTCTTTTCTGCTGGGTTTTGTGAGTTTTATATGTTCCTCAGAACTCAGGGGTTGATATCAGAAGATGCCAAGGACTCGCATGGTTACAAAAGCCACAGAATATGTGAACAAATTCAATACAAGTGAAGGTTTCTGCAGGAGCAGCACAGGTTTTGTTACAGCAAACAGTGAAAACTTCTCACACCCTTTAACTCTTAACCAAAACATCTCTGCAGTGTACCTGGCTTGATAATTTCTGTTTTCTGTGTACTGCAGCCCAAGTGTGATGTTTGCTGACTGTTCTGTTTATTGCTCCCACAGCAGGGTACGGACATTTCCAGATCACACTATCACAGTGTAGTGACAATGCTGATCCACTGATGGTTTAAACTGCAACGGAAATCAACAGCTAGTTAATATAGTTCTATAAATGACAGGAGATAGGTGATCTCTAGTGACTGGTTCTAATTCTCTATGACCTTTCTTTCCTAATCTAATGCCATCCTGATATGTGTGTCAAACTAAAGCCTATGGTCAGAGAATATTTTCTTAGGCAGTACCTGTACCCTTTAGGTAAGAATTTAAAGCTTTCAGCCCTTTCAAATAAAGGATGATTTTGCTTTAGATATTGTACAGTTACAAGTTGCAACCTAAGGCCATATTTATACACCAGGGCCCTGGAAATATATACAAAACCCTTTCTTGAAATTGTTCCCTAAAGATTATAATGGCTAAAATAGTATGTGTGTATATATATATATATACACACATACTATTTTAGCCATTATAATCTTTAGGGAACAATTTCAAGAAAGGGTTTTGTTCTATGATTTGAATAAATAAGTAACCTCCACTTGATTTCAGTGACTATTTTCCCCCTGCATTTTTCAGTACTGACCCAGAACAACTGCTGTCATCCCACAGGCAGATACATTACAACAATCAATGAGAGCTTTGAGCCAAATTGTGGAAAAGTTTTATACCTTTGAAGCTCCAGTAGAAATTTTGCCCTCCAGAGAGCCAAAGGCAAAGTCATTTGGCAGGGTGCAATTCCAGCATCATGCACACAACCTAGGAAAATGGCATCCAGAGGCAAGGCAGGACCTGGTGCTCAGGAGCCTGCTGCTCACACTGCTGAGGGGCTGCAAGTCCAGGCTGCTCACACCTTACTGGGTGTTCTCAAAATGCATTAATGTTGCTGAGGACAAACAGAGGGTGACAGAAAGAAAGGTAACATCTTTTGATGTGTAAAGTATGAAAGAATAAAGCTTTTTGATTCAGTTCCTGTTCACTTGGCTGAACCTGAGATATTGTGAGGCTTGGAAGCAGATGTACCCTTGAAAACTAATTACACTGAAGCTTAATGCTTGAAAATTTTCTTTCAGGAAGGTCCTTGTGCAACTGGGGATTTGGGGCTATTTCTCTGTTTTTGTCCTGCCACTGCAAATGGATGAGATGGATGTGTGGAGGGGAATTGATTGAGTACTGTCTGTGCTTGGAGGCTTGAACTAATAAGTGACAAACATAAATGCTGTTTCTTGTTAGAACCTGCTATGTGCAATCCTGCTCAGCCTATGAATACAGCTAAAACCAAAGGGACTCTGCACAATTCCTGCAGCACATCAAGCACCAGCTGCCCCCACCTGGGACCTATGTGATTGCTTTAGGGGGCTTGCTGGAGTGTAACTCAGCTTGGCCCAGTCACTCCAAGAGGACAGCTCATAGCAGAGCTGGTGAAGATAAACAGCATCTTTTAAAATAGTAGAGTCTGAAAAGAAGGACAGCTTCACAACAGAAATGATCAGGAATAAATTGCATTGGAGAGGAACTATTTCTAGCCAGAACCTACTTGTCCTTATACAAAATGAGAGCACGTGATTAATTAATTCAAAGCGAATTCTATTTTTTCTCATTGCTCAGGCAGTAAACCAAAAGGACAAGTAATTTAATTTGGCCACTGAAGCATCTTTTGATGCGAGGAAAGGGGCATATCAAACTGCTTTTTCCTGATGTCTCCAGAGTGCATCAAGAGCTACAGTTATATTGTGTGCAACAGGGAGCCTGGGAGGACTCCTTAGAGATGCTGGACTACCTTATTAGGCTCTGGAGATAAACAGATGATCCTTTTTTCCAGCTATGCCTGTTCCTAAAGGAAATAATCTCAATCCTAATTCAATAAAGGAGCCAGATCCAGATCACGGCGTATTCAGATCACGTATTTTCTGGAATAGAATCACAAATCAGATCAAATTAGTCCTGCAAGGTATCTGCAAGGTGTCTGGACAACCTGAAACAGAAATCTTCCAAATCCAAGATCTCCCCTGTTAATTAACCCTGCAATCCCTATGGAGTGAAACTCCAGGCAAGAATATGACTCTATGGCACAGAGTGGGTGTTAATGGGCATTTATTAAATAAGGTCCAGGCTTAAACCCCCTGCAGGGCAGAAGAGGTGAGGGATGGAACAAAAATATAGCCTTTCCTCACTGGCTTCTTCACTTCCCATCTGTAGCCAGGGTTGAGCCAGTGGCTAGGTGCACACACACACACACACAGACACAACTGAATTTTGGAGACTGAGGGAGTTTTTGAGCTCAGACCCAGCTGTGCATTTACTTGATGGCATTGCAATAGCTGTTTGAAGATTTTTGACAACCCATTAAAGGCTGAAGAGTACCCCAGCACTTTGGATTGCAGGCAGTCTGAGTGCTCTGAATGGATAAAAGACTAGAATTAGACACCTCTATTAAAAAAAAAAAAAGAAACTACTCTAACCCCACAACAAAATCCAAATGTTCTCAGGATCGAACAAGCCTTTTGTGCTCTGTCCTCTCTACATGCTGCTCAGCTGTGCTTTTCTTATTTTCCTGAGGGAGGACTGTTCCCTTGGCTACCAGTGCTGGCCCCTAATAGTTGGCATTTGGGCACAGGATGAAAACATTGCTCTGTTTTTCTTTCATTCCTGCAGGAGCAGTGGGAACACAACTGGACAGGTTTTTGGTAGCAACGGCTCCAGATGATAGCACTGATGACACAGCCAGGTGTCACAAGCCAGGTGATTGTGCCCTCCCTCCCTCCCGGGCACAGGTGATCTCTGTATTCCTGCGGGCCACTGCCCTGCCAGAGAAGCACTAACAGGAGGTGAGGTTTGGGGCTTGTTTCTCTGCCCTCCTGCACAGCAGGCAGCACAGAGCACCTTCAGCTGCTCCGTTTCCTTTCAGCCACAGGCAGCAGCAGTGCCTCATGTGCACAGGCAGCCTCATGCCAACAGGAGGGCAGGTCGCGGCAGACACAGCTAATGCCTGGCAGCTGTAAGCAGCATCTTTAATCTTGCTGGCTTTCTATTTTAAGAACATTGTTGCTTCTGCATTAGAGGGATTAGAATAGTCTTGTCTCCTCTTGAGATCTCAAGGTCCTGCCTTCATTTGCCATTATGTGCTCTGTGAAACTGTTTCATTAAAGCTTCCACACAGCGACCTTTGCACAACAACCTGCTCTCTGTAGTCCCTCCGTGGTCTGAGGCTGTTCTCATTTAAATTATGTTTCTCTGGAGGGAATCAAATACATCTTTTTCTCTACTTAAATGCCTGGAGCAAACTAATGTTCTTCTGCAGTCATGAAATGTAACAAAGGGACCATGATTGCAAGGGTAGGTGAGGCTTGCAGTTTCTGTGGAAACTGGAGACCAATGTGATGAAAAGGGTAGAAGAGGGAAGCAAGAACATAGGTCCACCAGATGAATAAGAACGATTGTACCTCAGACAGAAGTTGAGGAAATGAGGCAATAAATATGAGTGGATGAAGAGTTAAGAGTCTGAATAAGCAGCCTGACATGGTTTTCCAGTTCTAATCCAGTAATTGTGCCTCTGAAGGTTTGCTTGATGAGATGCAATATAGAATTTCTTTACTAGGTAGCTGGGAACCTGGTAAGGACTTGAGGTGACTTATAACACAAAAGTAATAAGGACACCACTAATTTGGGCTTGTAAGAAAAAGAGAAGTCACAAATACAGAAAGGCTCTACTGCTTTTATTATTTTTCTGCCATATTTTCTGTGGTGGCCATACCAGATACAGATATAACCAAGCCTGAGAATTCAGGAACATGCCTGGTGCACAGGTAGATCAATCCCATCTTTGTAAGCAGGACTGCTGGCTTTGCCCACCAGAAAGGCTCAGAAGACAGAGAAGGCAACTTGTGGAGAAGGAACATGGGAAGCATTGGTGCAGGAGCTGCACTCAGGGTTTAGCTGTTGTACAGGAATTTGCAGTGTTCCTGCCTAGCTCAGGAACAGAGGGGAGGTGATTAGCAGGTTGGTTTGCTGAGCCTGTGTGACCTGAATTGAAATTGAGCTATAAGAGGCCTTGCAGTTCTACACTCTGTCTTAAGCCAGAATTTATCTGTATTTATTATACCTCAGAGCTGTCTGCTTAACTTCTACCAGAGTCTTCAGTCACTGCATGCAATTTTTTCCTGTGTTTACTAAACTTTCCAGCAGAGAACTCATTATTTCCTCAACCACCAGAAATACAGTGTTGTAAAAGAATAATATGGAAGGAAGCAAGAACAACCCAGCAGCACAGAAGCAGGAGCCCCAGCAGTCTATGGCCTCCTTAGGCCCTCAAGTACTTATTTAGTTCAAGTTGACTGCAGTAGGGTATTTACAACCAGGAGAAGAACAAGAGCCCTTCCAGCACTCTGGGAGTGAAGATTTGATTCTTCAGCCTCAGAAAAGATAACTAGCAGGGGGTCGGTGTAAAAATGCAGCTCATTGCAATGAGGTAGAGAGGCAGAAAAAAATGACAGTAGCTTGTGGTACTAGGGATGAGGATAATTTCAGATTTATCTTTCAACTGTGTCAAAGTGTAACTGCTCTTCAGGTTTTATTGTTAGTGCTGTCATTGCAATAATACGCTAGAAATGAAATGCTTTATTTACCGATAAGAAAAGAGATTTACCCACCAGGTGATATGCTGCTATTTTCACACCAAGATTGTATCAGAAGTTCCAGCCAGCTGAATAGTATCTGGAATTAGAGGAAAGCAAATAGTGGAAACCTGCTGCTCCCAGCTTCTGTCCAAGTAGAGATGCTATAATGTGCACAAAATCCTGATTTTATTTAAAATACTTTTACAGAAAAATGAAAGCTCTCCAATGGCTGTGGTCCAATTCCCCAGAAAAGAGGATCCAAGGCAGCCTTTCCATTGCTGGCACAGACAGCCCTGCTCTGTCACCTCCCTGAGAAGCAAAGCTAAAACCAAACTTGTTGATCTGAATAAGCAGCCTGACATGATTTTCCAGTCCTAATCTGGTAATTGTGCCTCTGAAGGTTTGCTTGATGAGATGCAATATAGAAAGATACATAGTCCTTTGCAAAGGTTGGTCCACAGGTCATTATTTCAGCCAAAAATTTCCATTTCAAAGGAAATCAGAGGAAAGCCAGCGAAGACCATGTGAAAACAGAACTCACCCACCCAGCCAGCCCAGTAAAAAGGCTCCTGGTGTGACCCAATGAGTCAGCTCATTTTCTTGCAAGCAACTCATTTAGCAGAAGGCCTCAAACCACTTTCACTGAACGATTCTCTTAGATTTCCATGGAACAAAACACCACATCCCATTTGCACAGTCTGCCATTTCCTTTTTGCATTAAAACTCTGAGCTGCCCTTATCAGGTCAGGGCTGCCTTATCACCTTCCCCAGAAAGGCTTCAGTCCTATATAAAACAGAATTAATATTCACTGCATCCCTCAAGTCTTGGAGCTTACAATTTAACATTCCAAGTGCTGGCTTGGTAGCTCCAGCAAGCTTCTGGAGCAATCCTAGGAAGTATTGCCAGGACCTCTGTAGCTCCTAAACCCCTTGGCACAGGTCTCCCAAGTACAGCAGTGCTTTTAGGGAGCAGCTCTGGCCATGGGCTGATCCCTGTTGATGGAGAGACCAACAGCTCCAGTGGGAACACCAGGGGTAACAGACCACTGCTCCCATTTAGCTCAAGATCATGATTTATTGGCACCAGCTACAAATGCAGCCTAATGAAAAGAAAAGCTGCAGAAACACGTTTTATCATTGACTCAAAAGAGAAATCAATATGTTCATATATATTACAGGGAGCAATCTCCATTAAAAAGCAAAGGGATGAGACAACAATGTTCTTCATACTTGCTAGGATCCTACAGTTTTTTAACATTTAAGCCCCTCTGTCAAAAACTGGTGGGTTCATACAAGAGATCAGCCCAATCCACCTGCTTTTACTGACTCCTGTAAACTTACAGCCAACTACCAGGCCCTGCTGGGAAGGCACTTTTCCCAAAGTATGTGGAGGTCTGCAAAGAAGAGAAAGATTTTTGCCTGTGAATGGTTCAGAGTAACCTGAAGAGGCAGTGAGGTTCAGTTTGCCCACACTGATGTAGTACACTTTGCATTTGCTCACTTAAGAAAACAAAATTGCATTGAGGGGGTTTGTGTTTCCTTGATTGCCAGGAGATTGAATGGGGGCTGTTTGGGACAAATGAACGATTTTAAGTGCAGTGCTTTGTGCAGGTGTCTTTGTTAAAATAAAATAATAATTAAAAAGAAATCAAAAGAAACATCCTGAGTCACTAGCGGCCTGTCTGTTTTGTAATCACTTGTGGTCTAATTTACTGAAATTTATTTCTGAAATGAAAATTTATTGGGATGCCGCTTAAAGTAATTTCACTGCTTTCCTTCAGGAAGAAAAAAGTAGAAAGAATTAAGCTGGTCAGAGCAAAAATTCTATCAAAGCAGGCAGCAGACATGGCAGGAGTCACAGACTACCCTGGCTCTACTAGGCCAGTGAGTGCACATTTCCATAGCTGCAGTCTGCCCCAAACAGCTGCTCATCATAGAGTGGCAAAATCCACTAAAAGAAATTAACTGCAACATTTGCTGCAACAGCTACATGAGACACTGGTACATTTTGTTATTGAAAACAAGGAACTTTCCAAGTGGCTCTGGTCACAGATTGCATTATGCACGTTAAATGTCTGTGGCAGCAGGAGTACCAGACAGTAGGTGGAGTGAGGAACATGAAGTGAGAAAAGGCAGCAAAATTACCTAATACAGGCAGCAAAATCACCAGCAGAGACTCACTGCCAAGTTCACAATGAGCTGGAAGCCACAACTCTACAAAGGTGTCAGCACAACCACTGTTTCTCACAGTACACGAACTATAAAGCACCTCTGGCAGTCCAGAAAAGTAGAAATGTGTTAACTAAGGAACACAAGGAAGACTTGAAGAAGTCATCTCTAACTATGATGTCAAAGTACTACTTTTACATTTGCTGGTATCTCAGAGAAAACACTCTGGGAAGGAAAATCTTCTGTAATCAGGAGGTTACTGCAATTAACCTGGAGTACAAGCATGGACAAGATCTTCAAAGTAGAGGGCAGGGCCCTCTTCAGGGCCACCACTTTCAGCTTTGGAAATTCTAAGTTATCTTATAGCTTGTGGTACTTTGGAAGAAAATCCTGAAAAACTTGTTAAAACCAGGCATAACTAACAAAAAAGTATGTGCTTTGTTTTCTTTAGTGTGTCTTTAGCTCTGGCTCTGATAAACCACTGAAATGTTTAAGCCTGTGCTTTGATAAAACATGCCAGGCTCACCCCTACACGGGTGGCCTGACAAAGCATCTGGAGAGCTGCAAGCTGGGTGCTGCCTTGTTGTGCAAAGCCAGAACTCACCAAGTTTCTCTTGCCTCCTGTCCTGGTCATTCTGTGCTGCAGGTTTGGCCCCAAGTGCTATTCACAAGCTAAGCCACAAAATGCTGCAGCGCCACCCTTCACACAATGAGGAGACAAACGGATGTGGGGACATTCACACCTCAACTTGCAGAGGAGTCATCCCAAAGGATAGAAACACATTTTTTATTATATACTCTGTACATAAAAACATTGCATCTAATTGAACATCTTCTATCTAACATAAATGTTTGGTCCCTTTCAGCAAATTCAATGGAAGTCAGAGTAAACCCATCTGTTTCCATCTCTGGGACTAATATTGCTTCCTCCATTTCATTAATGTGCATTTATTCTGCTCTCCCTTGCACGGGAAATGCAGCAACCCTGAACTTTGATTAGGAGCAATCAGAAAACATCCACACCTGCATGTAGGCAGTGGGAGGCTTTTCAATTGGAAATGGATTTTGAGAACATAATGTCTCTGTTTTGAAAGGGCAAATGCATCTTTCAAGGAATACAAGCAATAAAAACGATTCAAGTATTGTGTTTTTTCAAGGATAGTAATGCTATCATAGAATCAAGTGCCTTAATTGCTGAAGTGATTAATTTCTGCTCTTTGGTACGAAATATATTCAATGTTACTAAAGAAGTCCTGGAGAGTTTTTCATAAGCTGGATGATAGCACAGACAGTGCTTATCATCTGTCCAAAACAAGATGTCCTTTCTCTTGCCCATTTTAGGTTCAAGAGACAGATGCAAGAGCTGTGGTGGGGGGACCTGCAGTGCCACTAAAGCAGCCCAAACAGCACTGCAGCAGGGCAGGGCACGGAGGAGCAGGGTGATTTCTGCTGGAGAAAGCAGGCTGGCAGGGAAGCAGTGCCTAACTGTGATAAGTGGCTTTTATTCATTCTGTTTCCAAGTCTCTACTATCTTTCATGCCTGTTGAAATAAAGGTTTTGGAAGCAAAGTCCTCCCTGATGGTGTAACTTTCTCATCTTTTGGTTAAATTCTAAGGATGTCTCTGCTCCTCGTTTGTCAGGTTCCCAGGAAAGAGGGAGGAAGGCAAGATTTACTATTCCCATAACACCTAAATATAAACTGTAATCAGATTTATAGACAACATCTACAGACCTCTTTCATAAGCTATAAAAAGCTTTGCAAAGTACATCTATGCACTTCTGTTTCCTTTTCATAGTCTTTCACCTTTGCTTCTATTTCCCTAAATAGAAAGATAATAGTATTAATCTATTCCTTGGGGCTTTTGTGAAGATTCACAATTAATATTTATGCAGTAAAATGAAATAAATGCTGTATAAGTGCTGAGCATCATTATTGTTCTCTTTCTCTCTTCATTAGCACATCATGTACATGCCAAGTAGAACAGATAAACACAGAAATTAGCTGCCCTCAAAGTCAGGCAAGTGAGAAAGGTAACATGAGTGCTGGAGAACCATTAATTAAAAATGTTTGCTGTGGGTGACATCTGTGGCAAACAAAACAACCCTCTGAGATTTAAAGAATTAAATATGTTTCTTTACTCATTTGAGCTGGTTCTGTCTGCAGCAAAGAAGTTCTGGGAATATTTTCAAATTAAATATGCTGCATGTACTCCCACAGCAGCTGCATCTTAAGCAGGAATCCAACTGAAGCAGAAAGCAGGTTTTGCATTGTAAAACCTGGAAACCTCAGTGATTCTTTCCAGATGTCATTTATTTCCTTTACTTATTACTACATGTGTGTTTTCCAAAGCACCACTCACATGGACCTGGCTTCACCTTTGCAACCACTAGAGTAGCCAATCCCCATTTCCACAGGTTTTTGATGCAGGAATTTGGATTAGTCCCAACATGATCAGGACTTCTCATTTGTCCATCTCAGGACTTCTCATGGCCATCTCAGGCCGTGCTGGCCTGCAGAGCTGAGGTAGCCACGCCCTTCAGAGCAGTAAGGTTCTGCAGAAATATTTTCTTTCTAGAAAAATCTGGTTATCTGATGGAATCTAATTAACCCTGACACAGACAGCTATTTAAAAAGTAGTGAACAATTTCATGTTCTCAGCATTTGTACTTCAGGAATATCCTAAAGGAAAACTAGGAAGATTCATTGTGAATGCTGTCCCTGTCCACTAATTTGCTTGATCTTTTCCTTTCAAGAGGAATAATTTCCAATGGGAAGCAATGGAAACTGCAAATGGTGTGTAATATGCAGCTGTAAATTAAAATGCCCATTTGCCATGGATAAGAGCTAGTAAAAGAAACTCAGCGAAGCAGGACAGCTTTGCTCTCATCAAAATCAGAGCAGAATCTGCCTGTCAGAAAACAAAATACTCTTTGTTCAAGCAGATCATTATGCTGCTTTTTACACACTTTGCATTTCCTAACCACTCCTTAAAGCTCTGCTCTGTGACAATCCATAGCAATCCTTAACTAGAACTGCAGACTGCAAGGGGTCTCCACCAATTAACACCATTGCTACCAAATAGCAATGAAGGAGAAAAACCCTTTTAAAAATGAGAGACTAATTGTAGCAGCAATTGTTAAGTGCAGTTGCCTTGCAGGACTCTCAGAGGAATCCAGAATGGAAAGCCTTGTGTTATAGCCCTTACCTGATGCTGGGAGAGACACTGCCTTTAACACGTATTTGCTGTGTTGTACCTATTTTGCTTGTGCAGCAGGGTTTGGGTTGGGAGGAATGCATTGGGTGGGGAGTTATGGCTGATGTAAACTTAAAACTAGCTTAGCTCATATTTAATTTTTTCTTAAATTGTGAACATTCCACCTTATAGGAGCACAGAAGGTGAGTGGAGCTAGAAGCCCCTGGGCTATGATGAGAGGGAGGGAGGACATGCTGCTTAAGTGCCATGGCTGGTGCAAGCCTAATGCCAA
>NW_005054345.1:1595055-1600710 GCF_000277835.1 Geospiza fortis | reverse complement strand
GGTACTGCATGGACAGGATTAAATGACTAAAAGTCATAAAAGTCACAGAAATCATGCTAAAGAAACTGG
This sequence comes from Geospiza fortis, assembly GCF_000277835.1. NCBI lineage: Eukaryota > Metazoa > Chordata > Aves > Passeriformes > Thraupidae > Geospiza > Geospiza fortis. Next base: position 1,600,641 of record NW_005054345.1, on the reverse strand, counting down.
AATTGTGAACTTGGCTCCTAAGCTTCCTAATATGTCCTTACCTATCCCAGTATCACTGATGCTCATTTGCATAAAAGGATGCTTTATTTTATAACAGCAAATTATTTGTCAGCTGGCCTCTGCATCTGCTCCCTGGTAATTTAGATTAATGGCATTCATGGCTTTTCTTTAAAGAAATTGTTGCAGCTTTCCGATGGTGCCAAAAGAAGGATGACTATTGTTCTTCATGCTATAATTTTTAAAAGTGTAAGTTGTTTTTTGATTTCCTTAAACTGAGAATATGAGCAGCAAAAGAGAATTAAATTTGCATTGCATAAAATAAAGATGAAAGCACTTTGATGGTGTCTTAATAGACACTTAGGAAGCATTTTTAAAATACCCATATTCCCAAAATGTACATATACACATTGAGGATCAGTTGCTTGTTCAAAGGATAATTTATTATAATTTATACTGTTTGGCTACTGAAACAATCTGTTTTCTTCTTCCTGTAAGATTCTATATTTTCTGAAAGGATCAGAGTAAGATGTTTGTTCCAGTGGATGTAGTCATCCACTATCACAAGCTTTCTTGTGCCTCTGGATAAGAATTTTATGCCCAACATTAAAGATGGTCCCATTTTTAGCATAACTTGCAACAGCTCTTTGGAGGGTGCTGGGCCAGCTCCATAAAAGGACTGCATGTGGTCTGTGCATAATCTGGCAGATCTATTAACATCCTATTAACTAGAGCTGCTTTTGTAAATTCAGGAATAAAGAAGCCTAGTCTCTGTCTCACTGAAATACCAGATACAGTAGCTTACCCATTATTTGTGCTTCAAGTTCTTTATTTCATCCTGGTGATGAAGACTACAATGTTCACCAAAACTCCAAGCAAACATGGAGAATTTAGGTACCAAGTGGTCTGGTGTATTGAGGGAGGCAACAGGAGAGCAGCTGCCTATGGTGAGTGTGCCTAAGGCAGTGGCAGTGCCCAGGCTCTACACTTGGATGCCTTCTCTTGTAATCCTCTGGCACATCAGAATGGGTCATGCAGCTTTTTAATCAGAGGTAAAATAGAGAGACAATCCAATTTGTTAATTGTCTGGGAAGAAGAAGAAAACAACATTGCTACAATTTTGTTGAACAATTTTGTTTTCATGATCTCCATATCCGTATTGCTGATTAATTCACATTTCCAGCTGCCCTTCACATTTGCCATGAATTTACTTCTCTCTAATAATTTCGTATCTTTTAAAATTTGATTTGACTGGAGCAATTTTTTTCTCAGCTAATTCTGATTGTTTCTAATTTGGAAGGCAACATTAATATCCCTCAACACTCTTCAGTTTTCATTTGGCCACTGGAGAATTCTTTAGTGGCTGACTGTCAGGTTTTAATGAAATGGTTTTTCTGGGAAAAACTGTTTTAGTTTTGTCCTTTGCCCTTCTGAGCCACATAAATAAAGATGGAAAACTGAACTGCTATTTGAAAACTGGGCATTGGAAGACAAGATGTGTACAGCGGCAGTTCACATGCTTTTCTCATTGCCTAAAAATCACCTGGTGTTCAAACTTGCAGCATGGCACTATCCCAAACACTAAACCATTGGGATTATATTCTAGAATTGTGCTGAGGGAGTTATGATATGGTTTCCTTGATAACAGGTATACATCATTAGATTATATTTCATTTAAAGAAAGTACCTAGCAAGAAAAATTCTGACTCCAACCACATTAATTCATACTAAGCAAGATTTTTAATTACATCCAGGTATCTGGAGATGCAGCAAGGTGCTTAGCTCCCATGGTCTGATGGAGAAGTAGTCTATAGTCAGTTTTATAAACCTCACTTCAGCTTCCTTAAGACCAGTCCACCTTTCTTTTCTCTTCTCCTGCTCTCTCCTGAGCTCTCCCAGCCTGTGTTTCAGGCTGGCTGTGAGCCATACAGCACAGTCCTGAAGCTGAGCAAATGCAGATACCAGGCCAGACTCAGGGCTTTGCTAACCCATTGTTTGGAGATGGTATTTTCCTAGCAAGCAGACTGAGATCATGTCTGCTCATAAAAACACGTGTAGGCACACCACTGGATTCAAGGTAATGTCAATTATTCCTCAAAATTGCTGGCACACAGAGTGAAGCAGAGATTAAAAGCAAATATGGTCTTAATGCAGTGTTATCAGTTGTGCTGCTCAGGGCTTGGCAAATGTTCCCATGCAGAAAACCCCCAGGGATTCTACTTATTCTGCCTATCAAGCCCAGGACCATAAATCATTACACTAGAAAAAAGGAGCACTGGAAAATATCACCATTATTTAACATTGTAGAGCTCTTTCTCCAGAGAAAAAAGAGTTGCTACAGGGATGAAATACAACTTATGGATTTGGGATGTACTTTTGCCACGGCAAACCAAACCTGGGGGACCATGTGTATATGGAAAATTTTAGTGAGCCAACTTATTGCCAGCTTCCTTTCATTTTCCTTAGCCTGCTGTGCTGACTCCAGGCCCCAGCTATGGATTGTACTGCTCTGGAGTCTGGAGAACACTTCTAAATGTGGCAGATAGGTGGGAAACAGGGCATCAATTCTTATTGATCCTCCACCTTCATCGTGGCTAGACAAAATCCTCTGCTAATATGCCCCTGGGTATTTTCCAGGGCTGGCCTTGCACTGGAGAGCACAGAGCAGAAAATGCCATCTTTCCAAGTAAAAATAAGGACTAAATGTTTCTCAGTTTACTTATGTGAGCAGCACAGCACCTTGGTGATTAGCAGTTTGGGGGGTTCTCATTCTGAAGGGTTTAATGGACATTAGTGATGTTGAGGAATTCTGCTTTAAATAGTAAACACCATTGGAGCTGTTTATCAACAAAAGTTTTCAATCTAGGTCAGACATAAAGGATTTAAAAAAAAGCCAGAACAGTTTATGAAGTACTACTGGGTAAGAGACATTGCTTAAAAAACAAAAGCAACACAGGGGAAAGCTATTATACACATTATGAACTTAGGAAATTTGATCTTTAGATTTAATTTAATGCCTTTGTGAGGCATTCAATAGCACTTTAGTACTGTTAATGCTGCAGTATTTCATCAGTTTGACCAGTAACAATCATAGGTTAACACAGAAACACATGCCCTGTAATGTTTTTTATTCTAATAACTTCTAAATCTATATTCACATAGGTGCCTTCTTTAAAGTCCTTAGATAGGAAAGTGAGAACAACATTATGGATTATCTTAATTGAAACCAAGCTGGTCCCAGCTTTTACTTTACTTCTTTTTCCCAAGTATTTTTTATTCTTGTCTACACCATTTATCAATCACAACTAAAAGCAGTCCTAAGCCACCCCTGACAAGATGAGATGCTACCCCAGCTTACATGAGATGCTTACAAAAGTAATGAGAATTTTAAGTATCTGGTTTTGTCCTTGGGGTTTGGCCATGGGCAAGATCCCTAACATGCAGATTTGCACACTCTCCCCACCAAGGAGCATGCAGTATCTTTCCTTTTTTAATTTCTAGAAAAAAATGTTTGTTATAAATCTGGGATTAAGGGCAGGTGTGGCTACAAACAAATTTGGGAAGGTGAAGTAATTGCTATTTGCTGAAAGTAATTGCTTCTTGTTATGATTACCATAGCAATTAATGTAATTCTCTATAATACCATTGGGAATAATAAAGTTAGTGGAGAACAGCAAACAAACACCTTTGTCTGCTCTGGAAAACAGATTAGTACCAAACCTGCCTTGTTATATGGACAGCAGGAGAGCTGCATCATCCTTATCACTTCACTTTCTTGCTTTTAAATGCTTGGCTTAGGCAAAGTCATGAAAGACAATTAGGTTTTTGTCACTTAGCAACCAAAACTAGGTTCAGGAGCAAAGCAATTTGCAACAGACAGTACTTGACTACTAAATGTTACCACTGCAGCACATCCACAGCCACTCACTCCTGCTTGAAATGAGGGAGTCTGGGCACAGGAAAACAACCAAAGCACCTTTCAAAAGAAGAGTTCACATTCCATTTTTCCAGCTACTTAGAGGAACTTTGTCCTCCCCTGATTTCCCACCATTCCATCGACCATACAGAAGAGTTTTTGGAGAGGTCCTTGAGACAGGAAGGACACAAGTGAGCACCTAAGGCTGTCTGAAGGCATCTCAGTGCTAATGCCAGCCAAGTCAACTGCAGTGAAACACCAATGTACCATGGATATCACATGGACCTCTCCTTCTGTGTGCTCACTTGGATCACTTAGGTGCTTTCTAGTTTCAAGTAGGTACTTAGGATGTCCCTGGATGAATAGGAAGTTTGAATGAAAATATGACACAATGAAATAATGAAAAATTATTGTAACTCTACACTCCTTGTAAATTATGGGACTTTGGGTCTTCAACAGTGGACAAACACTGGTGACAAAAATATAATTCCTTTTGATAAAAATACCTCAAGTAACTGTTTTAGAAGGATCACAATATCTAGTTAAGATTCAAGGCCTATTTCTGGTATTGGTTGGAGCCATTCACACCATGGGCTCTCAAAGACTCAATTTCAGCAGCGCATAGGAGGGCAGCAGCAAGCACAATCTGCTTTCAGCTCTGACCTGATGAAAGCACTTTTGACTCACACAGCACTGTCCAGAAGTGACACAAGTGTGTCCTTTCTGAGGAGTTTAAACACAGTCTTGAAAAATGTTTGGTGGATATTACAGGAGCTCCTGATGGAAGCAGAAGCCCAGTGTGCTGGTCTCAGAACACTGATGGATGAAGAGAATTTTACTCTGATATTCCAGCATCCAGCTAAACCATTCAGTTCTGGAAGACTGAATAGATGTAGTTGAAAATCACAGTAGCCAAATATTTCTCATCACTTTTTGCTGTTGAAATGCTATGGAAAGTGGAGGAAATTACTTTGGCTGGGGCATGCAGTGCTTGAATGGAAGCCCTTAAGTATTTTATTCAGCCCCAGTACACAGAAAATAAAAACGTCTGAACAAATTTATTGAGGGTTTAGTTCTCTTCTTGTCACACTTGACAGCAAATCTTTGACTGGCTGGAGACTGGTGCTGCTGTGGACTCTCTTGCCACACTACCCTGCCTAATCCCTGCACTGGTGATCTGTTATTGATCATTGCTGGGAGATCCAGCTTTACAGACATCATCTGCAGGGATGCAGCAGAAAGGGAGTCCACAGAGGAAAAGTGGAACCTGCACCTATGGGGCCTTGGCAGCTGAAGAGCAACTGCCTCCCCTCAAAGCAGCTCCAGTGTCACAGAAGTCTACATTCCCCTGAATTAGTACAAGATCCAACAACAGTCTTGGTATATTAGACATGTGTTAATTATGTTCTGTACATAAATAAAATCACATTTAAATTGTCTCTAATAATGTAAGTGCAACAGCACTTACAGCACCATGAACTACTGAATTTCCTTATGCTAAAATAAGCAACAAAGACTGTGATGATATTTTTGCTTTAAGACATACGATTCTTTTTTTAACTTATGCTTCTCATTAACACAAAATAATGGGTAACCACAGATCTAATTGCCAGGTTTACGCCTAATGACATGTGAAGTCTGCTCCTTAACTTCCAGAGAAATGTGAGATTCTG
>NW_005054345.1:1570063-1595023 GCF_000277835.1 Geospiza fortis | reverse complement strand
TCTTTAAAAGGCCGTTATGTGCCTTTAATACTGGGGGGTCCTACTCTTCCTAGGTATCAGACTGGAAAGCCTATGTATTACACAAACATTTGTTAAAATATTCGTATTCCAAACATGTTTCAAGACATACCTTATAAATAACCAGATGATAGATTCTGGAAGTTACCAGGGATTAGTTTAATATTTTCCAGCCAGACCCCAGTTTTAGATACTGAACTGAACACGGTGTACCTGAAAGAGAAGAACAAATTGGAAAAGTGTAAATGTTACGAGTGGTGTGACCCAGAATCCAAAACTTCAAATACTTTTCCCTGAATCATCTTATTCCATGAGACTTGAAACCTACACAAACACCATTTCCTCCTGAGGCAGGAAGAAATTGAAATCTGGAAGGCTGAAAAATAACTATCCCAAAAACCTTTCTCTCACATCTCTGCTGCCATGATAGACATTAAGAAAAGTACAGGAGTGTGTGAAGGCCTGGATGTGAGCACCTGACATGCTCCTGGGTGACCTGCCACTGCAGTGAGTCACAGGGTGACTGCTGAGCAGGGCAGCCTGAGATCTGGCAGCTGCAGAAGGAAACATGGACACAACCTCACTGAATTCTTTGCTACAGCAGCACACCTGCATCCCCTCTGGAGCAATAACCCCTGGGTGGAGAATGGCTTTGTCTTACCTGGTCCTTCCTTTCCTCTTTCTTTGTGCGCTTTTCAGACAGCACAAGGAAACAGATGGTCTATCCCTGGCATTGCATCTCACAATTTTGCCCAGATAAGTCTGAGGCACAGAATTTTTTGCAGGTTATGATGAAACCGGACATGGCTATCTATTGGCCAGTGTCCTTGATAGGACACAGCCACACAATTTCAAACATTTTGTCTGTGCTGTAAATGACCAGAAAAACAATGACTTCCATGGGCCTTCTGTTCTCAGAGTCCTTTCTAACTCCATCTTTTGGGGTAAACTTTTTTTACTGTTCATGCTTGTTGCTCCTGTCTATTTCCCTTTCCCTGGATGTTACCATGTGGGATAAGCAATGCATACTGAGTACTGCTTAGACACAGCCCAGTGATCTGCCAGTGAATTCCTTCTGTGGGTGTTTGAATTCCCCAAGACTAACTTACAGATTTAATTTAGTCCCATTATATCACTGAAACAGAATTCTGCACTTTCATTTTTCTCTGTCCTGGGATATCTTATGCTTCCTTATGCTATTCCCAAAAGCAGCTGCACAGGACATCATGTTTTGTGATGGTTTTATTTTTGGCTGGCTCATAATTAACTGTTAGCTGGTGAGTTAAAGTATTATTCCACATCCCTTGTCTAACAGTACAGACTGACTGTGCAGTAGTTTACAACTCCTTTTTTTATCATTATTTAAGATATTGTGATATTCTGCGTAACTTAGGAAATTACTTTATTTGACTTTATTACATGCTACCACTGAGGACTCTTCAGGCTCCTCACACTACCTGCTGTTGCCAAGCTGATAAACATGAAACACTGCCTGTTGATAACCTGCAAGGAATATGATTTGCCTCAAGTGGGACAAGCTCTCCAGTTGTGACGTATTAGAGGGATCTTGATGCCAACAGCCGCCCATTAACATGCTAATCAGCACCAAGGGGAAGAGCCAAAACCAAAAACCCAAAAACTCATCAAAGCTTGAAGAAAACCACAGTTTTACCACAGTGGTGTTGTACCAGCTGTACCAGATGTACCAGCAGCTTATGCTCACGTTCAGTATGCTAATCCTCAGAGCAGAGGTGAGGACCTGCAGGACAAGTTACCTCTTGTGAAGTCACCACTTCACAATCTCTTTATCCAAAAGATTTATCCAGTCCTATGATCTTTGCTTTCCCAGCTCCTGCCTTCCCATGGCAACAGAGAAAATAAAAAATCCAAAATATTCACAAATTACAGGATCTAATAACTTGTACCTTAGAAGAAACATATTACTCAGAGCTGATCTGTACATTTAGTCATTAGAGCCAACAAGTTCAGCACTTGCTTTCCCAACTGTAGCTCAGATTGCTCTTACTATTTTTTAAAAACACATGTATTGCATGAATACATAATCTATTTCTTGAGTTACCTGTTAATTGTGGAGAGATTCTGAATTTGTTGTATTCATCATGAATAAATCCATATATTTCATTTGCAATTTCTGGCTTTTCATGCTGTAGGAAACAGACACAGTCTCACATGACAATAAGTCACTGCACCATGTCCCTCAACATCATTAAAATAAGGAATCATCTCTGCTTAAAAGTGCAAAGAAAAAATTCCCAACTACATTATTTTCTCCTCTGGAGAAAGGATTTTGGGATCTTTTTTAAAAAAGACAAAATGAAAACCAACATTGGACTGAGAGGACAAGTATTTACTTTTTAAAAAACCAAATGCACAAATACTGATTCTCCCATTACTTTGCCTCACTTCTTTGCAGCTAAAAGATCTCTGTAGCAAAACCAGTAACTGAAGGGTGCAGCCAGTCTATAAAGCTCAGATGAGGTGAAAAAATGAGTTTTGAAACTTTCAAACAAGTTGCTCTGAGCCAATTTTCCCACAGCTGAATCTTTGCCTTGTTTGTTCTCGTTTCCCACAGGTAGTTATGGCATTGGCAATTTGAAATAACTTCCTGATATTCAGCATGTTGTTTTATTTCCTCTTCTATAATTGAGCTGTGCTGGTCTGACATTTTGATTCAGCACTGTAAAAGAAGCAGATCCAATTTACTGAAATTTCTGTGGTTGATTCAAAAATACTGATTCAATTTCTCAGTACATTCATTAAGGGAAACATACTTAACCTCACATTTGTTTGCAGAAACAAGTAGCCATTCATCAGGAACAAGAGGAACATCTCATTCTCCCCAGAATAAGTCACAACTTTGGGCAGGGATGAATCTGACCTGAGGCTTGGTTTCCACAAGGCTTTTCTGTTTTGGAGTACAGTCCTATAAAAGCCATTGCAGAGCCACTTCAGTACTCTCTCGACTCTGCATCAACACCTAAAAGGTTTCCACCTGCTCCAAGCTGTGTGAGAGAAGAGGGAGGACAGAGGCAGCAATAATGGCAAAGGACCAGGTCAATGCAAGGTTTATTTGTTAAATCCAGATGATCATAGTAAACATGAGAATTGACAACACAAAATGTTCACTTTCCTTTATTTCTGGAGACAAAGCCTGGCTCTTCCTTCTGCCTATCCTTTTGGAACAGATCCAGATTTTGCCTGGACAAGGGCTCAGGAGGTGCAAGAGTCTGCCCCATCAAGTCCATGCCCCTCTGCAGAAGTTCATCTACAGCCAACCAAAGCCTGAACAACCCATTTTCCCTCAAAACCATTAGGTCACACTGTGTGATCCAGCTGGCAAAAAGTTCAGCACTGCTGATGGAAGAAAGAAAATAATCATGGTACTTAATACCTTCTTGCCACCACTTCTTTTTAAAGTGGGGGAAAGGAAAGCTGTGGTTTCATAAGATAACACTTCATGTTTATTATCCTGAAACATCAGATGCAAAAAAAGTTGCTTATATGCATCTCTTTGAACTTACACTGTTCCCACTAATCAATTTCACCACTCTGTTTTGCTGCTGCCATCAAAATGTACTCTCAGTATATAAAGCAAAGCTCTTCAACAGTTTTTCTAAAGGATGTGGGTTGGAAAATGCATAGCAGTAATGGATGAGACTAAAAAGATGTTTTCAAGTAGCTGGTTTATAACACTTGTGAAATCTAAATTTCAGTATATTGGTCACAGACTTAGGGATTTCAGAGATGCCTGGGTAGGTTCTTCCCATACAAAGGTATCTTATACACACTCTACACACATATCTGAATAACTTATCTCTACCTGTGCACCACACTCAGGAACTACAGAATAACAGGAAAGGGATGCTAAGTGCAATAATCCTGCTAAGCACTAGAAACCAGCACCTGTTCCAAAGACCCAGAAATAAATGGTGTTGGGAACTTGGAGAGATCCTGATGGTGGCTCTTCAGATGAGGTTTTCAACTTTTTCAATTTTTCTCGGCAGCAGAAATCTCTTTATTTTGAACCAGACATCCTTCACCTGGCTCAGATTTTCCAAACACCAGTCCATTGTAGAGTCCTCTCACCCTCTGCTTTTAATACAGTATTAGTGGATCTCTACCCCACTATTCAATACCTGTTAAAATATGTACTTTTTCTCAAATTCCTAAAGTTCCAAACAAATGATTATGAAAAGAACAAGATCACTTCAAAATCTATTGGACATATTTTTAAATTCCTCACTTCACCTTAAAAGACAGGATTCCTGTGAGCTTCAGGCTTACAGAATAGAACTTTAAATCTTCTCATTTTTACTGCTACGAAGTAGCTGAATCTTTATGCTTTTCCTGTCTCAATTTTTCCAAAACTTGAAGGATGTAACTTGTAAGTTGTGAGGATCTCTAGCATTTGTCATGTTAGGAAAATAATTAAAACAGGCATTATTTTCATTCAGTAAAACTGTGACTTTTCTTTGGTCTTTCCTCCCTAATTTTAAAATTGCAAAGGATAAAGCCTTCAGAAATTATACTTAAAAGTGATTAATTATGAAAATTATTACATGCTTGACTGATTGTGTGGCAGCATTGATTAGGTATTTTCTACTTAGACCTAAAGTCAGATTAAGTAACACAAGTGAACAGGCAGTTACTAATATTGCATTATCAGAGAATGGTAGGGATGACAAAAGCAGATCACTTTGCAGTGAGCTGCCACTTCTGCCAGTGTGACTCCAAAGGAAGAAGCAGCCAGGCCCAGAACTGCCACTGGGGATCAGCCAGCCTGGTTGGGACCAGGAAACCCATCAGGGGCTGCTCCTCATGCTGCTCTGCTGGTATCTGTGTGTGCACAGACACAAACACACTTTCTATATCCCACGGCCTGAGAGGCCTATTTCACCCAACTTTTATTTTGGCCCTATGATTAGAAAAACTCCTCAACTTTAAAACACAATAAAAAATGCTCACAGCAACTGCTGTGAGATTTAGTAGCTTCTGTATGGCTGATGGCACAACAGCCCTGAATTTGCTTTATGTGGTAATTTAAGCAATTTAAGCTTAAAATGTTCCCAGGGCAAAAATTAGGGCTATGTCTAACAAGTACATTAAGGCTTATTATGCCTATTAAGCACAGGGAGTCACCCTTGTTGTGACTGCACATTACATTTAAAAGCTGTTCTGGGCAGTGTGCTCATTCCCTAATCAAACCTGGGTGGGACGTACTTTTTGGTGACATTTAGAAACCCTCAATTACAAAACAACTAGCTAAAAGGGCAAAGGAATGGGTTTTCCTAAGCACAGTGACAGAAAACAAGAACAGACATTGGGCATAACCAAAGAACTGGAACCATTCTTTTTGCATTCTGTTTTTACTTTTAATTCTGTTACTTTGGTGCCTTAAGAGACTCAAAATGAATAAATAGTCCAATATCTGAGGGGAAAATAACCTTGTTAGTTGAGGAATCAAAGATTTTGAAATTGCCCAAGAGACAGAAATCAAACATATTTTGATCTTGCAACATACAAAATATTGAGTCCATCTTGTTACTTTTAAGTATCTTTAGAATTTAAAAATTAAAGAAGTGCTGACTCAAATTTGAATGAAGTTAAAATAACTTAAATTTTTTTTTTCATCTTCCATAAATCTTTTATTGGTGGTTCAAAATGAAGCATATGCTGCCAGAACATTTATCTCATGGCTGGCATCCTCCAAGGAAACCAGATGGCAAAACTCATAAATCCTTTCCCTTCTGCTCTTTGACAGTCCCAATCAAGAAAGTTATGAGGCTGGAAGATCAGGTTTATGTCCTGTTGTTATAAAAACATTTTCTTTATACATCCAATGTGGTTTCAACTTTCTCCCAGTCCGTAGTAGCAAACAGCAGTTTAATGAGGTTTTACATACAGACAGCTATTGGAAGAACACACACCACATTCTCTACTTCAATGGCAGGCACTGCTGTATTATTTCACATAAGAGCAGATGAGATCAGAAGCACTTTGGGGTTTTGATGCACAGTACCAGACAGCTACAGAGTTTAAATTTCAAGCCCTATCGCACAAAAAGATGTCACTCCCAAACAGTAGACAAGGATTCTGTCTTAACAAGATGAAGTTAACAACAGACTAAATTGACATGGTAGGTAAATATTTTAGGCCTGATCTGCAAATGGAAGTTATAATGTCTACTGCCTTCATATCAACAGCATGGTTAAACAGTTTTGAAATTCTTTTGATCACTCACCTTAAAAAACCCTCACAAGATGAAAAGAAATCATTATCACTAATGTTCATGATTTCAAGACTGAAAGCTTGAAAGAACTGACAACTCAAATATGACAGTTAAGATTGTGTTGGTTGTTCCTAAGACTTCTGGGGAAATAAAATGTGCAATTAGAGCTCTTTGATTACCTGAAGGAAGTTCAACACTTCACAAATTAGTGCTCCAAACTGAAATACTACTGGAAAATTTTAGTTTGCTTCCCAAGAAATATTCCAATATGTTTTGATGAAGAATCTGCAAAACAATCGTGGATGTTGATTTCAATTCATTTCAGTGTATACCAATGCCAGTGAAAACAGCTTAAATCTTAACTCCCCTACAAAAATTTATTCTTTATTAACTTCACCTTTTGTTAAAAAATTCTCCTATCAAAATAATTTTAAGATTCATGAGAATCTTCTGAGGAAACAAAGGTGAGGGGAAATGATAAATTAAGAAAAATACAACACAAATGGCAGATTTTATTGAGGTACTACATTCACATTGGTTTGTGCACTCAACAGTCACATTTGGCTAAAGACAACCATGTTCATGTCATGAAGACACCACACTGACATGGCACACGGGGAAAGCTTAAAATAAAGCTTGGTCAACATGGTGTGCCAAATTCCGCTCTGCTTGACAACTGTGTTATCCCACTGGAATTGCACAGGGTAGAGACAACTTGCATGAAAATGACTGAACAGCAGTAGCTGACATGTGCAAATCAAAACACACAACTTCTCCGTATAGCAACCATACACAAACAGCCTGGCACAGCTTCAGATTGGCCCTGGCTATCGACAGTGGTTGTAAGAGCCAGGAAACACCTCTGGAAGAGTGAGTCAGGTTCTCGTGGCTTACAGTCACAGTCCATCCTTGCGCCTTAGGAAGTGTCTTGAAGTCACTTGGCTCTGGCAACAGCTTGTTTTGGTGGGGGCTTTGTCATGGATGCAGCTCTGTATCTGCAAAATACCAGTAACAGTTATGAGGTAGACTGAACAGGGGATGAACTTTTCCCTACCAAAAAAACCAGAACAAACCACACAGCTCAATCCATTTCACTGGCACAGATACTGCTTTCCAAGTATCTCATTATATTCCTAACCTTTATCAGGTGAAGAACAGCACCCCTAAAGGGCATTACTAGAGCTATGAAACACTAAGTGCCTCCTCTGGGGGTGTTTGTGGATGGGCAGCTCTGCTGCTCCTCTGCTGGGCAAGTGAGAACTTCCCCTTGCATGTGATAAAGACCCACACACAATGGTGCTGAAACAAAACAAAAAAGGTTTTGTAGATAAAGACAGTCATTCACCTAACATTTCTATGCAGTGCCTCTTGGAAAATGCACCACTAATATCTACATCAAACCATGCATTTCATTTCTTTTTAATGATAGACATACCCTCAGTGTGTGCCTTTAACCCTGAAAGGCACCAGAATATATTCCAAACTACACTTGAGGAATTTCTATACAAATAAATTGCTCTACTGCTCATTAAAGCAGGATTGATTCTGAGGTAAAATACAACAGCTCTTGGTACAGATGGGTTTAGAAGCAAATGCTTGTCTGGATATGCAAAAAAATGGACATGCACTGAAGTCTGGCTGGGCAATTTCAGCTAACTCAGCTACTGATAGAAGTTCTGAAGCATGAGATCTTGGACTCGAGGCAGATGGCAACTAGCAGCAAGAGCATCCTAACCAGTAAAGAACATCAGTGCTGGGTCACTGAGAGGAATGATGCTCATCTGAATTATCAGTGATACTTTTTGTAGATTCTAATTCTAGATTATTTTCTGCTGAAGACTCTGAGGATGGTTACACATTCCTGATGAACTTAAATGAAAAGCTGAGACATACATGTAAAATTAGATTTGTACTCTTCCCCAGCACTGCCATCTGGCTGATAGCAGCGTGCCCTGGCAGCTGAGGAGGCACACCCCACCCTAGGGTGTGTCAGACACCAATAAATAACCAGCTGCTCAGAAGAGGGGGTTATCCTGCTGTATCGAGCCTTGGTGCAGTCTCTGCTGTGATTCTCTGATCTCTTCTCCCTGGTATCCAGTGAAAGGATGCATGGGAATGGTTCAAAGCTGCACCAGGGGAGGTTTACACTGGATATTAGAAAGCATTTCTTTACTATTTAGTCAGCTTCTTTAATTATTCTTGAGGACTTGGTTTCTCCTTTTTAACTATGGTACCTTGATTTTTATTCTATTTCACTTTTTTTTTTTTTAATTTCAGAACATTTCTCAAGGGCACAGATAATTCTGAAAGGTAGTTTTAGCCCCAGAGTCTTGCAACCCTTCTCAGGGTGGTGTCATTCGAAAATTTTATTCATGCGCTCTCTAGTTCTTCAGCCAAACTCTTACTACTCATCTGGGATAATGTGCCAGACACTTCCCAAGACATCCTTCTTCCCTCCAAAAATTGAGAATTGAGAATGAGTCACTGAAAATTTCCCTTTGACTGCATTTTCATAACGATCTGTAATCACAGCCACTTGTTCCCACTTACCTGATAGGGAAAATTACCTTGACAAAGAGAGAAATTACATTGATTTGTCGTGATCTGTCTTCACTAAATCTGTGTCAGATTTTTCTTGTGCATGGCTCAACTACTTAATAATTTAATGCACTATCACTCTAAGTTAGAAGCAATGCCTTCATCTGCCTAGCTCCTCTCCTTTCCCTTTGTAAAGCTAAGAGCTGTGTTTGCCCCTTTGCTAGAAAAGAGCAAGCAAACAAGCCTGACTTGTATGCTGAACTACACCAGGCACAAGGGGTCCTGTTCCTAATTAAAACTCAGTGAATTTGGCAGAAGAAATATGCCTGCTAGAGGAAATCTAATTGGCACCTGTAGCTTTCTCCCAGCAGTAGAAATTTGTAAGCACTGATGGACTCTCTGGCTTAGTGCTGCACTGTGAAGTGGCTCTCCATGACAGGTGTGGGTATGAAATCTGTAGCAAGCACATGTGAAAAGCAGGAGACAAAAAACGAGAGATCCGGAATTTCTATCAACACTTAGTCATATTATGTGTTGAAGTTCAGAAAAGATCCTTGCCTCCTTTTCCATTCTGAATCAGGAAGCAAAAAGGCTCACAGGCTAAGGACATAGTTTTCCTGGATTTAGCTCCAAATGAGGTTTCAAGTACTTTCAAGTCTTCACAACAATGCCAGTCTCATTTTGGCAACAAAAAAAAGTTGGGTATTTCATCCACAAAAAAAGCTTCCAGATTTTTTGGTCTTTATATAACGCATGCATTCAAACCCTACCCAAGTGCTTTGCAGCTCTCTCTCAATTCTATCCCTGTAAGCAACAGCAAGTTAGCAGGCACCCTGCAAACATCAGCCTCTCTACCACGACAGAAAAGCAGGCAAAGAGAAGCATGAGGAAATGAGAGGCTCATGGCCTTCAAAAAGCAATGGCACATTGACAAGTACTGCTCAGCTCATCTCAGTGCTTGGTGCCTGCCTGGGATATTTTTGGATTTTCTCACTACAGACGGCTTTCTGACTGCGGGATCCATTTTAGTCTTTCCATGGCATTTTTCTCCCACAAGCCATTTCATTTGCAACAGCAGAAAAAAAATGTGTGGAGGTGGTTAGGAGTTTTGAAATCAGTTTTGTTACACTTCAGTATTTTTATAAGGACAAGGAGCCAAAATCAACTTGTTATGCCGATAAAGAGCTCTGAGAAAGATGCATGTGCACTTGGGATGCACAGCGTGGCTTTTTTTATTTTTTTTAAGGGTACAAGTGAAACGAGGAAGTCTTGACTCATTTACTTTCCTGCTCATCTGAAAACAACTGCTGAGCAAACAGGACCACTTATTTTTCTTGTGATAGACATTGGTGACCTGCAGCTATTCTCACATTCTATGGCTGTTAAGCTATGAGCTTTCACCCCCTGCAGAAAATAAAATGCATGTTTCATGCCATCTGAAGTTCTTTGCATTATTCATAAAGTCCTCTTAAGTCTGAAGTACAATTCATCTATACTGGGGTACATTTTAAACACTATTCTGCACGGTCTGTGCCATAGGCAGTTTGACCTTTACACATTATTTCAGCATAAAAATCAACTTTCTTGCAAGATAACCCTCTCCAGTTCTGTAGCAGAATTTACCTGGCCCTGATTCCTGCATCCCCAGGAAGAAATGGAAGACTAAACTGCCCACCAGAAACGTCACTGCTTTTACCCTTTTGTCACACAGGAGCCTTTCTGGCAATTCATCACTAAAGAAATTCTTTTGAATAAGTTACAGTGGCTGCCTCCTCAGTAAGCTCTGGTGCATCCAGGCCAGCTCAGGGAAAGGACAATAACAGCATAAGGAATATAATCTTGGCTGGCATATAACCATGATGGAGTATTCAGTGCCAGTAAATCTGGAAGAGATTTGTCTGGGGAAGGACTCTGTCCAAGTCTCTGCAGATACATCCCTGTGCAAGGACAGCATCAGGGCAGTGTATAAATAAATCAGCCAGAGACAGTTTGCTAGTGCTTTTCAAAAAGTTAAAAACCCACATAAAGAATAATTTTATAAAATCCATGTAAAACAGAGTAGAGAGTATACAAATACAACAGAATAAGATAAAAAGAAATGTTCTCATGGTACCTCTTTTCTTCATAACATTGGTAGAATCCATTCAGTGCCTCTGTCTTTAACATATCGAACTCCCTCTGGCCTCACTGTCTGTAAAACAAAGGCATTTTTAGAAGAATTAAGAGCATTATTCTTCCATCAGTTGCAAGTAGTAATACATAAATATGCCCACTGCACTAGAATAACCACAGTTCCTGGAATCTTCTACAATTTTTAGATGAGACAGATTGAATTCATTCCACTTTGCATTCCTGGGCCTCAGGGAGGCTGCAATTATTAACTTGTGTTAAAAAGGAATAAACATCAAAGTGAAGAGCAGTTTAAGGAAGAAGCACTGTGGTATAAGCTGGGCTTGTAGCAGGAAATCAGAAAGTCTCCTGAAAGAAATCACATTAAAATGTCCCATATTCAAGAAAACAGACCATAAATCGCAAACTTTCATCCCTCTCCAAACATAATCAGTTACTGCTGCTTTCAGTCACCTTCATCCAGTGACCCCAAACTTCTGAGTGTGTGTAGGGAGGCTCACAATATTTCTTTGCAAGCGTTACCCAAGTTTTATAGAAAGATTAACATGACGACAGGAACAGATAAAACTCTTTTTAGTTAGGCATTTTACCAATTTCCCACAAAAGCTTTAGTTCTGGCATCTCCCATCTTTTGAGTGTTTGGTTTTGAAGCTTAGTAGCATTTGAAAATTGTTTTTCAGAGCACAACTTCATAGGTTAACATAAGCAATAGTTAAAATTCCACCAGCTAACTGATACAGACACTTGCTTGGAGCAGAAGGGCAGGAATCTTTTGATTCAGTGCAGATAACTCAAGTTTGCCCATCTGAGCAGAGTAGCTAAAGCAAAGGCAGCCTGCAGTGGATCAGCGCAGGGAGGAGAGAGATACTCTGCCAGTTTCTACTGATCCCTGCTGGCAGCTGAGAAAACAAAGCTTTAGAAGAAAAGACTTTCCTAAATGCCCTCAACTTTATTTTCTTTCTTACCTGATATTCGTTCTTTCATTCCCTTCCCACTTTCCTCATTCTGTTCCCAGTCTTTATTTTCTGCTACTATCCTTCCCACGATAGTGCCCACATCCATGAATAACAAGTCATATTTGGAGTCTCTCCTCCCTTTTCTCTGCCCTAAATCTCAACCCTGTACATGATTCCCCCTCTGCCAGGCTCCCTGTCCTTCTCTCTCCCCAAGCACCAGGCTTCTGCTCCCCAGCCCACCACAGCCACTGCTCCACTTGTGGCCCCCAGGACTTTCTCCATCCCCTCCAGCATCGCGGCCTCCCTGCTCTGCTGCTCCCAGCTCCATCAGTCCCATCCCTCTTCCAAAAACTCCCAGGAGCCTTCAGCTCCTTGAAGTTTTCTCCTTTATCTGCCAGCTCTAAAGCCTCTCTCTGCTTTATCCTGTCATCTAATTCTCCTTGTGGAGCTCATCAATCTTCCTCCCAGGCCTCCCTGGATTTCCCATTACCCTTTAGTTCAACACTGTCTTTGACCTCATTTTCCATTTTCCCAAGTGTGGGCCAACACAAAGAGACAGAAAAGACAAACTTAACTGGGCAGGGTACTTTTCTCCAGCCAGTGTGTGGGGAAGGGATTGAAAAACAGATTCCCTATATCCAAAAAGGGATGAAAAGTTGAGAATGCTAATATTTTAATTTAATAAGAACCTGAAGCAAAGCAGATTGGGAAAGGGGAATTATTTGTTATTGAGGTGTTTTGAAAGCTGCATTTTATTTTATTTTGTTTGAATTGAAAAAACTGCAATTTGGTGTCAAAAATGCAGAAATAGGATTTGATAGTTTAGCATTTAAAAAAATCTGCACAATCGTATTTAAGTTAAGATCTTAGTTGAAAACAACTGAGTGATTTCAGCTGGGAAAAAAACAAACCCTAAAAGAAGAAAAAAGAATTCTTATCAGTTACAGAGGAAGGCACTTTATTTTGGAAGCCTACAGCAGCTATGGGTATATTCATAGTAAAAAACATCATTCCTAATGAGCTGCAAAAATCTTGCTGCTACAAGAAAGTCTGGGAAATCTAAAAGCTAAGGAGTCCAATAAAGATATTTCAAAATTCAGTCTGTTCTAGTGATGCACATTTCCATTAACTTTGAATTCCCAGCTTTAAAATGGAAATTTTCTTCATTTCCTAAAAAGAAGAAGAAAAAAAAAAGTGGGTTTTTTTCAAAAGTTGAGCCCATTGGCTGATTTTTCCCCATACAGAAATCTGAGGTAGACGACTGGCACAGATAAAAGTAGCCTAACTGGGGAAATTTAAAGCCAGCTACAAGAACACCATACAGCTGAAATTACTCCTAAACCTGGAAGGCAAAATTATGGGTGTACACCCCAAAAGCCAAGCAGTACATCTGAATTCAGGCAGCAGCTATCTGCTTGCACAACCAACAGTCAGATAATTGTACTGAGCTAAGAAAAACAATGTGTGAGAGTTTTGTGCTTTTTCATCAAAATACCTGAATATTTAATATATGTGAATAACTCCCCATGAGGAATCTTTGATTAAGGAGAAACATAGGGACAGAAAAGTCATCTGGGTATTTTTCAAGCTGTGTTTTTCCTTGTTATGAAATGAAACCATGAACTTTTGCATATTGTGATGTCACTGCTTTGCAAGAGTAAGGAATTAATAACTTCTACTAAAGCACATCTTCCCTAGCACTTATGATTCATTTACAAGGCCACGATTCTTTCACACTCCAACCCAAAGGTCCTTGTCTGACTCTGAACACATTTACAGAGGTTTTCCTGGGCTAAATTTTAAGGGAGAAGTATTAGTTATCAGCATAAAATGTAATTTTCTATTCCCGCTTTGCAGTGGCACAGAACACTTCATCTCAAAGGTCTTTCCAGATCTGGCAGAAATACCAGGGAAACTCAGAAAATGTGATTAAAAACTGTTTGGGTCACCAAGGTGGAGAGGCTCTCTCCACCTTTTATATCTCTGATGGCAAAGCCCATTCTCAGGGGCCAGCAGAGACGATCACACCTCTCCCATCAGCTGCCTGGCCAAGTGTATGTGCACCTTTCCCAGAGCCAAGGTGTGCCTCTGGATTTCCCCTTTTCTGCCTGTTTACCACTGCCATCCTGACAATTATGCAATATTTACTCAGTCCTCCTTATCTTGCACTGTGGGGATGTTCCAGCATTATTCATTCAGCCTTAACAAAACACTTAAAATCCTGTGACTTCTAGCTTCCCACATTTTGAAGGGGATAAACCTTTTGCAAAAAGAGACATTTTTTGTTAAAAGAAGAACAAAGCACGTGACCAAATTCCCTTTCACCTTGAATAAATACATCATGTTTGCATACTCAGGGCTTGGATTTCTTCCAGCCTTCTTTTACCACTGTTACACATCCCCAGCCTTCAAATGGGAGAAACAAAAACATCTACAATGAGTTAAATGAAAAATATTTTCTCTTGGAAAGAGCTTAACAAGCAACTGAAATGCAGGATCTTCATTTATACGTGTTTGCCAGCACATACTGTCTTGCATATTATGGATCAACTCTGTACTCTACAAATAGACATGTCAAACTCCAGTAACATTTACATAGTTCCTCCTTGTCTATACCAGTGGCTGAGCTCATTCTTCCTGAAATTCAATGCTCAGATTAAAATGTAAATTTTTGCTAGGGCTAAAACATCCTTAGCTAACTCAAGAACCCAATCTGTAACACTCAGTGCTGATGCAATGGAAGATCTGTGCTGATGCAATGGAAGATCTGTGCTGATGCTATGGAAGACCATTTGTTTAAGGCTAAACAGAGGCAAATTCCAGTTGATATGCCTTTTGTAGGATCAGAAACTTTAATAAAGGGCTTCACATTCAGTTTATTGTTAGATTTATCACTGATCTGTATATTATTTCTGTAAAAATTCAACCAGTCCACTTCTGTATTTTGGAGATCTTGGATGAGCCTAAGAACAATGACAACTTTTGCTATTATGTGAGATAGGGAAAGGCATAAAATAACCAATTGTTTGTTTAACGAGATATGAAACTCCAACTGAGCTGATGTATTATGGCTGAAATTGAATATAATAAAAAATACTGCTTTCAAAAATGAGTGCTCTCTGAGTGCTCCAGGGATCCAGATGTTGCACAACAACTACAGTGTGACACAGCCTTCATCTAAAGGCAAAATTATGCTAGTTCAGAAAAAGCTGTGTTGAACTGAGTTCATACTTAAAACTCACAGCCCTCAGGCCTGCAGCTTTCTGAAGCATCTAAAAACTGTTTTAATTTTTTAATTTGTTTTTATTGCTTATGTACAGTTATCCTGCACTCTCAGAAGAACTGAAAGATGAGGAGAGAGACTGTTTTTATTTTCTCCAGGGCTGCAAGCAGCTAACCAGCCATCTTGTCAGACACTCAGCCCTTGCATGACTTCCATGCAAAAGAAAACCAAGTATGATGAAGGCAAGCACTCAGGCTTGTCAGTGAAATCCTAAAACATTTCCAAAGATCTCTCAACCTTGGCAAAGCAACTGGCTCTCAATTTCCAGCAACCCACCTCACCAACATCCACAGCTATGAGAATTTGGATGTGAAATAATTTTCATTTGAAGCAGCCAAAGAAGCAGAATAATAAAAGCAAAAAACGTAAGATGAGAGCAGTCAAAACCGTGTTTAAATTCAAAGGAATTTGTCCAAGCAAAGCTCCAAACCACACAGAAGATGGCTGGGAAAAAGAAAAGATCCCTCAGTTTCCCAGCCTCCTAAGGTTTGGAATTGTGGCTTGGAATGCCTACATGAATGCTGGGTCATCAATGAAGTGCTGTTCACCTCATCCTAGAAAGAGAGGAACAGCCTTTGCCAGGCTGTGGGTTTGCAGCAGGGTTCGAGTCCCTACAGAAAGATGGAATTGCTTGGCAGCAGTGGTGCAGTAGCACCTGCCTCCTTCCCAGCTCCTCACGTGCCAAACATGTCTGGCACAAAAATAAAGGCATGAGAAATACAGAACTGCTGTCCTGGCAGTGGATTAAGAGCTGCTGCAATAGCAGGAAAACCTGAGGGAAGAAATTAAACAGCAACATGTTCAAAAATAATGCCTGTTTATAATTAAGACACAGCCATCTTGTAGAAGAGCACGAGAGCATTTTGTTCATCCCACCCAAGAGTTTATTTAGGCTGTTCTAGCTAGCAGGTCTTAATTCCACTCTCTCTCCAGGATAAGTGTGAAGTTTTCAATTTGTAGATTAGTAGCAGTTTGCTGAATGTGTGACTTCAGCAGCTTGCTCACCTCACCCAGCTACAAAGGGAGGCTTTGCAGTTCTGACAGCTCTATGAATCACTTTTAAACCAAAGCCCGCATTCTCTGGAGAAGAAAATTACACACAGGAAGCTTGATATGAAGTGGACTGTGTTAACTAGACACTCAGGAGGGGGTTTACTGCTCTGTAATAAGCTGTAATTACAGTAACTCATTGGTCATTTACTGCCATGCAGGTGTAGAAGCATTTTAAAATAACAAGTAAAGAGAAAACTTGAGCTGAGGGGACTTTTTTCCCCAGAATTTGTTGAATTTCCAATGCCTACATAAGTACAACATTCCTTTTATTTCCTACAACTTTACTGGTTGAACTGCTGAAGCAGTTCATTTAAATATTTAGGAAGTCCAAGATAAAGGGTGAAACTTAGCACACCCCATCTTGCCAAGGGAGATTTCACAAATGTAGTGAACTGGAGCAGCAGCAGCAGCAATTTTCCCATGTGAGTGGGTTAGTGCAGGTTACATGCACTGTTCCTGCAGGCATCTGCCAACACAGTCTGGGCACAAAGGCATGGACTACTGCTAATGAAACAAAGAGTTTTAGACTTCAAAGTCTGCATCCTATGTCAGGAAGAAAGGAAAAAAAAAAGAATGTCACAAGAAAATATACTTAAAATCTCTCCTAAGGTTCTTATTCTTAGAATTAATCACTACTATGTTTATGTACTCTTGACAGGAAATACAGAGCAACTAAATCAATAAGTCTCTTCCTGATAAAGAGGCTAATTTACCCTCACTCAGTATTGCAAACTTCTACATTTTTCCTACTACTAAATAAATATACTAAGCTCCTGCTAAATGTTTTGAATTTGGTGCAGATTTCACAGAGCAGGCATACAGCAGGACAGCTTGATTACATCTTGACATTCCCATCAGAATGAAAGCACACACTGTTGGATTCCTCCACATCCATTTAAAGACAGAGTAAAGCTTTTCCTCTGCAGGTGATAATGCACATCAACAACAACTGGTCTTACCTGCTGTCTGTAAGCTCAAACCAGTGTCAAGTTTGCTGCGTGGCTTGGTGCTGATAAACAAGTAACAGAGAACACACACAGTGATGATAAAAGCAAAGAGGACCACTGCTGCTATTGACAGGCCCACGAGTGCTCCAACACTAAGAGAGAAAAACAAAACAAAAAAAAATTAAGTGTACAAACAGCCTGGAGGACCCATTAAAACAATGGTCAAGATGAAGTCTGGAGTTTACTTGTACTCAGGCATGGGAGTAACTGTGTATTTTACTGTAAATCAAAATTTAGAGCTCAATACTTCAATTGTATAAACTGCAGTTATTTCACTGCCCTCAGAAGGGTCAATGTCATTACACAGCAGTTGAACATCTGGCTCTCAGTGACATTTCATGTATATTACTCCCAAGTCTGACTTAAAATGTATTTATGAAAATCAGAAATAACTTCATGCAGTAACTGATATCAGTGAGATCAAAAAGTTCTTCAGTGCACACACAGAGAGCGATTTTAGGGTTCCAGGCAGCTCAAACAACATGACTATTAAAGATGTATTTTCAGTCTGAAATGCCATTTGTATAGTATAAAAAGCCATGCAATCTATGGTATTCAATTCTGTTAGCAGCTCTGCAGAGCAGGGTGGAGTACTGTGATTGCTGTTCTGCCTTTGCATTAATTAAATAAATCTCCAATCAAGACTGGAGAAATTCTCCCATGATCTTTGTCGCAGTAAAAGGAAAACAAAAGCTGAATTAGTTTATTCACAATATCAAAGGCATCAAAGAAGCAGGAATTAATTACTCTGGAGGCCAAACATACAGTACTATATGTAGATTTTTATCAAGGTGCTATCCTGCAGAATAAAAACTACCTTATACATCTCCCATAGGCACACAGTGAGACAGTATATGTATATACAGAAATCTCTCCTGATTTCCAACCCCTATTTTCAAGTCTTTTCCTAACATAAAATTCTCATGATGAAATAAAGGACCCAATATAATACAGTCTAGCTATCATTTCCTACACTCTCCTGGGCCATTTGATGCCTTCCATGTTCCAGTCTTCTATTCTACAGTCCATGACAAAGATCCTGACTACTGGTGAAATTAAACAGCAGCTTTTTGGTCACAGATGAGGAGTCTGAGGACTGAGAATCCTTATATTACTGCTCTGGTATATTTACAATTTTGACAGACGTCAAAGGGACAGAAGAGAAATGAATGTCTTGAATTCTACAAGCTCCATCCTCTAGTCATAAAAATGCCTTTATATATCACTGCCATCAGGGAGAAGTGAACTCTACTGTGGCCTTGCAGGAAGATGAGAAGAATTGTGCCTTGGGATGTTTTTATGAATTTTACATTCAAGATACTGCAAAGCTTCTCTACAGGCTCCCACAGCACCAGCACACAGATATGTCCACAGGAGAAATTCTTAAAATCAGCAGGATAAGAACGGCAGATATTGCTATGACTTTCACATGAGGTTTTCATTAGTTACTGGTCAAATTCAGTAATGAAGTTTGGGCAACATTTAGCTCCATGCACAGCTAAAATAATTTGTTATCAGCAAAATGGTTCTGCAAAGAACAGCTTTACTCTTCTGAAGATTTTTCATGGTATTAATCATCTGCATTAAATAGGATATCCTGATGTGTTTGTGCATATATGTACATATTAAGCAAATTTTTCCTTACTGTTTTTTGGCTCAAACAAAATTTGCAGGCAAGCAATATTCTGCTTACTATGGAATCTGGATATGACCTACACTCAGAGATCTCACCTGGGTTCTGGCCTTATTTTGCATTTTCACTTGGAACACCTTGACCCAAATAGACAAAATAGAAGGCTGAATAGCCATAGAACCATGTGATACAACCAAGGCTCTTCAGAAAGTTATTTGTGCTTTTTTGTCATGACAGTACAAGTTTTATTGTAAGATTTCATTTAAATTCCAGCCCACAGTTCAGGACTAAGGAGGCTGCTCACCATTATCCAAACATTAAGCAGAGTCAGCTGCCCTAAAGCCAAATAGATCAAATACATATTAATGATTATACATTTTTCTATTCAGACATCTGTTCCTTCTTGGCTGTAGCTCTCCTCCATGCAGTTGTAGAAGATGACACAGACAATACAGTTGTGTATTGCAGAGCACAAGGAATTTTCAGTATCACTACACAAATTGTGTAAGATGCTTTGGGAGTTACAAAAGGAGAAGGCAAGAAAAACCTGAGGAACTCTCCAGGTCAAAGAGTCATCATAGGTTATGTGCTACAAGAAATGTTTATCATGCCCCAGCAGCAAGATGAGATCTCACCAGCATCACAAAACCAAACAGATACTCTGATTCCACTTCCTGAATGAATCAGGAATCAGGACAATGTGTACTCACTCTTTTTAAACACACAATGTTTTGCTACCAGATTGTTCTCAAACTGCTGAAGCCGTCAACCCACAGAGAAGGTATAATTAAGTTCTGTAAGATTAATTTTGGTTCAAGTTTGGGGATGGAGGATTGTTTCTTAATTAATCTAATTCAGAGAAACTTAATATCTCTTCCACAGCTCTGAATACTGACATTTCTTAACCAGAGTACAATATTTTCTTTCATTCTTTACATATTAAAGCTGTTATTAGAAACAAAATACCAAGTAACTATGATCACTGACCACTTTAACAATTACACTCCTGAAAATAAAGACAGTCTTACAGCAGGTCCTCTAGATTCTACAGCAATTACTATGGTGCTGCGTATCTGCTTTAAAAAGTCCTTGCTAAAAGCATTTTGCCACCTTCCATTCTTTACCATAAACGCTGTCTGAAGGCCACATAGTAACATTCTATGGTCTCAGGGTGCGTCTTCGAGGTGTGACCTCATTAGTGTGCAAACCTCCTTCATTAACAACCTGCTCAATCCCGAAGCAAATATCTTGCATGAAGATGGCAGTAAAGGCCATGGAGCAGCCGTGACACGAGCAATGTTAAGTTTGGTAGGAGATCCAAACAGAACTCTCCCAAGTTATTATTTTCCACATAAAGACAGAGCCATACCACACATTTCACTGCTGTTACACTGAGTGCCACATCCAGGCTTGCAGTACAGCCAAGGGAGGCTCCACTCTGTCAGCAGCCTCCCCAGGGATCCCCAGGCTGTGTCCAGAGAGCTGCTGAGTGGGTCCATCGACTTGTCTGTCAGTGGATAATCAGCATCACGCCCCTACAGTTGTTTTTAGTTCATAACATTAGCCCATCCACACCATCAAAAGCCAGGGAAAATTTAAATATTGGCTAAGCAGAGGCAGCATTGCCCACTGACAGACTGAAAGGAAGCTCATGAGTCACCCGGACCTGAGTAAATCAAATGTTCCCAATGCTATTGTTGCAGTGACGTGTTGTTCATAGTATTTGCAAAGCACACAGATAAATATTCTTGAGAGACTGGAAGAATGGGCACAGAGAAACAAAAGACTTGCTATTTTGGAAAGCCAAAACAGAGGCCTGGAGTTTGGTACAGCCAAGCAAAGCTTGGCCTCAGTATTACGCCACCATGTAGGCATTAATTAAGAAGGCATTTTGAGTAAAACTTATATGTGGCTTGACAAAATTTTAATCAAATATGCATTATTACATGCAACTTAAAAGATACAGCTTTGGAATGGACATTAGAATTCTATTTGATACTGAAAGAGGCCATTATAAAATTAAGACTTCATAGAAGAGTGACAAAAATAAGCATAAAATATTTTAGAACAAAGAGAAACAAAAAGGCTGACTGAACATAACTGCTACAGTTCAGTACAAATACCACATGTTCAGCATTTCTCCCCTTCCACTCAACTTGGGAGGTAAAGCAGATGTGATAACTGCATGGGCATGCACAGCACACTGCTCTGGAGGCTGAGCTGCTCAGTGTTTGGCTCACTGGTGTTTTACAGCATCTGTGTTTTGTGGATTCAAAAGCTGAATAACCTTCTGATGAATTCTGCCTTTTCCCCTGTTCCATGGACTCCTGACAGAGACAGCAAAATGCATCCTTCCCTCTTCTTTGAGGAAATAAGTCTTTCAAGATCTATGATTTAAAAAAACCCCAAACTTTATTATTTTATTTATCAAAAAAAGTTTAAGCCAGAAATTAATAATATTAATTATATATAATAAATTCTGCAGAAAATGTGAAATGTGTCAGAGCTGCTCAATAGTCTATTATCTATGATAGTCCAGCAGCTCCCAGTACAGCAGGTGTTTGGATGTTGTCAAATATTGCAGTTTTTGCAGAAGTGGGAGGGGAAAAGAGAGTTCCATGTTGCTAAGGGAATGGGCAGTGTCTATTTCTAAACATAGTACAGGCAGTAGAGAATTGGCAAGAAAAAAGAAGAGCATAGACTGGCAAGAAACTATTGATTTGGGCTGCCAAGGCTGCTGGCTTCTCCATGAACTGCCTCAGTCAGAGCTGGATGCCAACAGGTCTGGCCATGTCCTTCCCACAGCAGGAAAAACACAAGGAAAATGTGCAAGAGTTTCCTGCAATTCCACCTGGTGTGCCACCAAACTGAAGGAACCCCTGAGACACCACCAACCACTTGTGCTGCAGTCACTCACTGCTTTCAAATATCTGGGGGAGTCAAGCAAATGAAGATTTATGAAAAGAACCCCCAAGTCCTGGAGTACAGCAAAACCTAAAGCAGTTCCCCCATCACAGCCTCCTAGTCCTTCCCCTTCCATCTCCAGACTTACCTTGGCTGGTTTGCCTAACTCTTCTTTAGTTTTAAATCTTAAGGGTTTCAAGTCTTAAAAGTGTGTCCTCAAAGGCTGAAAGAAGCATTTTAAGGATTATTTTATCATATGGCTGTTACCAGCCAATATCAGTAAGAGTCTAGTGATCAACAAAACATTCTGAGAGGGCAAAAAATGTTATTTTTATGTTTTCTTTAAAAAACTAATTGAACTGTCATGTGAAAATGTATATAGTTTTCAAAATGATGTAATACTATGTTTCCAGTGTGTTAATAACTAAAAATTATTTTATTTGTTACTGAAAACACTTATAGGAAGTGATTCAATTCTAACCACTCAGTAACTTTGCTTAGAGAGGTAAATTGTATTTATTCACCTGTTTTCTACAATGAATATAGTCATTTATGGCAGAAGTTAAGCACAACCAAAACTCCACTAATGGCAATTCCCATGAGGCCTTTTAGCAGCTTAGGGCTACCGTAGCAAGAAGGAAAAAAGAATCCCTAATTTTCAAAGTTTGGGCCCAAATTTCTGACTTATATGAAGGCTAAGCAGTCATTTCTCAGACCCTACAAAATCTTTTTAAAGGAAGAGCTTTCAGAGAGGTATTTAATAAAAGCCTCTCCTGGGATTCACTTCTTGGAGGTAGTTTTTGAAAATATCAAGCTTTAAGAGTCTTCACTACAACATCCAGATGAGATATTGTGATGCAATATGAACTTATTCCTTCAGTTTTTCTGCCATCTTGAGAAGGTTTATTGTGATCGAAACAGTCAAAGGTTATGCAGAAATATAGCATTAAACAGTATTTGATAGCAGAAGTGTCAAAAAGGACACTTGGAGGTGTCTTCTCACATCAGAGAAGCCAAATAATTGTGTCTGTCAGAGCGCTGGATGGCTGGGAGATCCCCACAATCGACCCACTCTTTGCACCAGACAAGGTAGATTTTAGATCATAATACATTAAATATTAGATCAGATAAATTAAAATAATAAGTCCACAGTAATGGACAGCATTAACTCAGGAGCCCTGAGGGAATTCACATGTGGAACTGCAGAGCTGCTGGCCAAGGTGCTGAGGGTGTCTGGCTGCACAGGGCTGAATCTGAGCCCAGCTATGATACCCAAGTTCACCCTCCCCAAAAATGAGGGACAGGTCCTTTGATGGTAAAGCCTCTACCCCCAGTCATCTTGTTACCATGCTCCACCCCAGGGAGCTGATGGCATTTACAGCTTCCTGACATAAAATCTTTAATGAAAGCATCAGCATTAGGATGAGGAGAAAACACTCTCTTGTTAACCTGCTGGAGTCTATGAAGTGTCAATAGGCACACAGATAGAGGAACCCAGCAGACAGAGTTAAGTGTCTCAAAAAGCCTTTGGACAAAGCCCTGTACTGAAAGTGGGGTTAAAAGGGTAGAATTTAAATAGGATTAGGAAAGGTTTTGCTACAAATTTAAGGCTGCTTAAAAGCATAAGGAGCAATGTGCAAGGCTTAAGTCGTCCCTTTTCAGTGTGAAGAAATGTCACCGAGACTGATTTTTGTTCATATCTTCATCTATGACCTGGTGAAGAAGGAAATCTGAATTTCTGATGATCCTAAGCCCCTACAAGCAATCAAATGCTGAGGGCAAGGAACACCACAAGAAAACTAAGTGAGCAGGCAAAAGTGATATACATGAGTTTCAGTGTACATAATGTAACATATAAAGAACAAAATCAAGCCTACATAGCAATAAACTCGGAACAGGCAGTTCTGAACTCCAGAAAAGTTTTAGAGTCTTCAGTGAGAGCTCACTGAAATAATGGAGTCAATGTGAATGGCATAAAAAGACATTAACACATTGGCCACCAACAGAATGGAACTGAGAGCAAGACCAAGACTGGAGGCAACATTTGGCCACTCTGTAGAACCTTGCCACACCCACACTTTAGGCATACAGCTCCAGATTATGCACCTCCAACACCAGCCCTGTGGAGTGAAAAACAGTATGGATGAGATGGAACCAAAAGGATTGGCGGGACACAGCATCTGCCTCAAGGATAATCCAAAAGCTGTTCAGTTTGGAAAGGTGAAAGCTGAGAATAGATGCCCCAAATGCCCACAACATTTTAAACACTGTGCATAAACTGAACCTGCAACTGCTGTTCACCAAATCTCACAATCTGAATACTAGAGGGCAGTCAGGAAAAGTAGTAGGGAATAGTATAAAACAGATAAAAGTATCTATATTCAAACAGCAGGTAGTGACTGCTGCCACCAGGGTTGCAGAAGCAGACGGTATAAGCGAGCCCAGAGGGGATTTGACAAAATCAGGATAATAACAAGTCCGTAAGAAACAGAGTGGAAGCCCCATGCAGAGGTGTACTAACATGCTGACACGGCCAGCCTGGATGCTGTGGAGCCCGAGGGGAATGAGGCGTAGAAAGCAGCCCTCTCTGCCGCTGCTGGAGATCCGGCCAGAGCCAGGCGGATCCCTGCACTATCCCGGGAGAGCACCGGGCTCATTATCTGCCCCTTCCAAGTGGAAAGTTGCGTAGTGCTTCATCTTACATGGGAAAGTAGCTCAAGTCACTGGGAACTTTATGGCACGCAGCATCTTACGCGCTCAGGCCCCGAGACAGCCGCTCCCCTCACGCCCGAAGGGCGGGAGCCGCTCCGGATGCTCTGCCAGAGGCACCGAGCGTTTCCCAGCGCTTCCTTACCAAGACCACGAGTTATTTCCTTCAGAAACTACCCTGGCACGAGCAAGAGTCTCTCTGGGCTGAAGATGCAGCTCTACCGCTACTCTCGGCGGGACAAAGGCAGCCTGAAAGTGCCCGGCTACAAGTACCTCACAAACACACCCGAGCTCGGGCGACCACGGCTCTCCCGCCCGGCGCCTCTATCCCGGCAGGCACCGCCGCTCCCCTACCTGAGCCACCACATGTAGCTGTGCTCGTAGGGGAAGAAGCTGTGGGGGTCATCGCAGCAGTATTTGATGTCCTGGAAGCCGCAGCAGAACACGGCGCGGGCGTCGCCGCCCGCCCGCGGGCAGCC
>NW_005054345.1:1545126-1569802 GCF_000277835.1 Geospiza fortis | reverse complement strand
TGGCCCTCAGCGCTGGGTCCCATGTGGAGGAGAGCTTTTAGGGGTCCGTCCTTACCCATAGCCTGGGTGTGGTCTCGGATAGGCAAAACAGGGAGAGCATGGGGAGGGATCACACTTTTGTAAGACTCAGGCCCCCTTGGCTTGATGAGGGGGGGAAAGCTCCAGCTCAAACCCAGGCTCAACTCTTAAAGATGCACTGCACAGAGAGGATGAATGACAGTGATGTGGCTGGGGCAAAGACTCCAGAAAAGGGGAGATCAGGAGAAATCGAGTGTTGAATATCAACAAAGAAAAAGGCTAGATGACAGTGAGATTTTGTGAGTTGTAACTTCATTACTTGAGTTGTTCTGATGAAATCAGATATAATCAGATCAATTCTTTTCATTATAAAATTGAGGATTGACTTATTTGAAATGTATACAGGAAAATGATCTACCAAAAACCACAAGGCAGCCTTTTCCCCTCAGTTGTGTCAATAGTGTCAGTACGTGTTAGGATTTAATCGTGTGTCTTGTGTTATTTAAGAGACCAATCTCCTGGTCATTTGGGTCAAAGACATGGGAAGTGTTTTTCTGTGGTTGAGGAAAGTCTCTAATGAGGGAGGGATGACTGAATCTCAGCTCAAAAGCCATCCGTTGGTTGCCCAGATCATGTGTATGAATCAGTCAGCTAAACATCATGTGGTGTGGTGGAAACCAAGAAGTGCATGGGTAAATGTCATGGATTTGGATCCTGATTCAAGACTTTGTGAAGTTGCCAATTCTGTGTTCACAACAGAGACCTAAGTCTTACAACTTCCCAGGATGGAGAAATGTCCAATACCAGTCTTATAGGTATTAATCTCTTGAAATGTCTTTATGTACCTTGTTCAGTTGCTAATAACTGTTTTCTTCCAAAACGTGAATTGCAATCCTTGTGTTTCTCCCTGATTCTCTTTATCTGTCTGGGATTGTTTTTTCTTTGTCTAATAGTTTCTTGATCTGTTTTCACTGAAGTTCTGTTCATACCTGGATTCAACAACCAGGGCAGAGAGTCATGAACCCTGGAGTCAATCAGTTCATGTTTTCAAGTGAGCATTCCCAAATCAAGTGGTCAAGAGACTTCAAGGAATAGAGAACATTCTTGGTTTTTTTTGTATTTCACAATGCTGTTTTACTTTTGGAGATTTTTCTCTCGTTAGTCAGAACTCAGATAACTATTTTCCTCTCAGAATTGTTACTGCAGCGATGTTGAACAAATAGAATTCCCCATCCCAGTTTTATGCTCAGTCTTACACAAACTTGGACTCATACTTAATGAGTATAAGGTAGACCGGTGTCAGAGTTGGAGTAAAGGTGGATCCTTTGTCCAAACTTAAAGAAATATAGTTTCAAAGACGGCTGAAATGTTCTGGGGTGACAACATCTTTTTTTGTTTGTTTGTTTCATCAATCAGTATACTCATTTATACCATGCAATCAGTTTGTATTTGCTGTGATTACTGGGTGACAATAATTAGTGTGCTTTCTTGTTGCAATTATTTGGAAAGATTTATATGAAACATTTGAAATTATGTTTGAGTTAGTGACTAAATTAACTACATAATTGCTGGAGGATTGAAATAAAAAACCATTCTCTTTTGATGAGACACTCAGAAACAGGATTTGAAGTGGGAGTGGGAGGCTCTTCAATGACCAGGGGAACATGTGCATCATCTTTTATGTCAGAAGAAAACACCACTTTTTTTATCATTCCAGTTACAAAACACAGACCTCTTCCAGTAAGAGTTAGTTGTTTAGACCTCATAAAATATGTTTTCTTCTCTCTTTGCTATTACCAAAATCAATTTAAGTTACTATACAGATGATGAGACAAGTTCTCTCTGCTGAGTGAGGAGTGTGTTCCAACCTAAGAATGAGGTAACCCAGCTTTCACAGAAACACAGACCCAAGACCTTTATAGGGCACTTGGAAGTAAGAGACAACATATCCAGGTATTCAGGAGCAGGTTTCAGAATTGTATCCAAAGCAGGATACTTCTATTCTCTGAGTGCTGAATCATCATCCTTATGAAAAGGAGCCCCTTGTGCAGTGAAGCTCCAGCTCTAATTCTGGTAAAATGTGCAAACTTCCTTGGGTACTTGCAACCCATACTCCTCTGCAAATCTTTAACTGATTTACTGTTACTCACAATGGCTTCCAAGAGACTGTTATGGCTGTACTTAAAGCCTGTCTTGAAAATACTTGGGACCTTGGAATTGCAGCTTTCTCTTTCTTATAACTGCTTTCGAGCCTTCCAGATGGATTCATAAACATCAATATATGTACGCTTATGCAATCATTAAAACAGCAGCATTTTTGTAATCATTAAAAATAATTGTGGTCTTCATCTAAATTAAAATTATTGTGAAAAGTGCACAGCTTCTTATTTACTTATCCTGACTCCCCAAGATATTGACCAGCAGAACTGGGCTGGTTTAATTTTCCAGCAAATTACAGGAGATTTTCTGGCTGATACAGTTTAGAGCAAAGGAAGCTTGAGAGAGAAGCTAAAACTTCCTGATTTAGCTATTCCATTTAGAGACAACTCAAAGTGAATTGTGCTTCTGCACTGATGACTACTTAAAAGCTAAGAACAAACATTCATATTAACTGCTGTGGGACACATTTTCACCAGCCAACCTTCCACAGAAAGTTAATTATGAACTATGATATAGGTGTCTAGATCAGCATCAATCCTCAAACCTACATGCAAGGTTTACCTCAAGAGCATAACCTAATTATTAATTGGCAAAGAGCTGCATAAATTACTTTCAAAAGGAATCTGGTGGCAAATTATGCAATTAAACAAAATTGTCATGTCAGGATGGTGTAACAAGCTCTGATTAGGAGTGAAAAGTTAAATTGACATCAGAGTTGGTGTAGATAACATATTTTGTCATGTTACATGAGCAGCAGGCACTTCAGGAAGGCAGATGACAGCATAAGGCTCAAAACAGAAAGGGGCACAGAAGTTTTAAGTGTTGTGTACTTGCAGCACAGTGAGATGCTGTCACTCAGAGGACTAAAAATGAACTGTGTGTATTAGTGAGGGACTGAAATCTAGCAAGAGGATATGATACATCTTGGGTTCTGCTCTCAGTTCAACCACCTGTGAGAAAGTTGCTTTCCCAATTGTAAGTCTGTAGATTTGTGATAGTGATGGGGTTGTCTGACACTTGTATGCAAAATTGTTTGCATTTTGAGATCCTCTCTGTGCAAGTGAACACATGTATAAAGTATCATTATATGAGTTTTTCATGTCACTCTAGAGCCTACCAATCTTCCTAGTCATTTTAACTGTACTTCACACACATTATCCTCTAATTGATTCCCCCAGTCAATATAGGGTATAGATTTTAACTTTCATCTTTCTCTGCTTCACAGAACTAAATAATGAAGAAGGAGAAAGCAATTTTGAGCCTCAGGAAGTTGATGCTCAAAGGAGGTTTCAATCAAAATTTTAAGAGGGAAAAACAGTGAAAGAGATAAGTAGGAAGTGTTGATACTGGGAATTCTGCAGTCAGGATGGAGCTCTGAAAAGTAATTTGTGTTTGTGTAATGGCCTCATTCTCTACAGTGTTTGTGTGCTGTTATTGGTAAATATTTCAGAATAATGACTCAGTGAAGCAAATCTTACCTTTTTACACTTACTCTCCTATCTAGAAGGAGAACAGTCAGATGCATAAAATAGTTTTCAAAAATGAACCTAACCAAATAGTCTTGACTGCAGTTTGTCGAGTGGTTGAGTGGTTTTCATTTCTTTTTCCTTTTCAGAAAGGAAAATAGTTTTTACTTATCTGAGTAGAAAGCACAAAACTGGCATGTTCCTTACAAAAAAAAAAAGATCAATCTGACACTGCCTCAAGCATTTAACTTTGCTTTCATTTATCCTGCTTTTAAAATATAATTATTTATCATTTTAGAGACACAAATATATGTTGTAATGCATTTTCTACTTGAATAAAAGGATGAAAACTTTAAAAGGTTCTAGCAAGTATGTAGCTTCTGTATGTAGGGGATGATTATGGGGATAGTTCTGAAACAGAGTTACTCAATTACAAGACAGATAAAAATGATGGGCCTGTTATTTCAGAATATTTAAGCAAGATCTCCATCAGAGGTAGCACTTGTAAAACATGCAAGTTTCTTGATCTTTTCAGCATTTATTCTACACTAAGCAACAAACCAGAAAATTATAGATTCACAGGCTTATATGAATTGTCACTTTCTATCATGCTTTGAATTTACTTTGTCTAAAATTGAAGGTAAAAGAGAAATATATAAGTAAACAGGTTTGAAGTGCTGACTTCTACATATCAGTGAATAAATAATACAATAAAATATCTTCCCACCATGGTAAACTCAAACTGAAGCTTTTCATTGTCTTCATTTTATTCAAACTCTTAGGTCAATAATTTAGATTTAGTCCTATTAAGCATATTTTTCAAAACCCAAAAGTTGTTTTGTTACAAAATTATATACCTTTTTTTGCATATTTTTGTGTGCCTTGGCTCAGAATCCTTTCTGTCACTTAGCCATCACAGAGAACTTTCATTCTAATTTATAATTCAAAGAGATGCAGATACCAATAGTAGCAATAATTCTTCCTCTTTAACCCTCCCACACAAATGTCTTTATATTTTCTGTAGGGGGTAACATCATCTATTGTTGAAATTCTGCAGCAGGAGACAAACTTCCTACAGGAGCCTATTTACAATTGCTTCTTATTTTAAAAAGCTTTATTGTGTTGCCTGAAGTTTTCTGTCCTGTGTGAAAGAAGGTGTTAAGGCCAAAGAGTTGGGCTCTGACCCATTTTGGGGTGAGAAACTGGAACTGGTGTGACAAATGTAAGAACTGAAGGCTGGGATTTGGCAGTTAAAGGGAACAGGGATAAGGTGAAGAAACGGGAGTAAGAAAGAGATATATTGAAAGGACAAGGCAAAGATGACCAGTCTTGGGAGTAACAGGAACTCTGTGCCTTACTTGTGAATCTGGAACAGAATATAAGTTGTCTGCTTGTTTCCTTTTTTATCAGTAAATATATTTAAATCCTCTGGAAAAATGTCAGCTTCATTTAGTTCTCTTTCACACATATGATGGCAAAGAGTGACTTCTTATTTCATTAATTCACACAGCAAAACTCTCTATGGTGGTTTGAAATATTTCAGATGACTCATGTTGTTGCCAACATGAAATTCTGCTCTTGTTTTCTCTATTTCTTTTCAAACAGAAGAAATTACATGTGCAAAATTACATTCAAAGAGTATTGGGTTACTTAGAATTTAGAAATGCCAGACTTAGAGCTAATAGCCACACAACTTTTGGCAAGATTTCAGCTCATTTCACAATGAGTTTTTAATGACTTTATTTTCTTGCTCATTTCTAATGCATGATCAAAAAGTTGGTTTTGAATGTTAACCATACCTAGTGGGAATACAGAATTACTTCAGCCATGGTTTTTGGTAATACTTATGATCATCTCGCAGATAGTGATTCATTTTTCCAGTGCTCTGTGATGTGAGGGTGTTTCATTCCTGATATTGTTACATTGCTCACAAGCCTTTTTTAGCAGTTGTTTTCTTGACAGATACTCAATTTTATTTTCTAGCTTCAAAAGCTCAGTTTTGTTCCTTATTTTTGATGCTGAAGGTGAGTTTGTTTTCCATCTCTGAACACTACTAGATTTGGGGATGCTGTAAAGAGAACCATTTTCCACAGCCCTCCTGTCTTTGGCTGAAATCAGAAAGCCCTATTCAGTTTCAAATCACTTTTCACTTCAGCAGTGGATACAAGCAGCAGTTGTCCAAAGTGTGCAGATGATCCAAAGGAAAAATAAAAAGTATATTCTTATTATGAACACCTAACATAGCTTATCCTCTCATAAGATGGCTCTGAACATTAAAGGGATAAAGACTGCTAATAGTAACTAGGGGTTTAATCGTCTTTATGTCTTTGAGACAGCTACAGGTCTTTCAGCTTAACTACATTTGCACAATAATTATTAAAATGCAACTTTTAATCTTATGTATCCCTCATTATCAGAGCACCTGATTACCACACAGTCTGTAACTAATGGAATTCTCTGAGTGACAGACCAGACCTTCTGAAGCTGGGCCAAGTGAGCCGTTGGTCAGGTCCTCACCTCCTCAGTCCTGCTTTGGTGAAATGATCACCAACTACATCTCAGATGAGGGATTCATTTCATCTATGTTAGTGTCAGTAATCAGATGTTCTCTTAGAAA
Organism: Geospiza fortis; assembly: GCF_000277835.1. Taxonomy (NCBI): domain Eukaryota; kingdom Metazoa; phylum Chordata; class Aves; order Passeriformes; family Thraupidae; genus Geospiza; species Geospiza fortis. Next base: position 1,563,541 of record NW_005054345.1, on the reverse strand, counting down.
TTGGATGAACCTATAAGACAGACTGTATCTGTTCATCCTAACCATCTTCTCATCATTCTTCCATACCTGGAATTTCCACCAGGGATTTTGACAGGAATCAAAATTTCTCTGTTGCTACTGAAGTGGAATGCATCAGTGCAGCTCGTTGTCACAGGCATGATGGACATCTCAAGAGAAGAAGTCAAAGCAGAATCAAGCTAATCTACGACAGGCATGATGGACATCTCAAGAGAAGTCAAAGCAGAATCAAGCTAAACTACATTAATTTACAGTAGCATTGTTGTTCGTCTTATGGAAACAAATGTAATTACTTCATTTGTCTGTTGCTGTCTATTTCTTGCTTTTACTGGTGCCAAAATAATCAACTTTCACATGATAGCTTGCTTTCTCTGGTTGGATATAGTAAAAGTAGTAGAGATATCTGTACAAACTTGGAAGCAGAAGATTAAGTTCTATTCTTTGCTTTTCTTTCACTTGTTACATGCTTGTGGGAAAATGGTATTACTCACATGTTTAGTGGCTTCATCCATAGGATCAATATCAAGCCCTTTTTTCCCGATGCTCTGAGGTTACTCTAAGTTTCAGTAACAGAATATAGTTATTACCATATTAAAAATGTTCTACTTTACCCTTCTTTATTGTTACTATAGTTTCTTCATCAGTAGCAAACATTCTTGGGTTCCATCTCACTAAAAATACTCATATTTTGTTTTGAACCTCATTACATTCAGTATGTATTAAATTTAGAGTAAAGCATTTAACATTTATTTTAAAAATTGGAAAAGCTGTATTCTAAAATTTGAAAAAGGACAATTGTTTAGGTTGGTTTTGGTGTGGGGGGATGTGGTTTGTTTCTTCTGTAACTGAGGTTGAATTTAAAGGTTAACAAAAAGATCTGCTGAGAAGTTGCTTTTCTATTGGTATAATTGAGACCCCATCCTAGTGGAGTAAGAGTCAACTCTTAATTGTTCACAGAATAACTGTTCAAACAGTGTAAATTTGTGAAGGCAAGGCAGTCAAGGCCTGGTTGGTATTCAGCCATAATTACATAATCTGAATTATACAAAGCAAGGAATCCTCAGGTGAAGAAAAAACTGCAAGAGCTTGTCTTGGGCTGGGCGTTCTGGATGGATTCCTGAAGAGCTTCAGCCTATGAGCAGAGCTGTGTGTAGGTAATTGAGTCATACAGTCAGTGGAAAAAAAACTACAAAAAATGCCAATGTCACCACACCAGTTTTGGTCATGGATGTTTCCTGGCAGCCCGTGTTCATTCACTTCATCTCAGGAAGTTTTCCAAAGTAGCACACAGATGTTTTTCCCAATCAGCTGGTTCAGTTATTGGGGAATGCTTCCATCTTGCACATGTACAGCCTTGTAAACATAAATATGGTGTGAAGCCTCTTTTGCTTCAGAGCCAGTGCAGTCACTGTTAGCTGTGAGTGCACAGGTATTACTGATTTCACATGCTTCTTTTTATTGTTGGACTTTAAATCAATGTAAAGAAAGATAAGAATAAAAGAAGATTAATTTCAGTGTTTTGCTGGGGTGGTTTTTTGTGTCACTGGTTGCTATTTTGTAGTTGAATTGCATTTTAAATTTTACATTCAAAATGTTCAGGCTGAGACACAAGCACTGCACTGCCTATTCCAATGGAAATTTGATTTTTTATCTCATTGTAGGTCTAAAATTCAGAATTTTTATCACACTAGACATTCTTACATTAGAAGCTCCCACTCTAAATTCTCTTTTCTGTTTCAGAATAATGCCTATAGGAAATCTGTAATGTTTTTATATTACTGCAATTTGTTCTCAGAAAGTCTCAAATCTTGCTTAAAAACTACAAGAATTGTGATTATATAAACAAATAAAATCAGCGTCCTATACAAGGCCAAACATAAGTAGGAATCCACCTAACATTACATCTTTCTACATTATGTGTTGGGTGTAGAAATTTTGAAATCCTGACTGTTCTACAAAAAGAGCCCTTATGTCTGGAAATTGCCCATGTTTTTTGGCAGAATGTGAATGAGATTCTGTGAGGAGCTGGTCTCAATGATTTTATGGGTCCCTTCCAAATCGAGATATTCTATGGTTCTGTGCTATCAGCAATATGGGAATATTTGCCTTTAAGTGTAAAAAACTTGGTGGGCTTTCCTTTGAAATAATGCAGTGTCATCTCACTGATTTAAGTCTTGCACCAATTATGATAATAACTTTAAAAGGAGTCATCTTCCACACAGGAATGCAAAAGGAAGAGAAATAACAAGTGCTGGCTCACTGCTGCAAGCCTACACAAAAGAAAAGCTGGCCTGACAGTCAGGACAGTGCTGGGCATTCATTACTTCTCTGGAAATAACAGATGCTTCACTGTCTGTTCATTTTAGAAAATAATCCATTCAGCTCATAAATCAAGGGCTGAAATGTATTTAGAATAGTGGTAACAAAATCAGTCCCCTGCCATGAGGTCACTCTGGTGAGTCACCATCGAGTCCCAGAGACGTCATCCTGCTCTTCTCAACAGGTAATTATTGCAAACAGACAAGGGGACCAGTGGCATTGTAATTATCTGAGTTGGTGTAGATATTGAGGGCATTTTTAACTGATTTTGGAAGCATAAAATGTATGAACTAAGATCACTAACCAAGTAGCATTGATAGTGACGTGCTAGAAGCACAAATTATTCTTTTTTCAAGTGTTTTTTGCTTCATTATTCCCCAGTTACTGTGGCTCAAGATGATTCCTGAGAACAGCTGATTTCCTGCATTTCTGATATCCAAGCCAATTGAGAGCCACAAGAATGTGAGTTTATTAGCTGGCTGTTAGAGATGTAATACACAAAAAAGCCAAATATTTATAGATGCTAAGCACTTGGTCCTTCCAACACATCTCTGTAGCTATTGAAGGTATACAACATTATTTGTTTGTTAATTTAGGACTTGTGTTCATAATATACTGTATATTTTAAGACCAGCCTCCATGTAGGATGTAATTTCATTCATTTGTTAATTAACTAACAAATATTTTGCCTAGCATTATCAACTCTACTAAATGAGAGGAAAATAAGATGACAGACTGATTAATTCATATACTTTGTGTCAGAAAGGAGACATTTCCAATGCAAGAAGCCAAGTACAGCACTGAGAGCACCCAGTCTGAACACTACATGATGGAGAAATCTGCAGCAGGTTTTTTATGTGCAGTGCTTTAATGTGTACAAAATGCTCTTGAAAGGAAGAAAATTATTAGGTGTGTCCTTGAAAAAGAAATGTCTCCAACAAGAGGTTCGGGGTATTGCTTACTTGGAAGGACCAGGCACATTTCAGACACAATATTTTGGATGAGGATTCTTCAGAAGGATTTTCAATTAATATTGAAGGGCTTAGAAATTATGTTTTGCAGGATATAAAATAGACACGTTCTTGCTGTAAGATTGGGGTGCACAGGAGGCTCAGGTAATTTTTGTTCATTGATGTTGTCATTGGTAGCAGTTACTGAGCTGCTGCACCTGGTACAGAGCATAAGGAAGAGCACATCTTGGGACAAACTCACGAGAGATTTTCTTCAGTGAGATTTTCAGAGATTCAGTTGCCCTTGACCCTGGGCACGGAAGTGGTTTTTTTTTTAGCAGAAGCACAGGAGGCTGAGGCTCATCTTGAGTTTTGCAGCACAAAAGTATGGCCGGAGCTTTCTTTGAGACCCAAGTCAGAATGACTCCACCAAGTAAGCAGAGTTCATTGTTCTAAAATCTAATTAGGTAAAATACCAGTCCTGACACCAAACTACAATGATCCTCTTCCATCCAGGGCTCCCCTTTCAACACATTGCCAACATAATCATCCTAAATATCTCCTTTATCCTTTGTTGTCCTGCTGTTAATAGAGAAAGTGAGAAAATAATCTCTGATCATGAACTAGACCAGAGAGAAAATAAAATTGCTTCAAATCATTACACATTCCATTGGACCCCTTTTCCTCCTTTTGTCGATTGTGTTTTGACCTACTAACAGATGCTTTAAGAGTAGTTTTCAATAGGTGCTTTGTGGAGTGGGCTATCAACCTGTAATTGTGTCAGAAGGAGACATCAAGGAAAGAACCGAAAGAAATGGTCAGAGGTAAAAGGCTAGAAAAGCAATGAAGTTTAAATTGACGGGTAAAATTGACACAGAACTATGTCAGACCAGATTAAATATTCACAGGGCAGAAAAATTTCCCTGTAGATGACAGAGGATTATAAATCCACTTGCCATAGCTGCACTAATTCAGCTTTTTATTAGAGCTTGAAAACAAAAGTATGCCTCTGCTCTAAAATCTTCCTCTGGCATTGAAATAATTTACCCTGAACTCTCCTGTATCTGTACATACAATGACACCTTTTCATTGCATGCAAATTCCCACCTGAAACTTGGGCAAAATTTATCCCTTATCAGCTGGCTGTCTATTGGTGTTCTCTTACCTTCTTAAAATCTTAAAAAGAAATCTGGTTTACATCCTTTCTTCTATTTAAATTATTGAAATTGTACTGATTACATGTTAACTGCGTAAATTATTCCCATGATATTATTTTTAAGCCAGTTCTTTGAAATGTTTTGGTTTTCTGAAACTGTTTTGATGAACTCTTTGTTCCCAGTTTCACAGTGGCTTGATAAACACATTTACTGAGCATGCAGTAAACAACTAGAAATGGTGTCTTGCAATTCCCAGTATTCAATAAAATCAAGTGATTCATATAATCAGAGAGAGACTTGATATTGCAATTTTACTCAATGATATATTCCTGGTGACTTCAGTATAGCTAAAGGCAGAATAGATTGGTAGTCTCTGAAGCTAGCAAGACCTTTTCAAAAGAACAAGAATTCTCTTTTTTTTTTTAAACCAAGCTGTTCCCTAAGCTGAAATTTGTAGAAAAATATGTTTTGACAAAATTCACAAAATAATTTTTTTTAAGTTTTAAAATCATCAAAGCTTTTTATATTTGCATTTAGATTCTATTTCTTGGTTTGAAATTATTTTAATTTTTAGTAATTTATTTATAAAGTTTGTAAACATGAATATCAGCTTTGAAATGTTTCTCATCAGTTGCATCCAGCTAAATGTTTCAACTTAAGCAAACTGACAGTTTAGGGGTTACTTTTACTTGAAAACTTAAAATACTGTGCCCAGATTTAGAAGAAGACATTTCAAATCTAAAATGTTTATGTGCCAGAAAAACATTTCCCTCCATATCTCTAGTGGTTAGTGGTCTCTCCAGAGGACAGGAAAATACCAGTAATAAAATAAGAAGTATTTTGAATATAGAAGTAATGACAAATCAGAATGAGTGATGTGACTCTAACTAAGGGTTAGAGAAGCTGATTTATAATTTAAACAGGGAATTCAGCATGTTCTTTACTTACAAGGAACAGTTTGACTATTGTGCCCTTTTCCAAAGGATGGATAAACAATCTGTGGGTTATGTAAATTTTCCTTTCCAGCTGTTCTTTATTTATCATTGTCAGATTTCCTTGCTTGATAAAGAAAAATATAATGGTTCATCCTATAATTCAGATGAATGTACTAATTATGATGAAACAACCTTGTCTTTAGGGCAAAGGGGACAAAGAAAACAGAGGACTGTTTTATATAATACACTAACAGCTTTCTCACTGCATTTTTTTACTTAAGGAAGCTAAAACTACAGCTCCCTGAAGCTGGAATATCTGTAATTTCTGTCTGATCAGGCATTATCAAGTTTGTTCTCCACAAAATTGTGCTTCAGTCTTTTCCATTGTTTAGAATACTGTTGTTTCCTTTTACTGTCACTGTTCCATCAGTTAGTGCTTGGGGAAGAATCTGGCCCTGACTACGTAGATGCTGTGCTTACCTTCCAGAATACAAGTCTGCTCACTCAAAACACAATGATCCTTCAATCATTTTTGTTTCCAGGAGTAAGTTTAGAAGATCTTGTTGAGCAGGTATTGTCAGTGCTTTGAGATAAAGCAGCCCATCTTATCTCTTAGGCAGGAGGGCTGATGGCTTGGGCCAGGTTTTCTAGGCTAAGGATGGAAAGTTACTTGGGGCTGCCCTCAGCTGCTGTGCAGAGACAGCTGGAAAACGGCACTCCTGTCACTAGGAAAGCCTCCTCTGTTGTCAATGCCAGGGTGATGCAGAGTTGGCATAAAAGCTGTTTTGTTGTTTCTTATCCTACACGGTGGGCATCACTGTGTTTATGAGCTGCCTGGGTAGATGAATCAGCTGTGTATCACCAGATCACAGATCAGCTTTGAGATGATGCTCGTACAGCTCAGTGATTTCCTTCTGCTCTGTGTATGTCTCTGCTATAGAGCTTTAATTTGGTTAAGAAGTAGCCCTCAAATTTGGTGATTTCAGTATCTCATCTGTCAAAAGGTTTGTAAACTCCTTTGTGTTTTGTCAGTGATGCTTTTACTGCAGGATCTGTTAATTGTCACAGAGAATACCTGATTTTACTTGACACTTTCTGTGAATAAATCAGAAATAAGCTTGTTAAATTCCATCTGTCTCTATGAGTAGAATAGTATTGATTTATCTCTGCATAGAATATATTTGGTTGATTCAATAATCTAAGGTAGTATAAACTTTGTTTGCTTAACCAAAGAGATGTCCAGTCTTCTAAAGATCTGACTAACATCATCAATTTCTTGAATGAGATGCTATTGTGTTTGAAAGGATAAATTGAGTACCATCCAGCACAATGAAATTGTGTGTGGTTTGCCACTGAAGTTTCTGACTAAAAATCACAATAGAAACTCAAGTGAAACATCCCCAGCATCTATCTAAAACAGCAGTTGTAACTGTCAGGATAACCAGTGTATTTGGCTTTGTTCTCCTTATCTTGCCAAAAAAGGAGATTTAAACCCTTGTGTATTGCTTCGTTCAATTGTTCTGTTTCAATGTAGCATATTCCATTTCAAAAGAGAACTTTGGTTTCATGTAGGTCTGATTATTACATTCTTTATGAGACAAAGTTTCAAAAGATCAAAAGTGCCCTGTCTAATTTTAAACTTATATTGAAAATGATTTTTTTTCCCTGTGGCATGTCAGAGGGTGCACATGGCTGCATACATTCATGTTCAGGCGCTTAGTTTAACGTTTAAATCAACAGGCCAAGAGTTCACACCTTTAAAGGTGCAAACTGTAGGAGATCAAGTCTTAGATGATCAAGGCAATTGTTCTCTATGCATCAATGTGCTCATCTGTTAATCCACACTACTGTTTTCTCTGCAAAGCAGATAAGTTGCAAGGAAAAATAGTCTCATGCTATAGATTCAGAGCTGGTTTGCAGTTTTCAGAACTTGCTGTAGGGAAGATCTCTGTCAGATTAAAACAGTGCTGGAATTCACAAGGCAAAAGAAGTAATTTCTGATCTCTGCATGCTCTCTCTATAGTCTCAACAGTCAAATTCAACTCTGTGCAATTTGATTTGCAATTTTTCTGAGCAGGGATTCATGAAGTACTTACAGTGTGACCAGAAATGTATTAATGTACAACTAAGAATATTTACTTTTACTCCAGAACTTTGATTAAAAGGCCAAAGCATTTGTTCTAAAAATTGACTTAGTGCAACAAAGGATGGAATCTATGCCATGCCTAATTTAATAATGAAAATGTACCTGTTAAGTTCAGAGAAAGTAGTTATGCGCTTAAAATAATGTTGTTTTTCAAGGCTTGCATATGTAATACTTACCTTAGTTCTCTTTAAATGGCCAAACTTGTAAGAACACCAATTCTGACAGGGAGGGATACTTAGCACTCAGGCATCTGCTCAGATTTCAGACTGCAGAAATTCTTCACTCACACCAAAATAATAACACTAACAATTGCAGCCTCATTGTTCCTTGACAGAAGCCCTTTGAAAATCGTGTCAGGAAGAACTCTTTTTATCTCAACAAAAACATAATGCTCAGGTTCCCCTGCTCTTAACTCCAGGATGCTTTAAAAAGAATCTAGTCTTGTCCAATTGCAGTATTATTGACAAGTGAAAGCTTTTTTTGTGCCTTGTAATGCTTCTAAAAGCAGCACAAAAAATATTTGTCCATATAGGACAAAACCTTCCCAAACGATCCCTGCCCTTATGTCTCTTTGAACTTGAAAAACTTGTCTAATAGAGAATAGAAGATTGTTTCTTTGCAAATCCAGAGTTCTGGTTGAAGCTGGACAAACAAAATGGAAATAGAAAGGCTGAAAACATTTTTCATAGCCTGCTTTGGTCTCATCCAGGCTTTAGGTATAAAATAGAAACAAGCTTTCTAAGGAGAAAATTATAAGCCCTGCAGCATGTGCTAACAGCATGCTGGGGCATTGCATTAGCATCAAAGGAGAGAGAAAAGAGAAGCAGTCTGTGGAGTAAAAAAGACCTCCTTTTCTAGGAGTTGGATTCTCTGTCCCTGCAGAGTATCAGATGGGCCTGATTTTCCTTCCTTTGTGATATCCTTAGCAACCATTGTCTTAGAGTGATCCATGTAAGAATAGACTAAATTACTGAATCAGGCATAGAGTTCACTTCTCTCACCATCAGAGGAGGAAAATACAGATATTCACTGCCACAAGCATCTATTTCCTGCACTCTTAGGTTACAGTTCAAGTGAGAAGTAGCTGATAGAGCTTGGAACATACTCATTAGTATCAATGTTCAGACTTTCACATTTCCGTGCCACTTTTGTCCCAAAGATTATTTGGCTGCAAACTGTCTTTTCACTTTCTTCTCATTCCTTTTTTACTTGATTTCTCCTTTTACTTATGTTCTTCTATTACTTCTTCCTTTTATTCTCTCTTCCACCCCCTCTTTTTTTTCACTGAAACTTAAAAAAACTTGCTTTCAGCTTCTTTCAGGCAATTTGAGATTGTTTTGTGCAGCATAATCTCTGCCTTTCATGTTCTTCCTGCAAATCCTAAAGGTCCTGGAGCTCTTACTTCCATGGAGAACTCCACAGAACGAGTCCAGTCAGTATTCTTCTTTGCCCTCTTGTCCTGTGAGCCAGGCCATGCCATGATATTTGCCTTTGATTTCAACAAGAGCCTGTTTGGATGCTGAATAGCTCTAATGGCACTGAGGAGCTGGGAAAAGTCTTTACCATGGTCAGGTCACTTAAGGTTTATTTGTACACACAGGCCCTGACAACAATATGGACAAACATTGTTTGTGCTCCTTGAAAGCATCAGAAAGCACAAAAAAGCTTTCACTTGTCAATAATACTGCAGTTGGACAAGGCTAGATTCTTCTTAAGGCATCCTGAGGTTAACAGGATGGGAACATTGGGTTTCTGTTGAGATAAAAAGAGTTCTTCCTGACAAGATTTTCAAAGGGTTTCTGTCAAGGAACAATGAGGCTGCAAATGTTAGTGTTATTATTTTGGCATGAGCTAGGGACTTCTGAAGTCTGAGCAGATGCCTGACTGCTACAGTTGAAAAAGGCTCCATTAAGCATTTGTAACAATAATGTGGTATTAAACGATATAACATCATGCAATAATTAAATATTTGAAAAATTCTTTCTATGGGAAAAATATTTTGGTTATCTGATATTTGTCTGTACATGCAGCGAAATTGGATAGTGTCATAAACTGAAAAATAAATTTAACATCAGTTTTATGAGGGGACAGTAATTCTAAGGCAAAATGCTAGTAGAAGAAAGAAATAGCCATTTCATGTAGACTCTGGTCCTACAGATGTTCAAATCACTATTTAAATATTATCTGATAATCTAGGTGAAAAAATGCAGAAATTCATCTCATGGCTTCTGGAGAATTTTTACAGGGCCTTTGTCTTTATCCTTCTTTCATTTAACCTTTATAGATGTGTTTCTCCCATGCCCTTCTAAACTCTCTGTACAGATGAAATTAGCTATGTTTGGCTCTGATAATTGGAATATGCAAATTCTGCCTGGTCTGAAGGTAGCTGGTTTGACCCTCTTCCTAGCACACACCTTAAGTCAATCATGTGCTTTCTGCTGTTTATTTTATTCAGTTTGCAATCAAAATATAACAACAGATTTGCAGATAACAGGGAGATCCCAGCTAGGACATTCTCATTATTCTTATCTTTCTTCCTATACAAACTAACTTCCTTTAGTGTTACCAACAACTAACAATTGAACTGGGGAGAAAACAATTGCTGAAGATTTCTTCTTTCCTAGAAAACTCAAACTGAATTTGAGCAGAGAAAAATATCATATTACTTTGACCATGTTACCTTGCTGGTTTCTGCATTCTTAGATGGCGAATACAGATTCAACTGGTCATAATTTCCTTTCCCTATATCCTCTCTTTTGGAATGTGAAAAGACAAAGTCCAGCCCTAATTCTCAATTCAGATGCAATTGGTATGCTGAGATTTTTGAAAGTCATAATTCATCCTTCTTCTTTAGGATGATTTTCCTTACAAGTTCTGTAACATGGGGCCTTATTTCTTCAACAGAGACAGTAGAGTCCCAGGCCTTTACTACTTTCCCATTGGGGTCCACCAGGTATTTCCAGAAGTTCCAGGTTGGTTCTTCTCCTGTAGAAGCTACAGGGGAAAGAAAAAAAAAAAACCCAAACACTTAAATATTAGAAAACCACATTAGCCAATTCCTGACATTTCTTCATGTCAATTTGATGATTAGCCTTGCAGAGGAAGAAAGAATGTAAAATTAAGAGGAAGTTCAGACTGAATAAGATTAATTTTCTGACAGACATCTTTAACTAGATAGTAGTCCCTTGGAGACTAATGGAAACAGGGAATCTTGAGCCAGGAGGAAGCACAATAATCAGTGTTGAAGTGTGTGAGGGCATGTGTGTGGGGGTCTGTGCTATAGAGATGTACCTGATACAGTTGAACACTGATAGGAAAATTGAATTTGGCATGACAATATAGCTTTACTAGGACTGATTACTTGCTTATCCAGAATTTTCTCTCCAAAAGCATCCAGTACCCTGTGCTTCAGAAGATTGTTTCAAGAAATTCTACATGAAGAAATAACAAGGTAATTGTTCGAGGTTTCCACCTAATTTTCATCTACAAATGAGTACTACAGTTTTCCCCTTCCTGATCACATACCCTTTTACATGAGTCACACTCTTACCATTTACTCTTCTGCTATGTGACTGACAAAATTTCCAGGACTTTCAAATAGACCAGGAACTTCATGCCCCTAAAAGCACAAGTACAGATGCTACAGACAATTAGCATCTTTTTTTCCACTGATTATACACTGGGCAAACCTCACAAGGAATGACAAGTTATTTCAATGTATCATCAAGACACAGACAGATCCACAATTTTAACTATGTTGTCATTGTGCTGAATAAAGATGCAGCCTCCAGCAGCCTCCTGCTGCGGACAGATGAGCAGGGAAACACAAGTTTTGCAAGTTTCCTGGGACATGTCGGCAAGAACATCTCTCCTTGGCAAAACAGAGATGGAAGGATGTGAAGAGGATTACAGGGAAATTTGGCTAGCAGAGTGATCCATTACAGACACCTGGAAGGAGGTGAGCTTGGGGTAGTCAAAATAATGTCCACACTCCTTTAAATTCAGTGGGATTTGGGAGAACACTGTGGTGCTGGAGAGAAGCAGCAGGATATGTTACTTGCAGAATGCAGCTCAAGTGATACTGTGTCACACTGGGCTTTACTGTATTTCATTGCTGAAAGACATTTCCTTCACATCGGATTAAGACTGACATTTTAATATAGCATTTAAATGGTATTTAGAGCATTTACGCAGTGCAAGAAAAGTAGTGCCTTGATAGGGAGCATCCCTGCCCTGCTGGCTGGTGACAACCAGCAAAACCTCTTCAGGTGTCAGTGCTGGCTCTAAAGCAGACTAGAACCGGGGGAACTGCACAGTGTGGCTGTTCCAGTGCTTGGGGAGGAATGAGGAAAGGAATATTCAAGGACATCATCTAGTGCCTGGTTTCACTTTTTGATTGTTGAAGTAAATGATGAGGTGCTTCTCTTCCACTTATCCTACAGCCCTAGAGATGAATCTTATAAATCCAATCTGCAGCACTCTTGTCACAGGAGGGGCACTTAAGAGGCTGCAAAGTGGAAAAAGGAAGTTCAGGGTATTGTATGCCTAGAGGACAGACTTTCAAGGCCTGTATTCCATGTAGAGGTTTATTGGACCAGCTTTTACAGGATATCTGCTATTGATGTGTGCTCATCTTTGGAGATCTTTTTAGAAGGTAAGACAAAGGTGGGGGAAAGAATTCCTGCCTTGTGCAGGAGGAGGGACTACATGACTTCTGACCTCTTCCAGCCTGACAACCCTGTCAGCACATCATCTCTTGTTTCTTTGGATGGTATTTTGTGTCAGAGGACTTCTATGCAGGAGAAACAGCCCTCCAGAATTCCAGGTTACTCACCAATTAAATACTTGAAGGCAGGAATTGCCCCAGCTCCACTGACTGTGATTTTGCTGAACATGGGGAAGGAGGCACCATAAGTCTTTCGTGCAAAGCTCTCAATTTCTTTGTTGGTGTCTGGTTCCTGCTGCCCAAACTGATTGCAGGGGAATGCCAGCACATTGAAATGGTACGGGCCCAGGTCTCTCTGCAGCTGCTGTAAGGCCTTGTAGTGGCTGTCTGTGTACCCACACTCACTTGCAACGTTGACAACTAGAGACACCTGATGAACAAGAGAGCACATTTAAAAATGTGTTGCACATGTCAGTTTTCCAACAGGTAGGCTGGAATGCAGACTATTTAAAAAGAAAAAGAATGTCAAGGAAATTGTAACTGAACACATATTCGAAACTACATTGACTTCTGTTCACAAAAGGAAGATTTAATATTTCTTTTATGTATTCCTCTTTGGCAAGCGTAAAGACAATAAACCAACTGCAAAGCAGTCTTAATCTTCAGTTTACTGAGAATCTAGGTTTTTCCATTCTGCCTTTTGGACAGTTTCTAAGCATAATTGAGAAGTGACTATCCAGCTAAGAGATACCAAGTTGCATGAAAGAAACTTGCAAATCAATGTATTTTTTCTGTTTATTTATCTGTGGTGAATCATCTGCTCTGCAGCATGTTTCCTTGCTCAAAATTAAGTGCCCTTGCAGAAGTGCCTGAACCATTTATCATTGCTAGTGTAGAGATCTTGACCTGGAAGTTAATAGAAGCAATTACAGGATTTGAGGTTGGTTTGTGCAGTGTGGGCTATAAAATTTCCCATCACTTTTAGAGTAAATCTACTCAGTTGTGACAAAATGCCAACAGTTTTTGCACAAAGATTTACTGCCTCGATTAGAGATTCCAAGGAGTGAAGGCTGCCCACTATCCTTTGAAGTCACATTCAATGCTGTGTGTGTTGTGTCAGTCAGATATGAGCACAGGCACGGGTCTGCCAGCACAGATCCACCTGGGAGGGAGCTGTCACGCACAGGTGAGCACTACAGGAACAGCAGAATTTGTCGGGAATATTTAGTGACCTAACTCCGAACTAACATGTATCATAGTTTCTCAAAGCCTTGAAGACTTTTTCATTGGTTTTTTTGAGATAAGTTTAGCCTTAATTAACTTTAAGAATTTTAGACTTACAGTTTTGTTATTCTCACAAATTTTGTGAGCTGCTGCTCATTCTACATAAATTGAGTCCATTTTAATACTTTCATACGGAAGTATTTAAGGAAATAGGATGCGTGAAATAAATCATATTTAGTGAAAAATAAATGGCTACATGTGCATAGTGTTTTTAAAGCCAGAAAATGAACTGGCATATAAAGGTACATATCTGGGTAATATATGGGATCATAAGATGAGATGTGTAGAAGGGGTAGGAATGAGTAAAGAAAAAGCTAAGGGGATGTGGGTATTTGTAATTTCTTACATTAAACATTAACACGTTGTGTATTTTCTACTTTGTACAACTGTATGGCTATCATAGAATCATAGAATATCCTGACTTGGAAGGACCCATGAGGATCATTGAAGTCCAGCTACTGAATTTAAAGTGGATTTGGAGTGGCACTGTTTTCCCTGGAAGACAGGTAATCTTTCAAAGCATAAGTTTGTGTAATCTTCTTTGTGGTGGAGTGTGTCAACAGGATACAATCTAAACAAGCCCTGTACACTTGTATATGAACTATGACCTGCAGCCATCTCACCTCCAAATCATCACTTTCATTCAGACAACACAAGCTCTGTCAGAAATTTTAAATTCAGTCTCCTAAAACATCTGAAGTTACAGCATATCATTAGATTTTTTTTCAGAGAAGAGATAATAATTTTCCGATGCATTCCTGTTGCAGACTCTCAGCATTTGAAACAGAATTGGTATATCTGACATAAAAAATAACTATTGGCAGTTCTGTTCTTTTCAATTAATCTGATTTATCAAGCATAGTGATAATGGTAGTTTAGTATGAAGTAAAAGATAAATTGTATGACTAAGAGCTGAAGTCTCACATAGTTCTTCCACATGAAATTTTAGAAGCTTTTTTAATTATAGTTTAAGCCTTGGAATTTTCTTGATGCACAAGTATTCATACACTTTACTGAATTCAGCTCTATTGGTACCTGCTCTCAAATAGAAGAGTAATGTAAGAATTTGTCATCGGAGGTTTGGGAGAAGCAAAGTTGTGTAGGCATTGTGATCATATTCAAACAGATATGAAGGATGAATTGCCAGTGAAAACAACTAAGCTTTTATAACTTTTACTTGATTTTAAGTAAAAAGAGGGCTTGAAAGGATTCACTCAAAAAGAAACAACTATTTTAATTTACAGCTGTTTAAAACCAGTGGTTTCTTGGCATGGTGGGGAAAGGCTTGAGAGCTCACAGTGACAACAGTGCAAACTTCCAAACATATTCCCCCAAAACATATGGAAACTACATTCAGCAATTCTTGGATGGCAGACACATTATGCTTTTTTTTTTCCTTAGAAAAATGCATTTGTTGTAACTGAATTCTCCATTACTGAACTCCATCATTTAAAGGTGCAAATCTCTTAAAAGTTTAACTAACATACATATTGAAAACTTCTGTGATCTATTAGTATTTCTCAATGAATGTTTAAAATGATCCTTTAAAATCTTTCCTGAGTTATCTCTCAGATGTCTGGTATTAGAAGTGATTTCATGCAGTGATTTTTTTTTTTTTGGTCTGCATTTTTAATAAATAACAGCCACTCTTTTTGCTCTCAGGTAGAGGCTGTACTTTGACTTCTTACAACTATTAATGATTTAAATTAAGTTCAATATGCCTGACTTAGGGCTCTGAGAGTGCAAGTCAAGCACACCACCTAGTGTGCAGTGCAAACAGTTCAATGGACCTCACAAAAATTATTTCATTTCAGCTGAATTCTTTATCAGCTGTTGTCTCACCTCTTAAAATATCATTCCCTTTGCTTAGAAAATCCATGCATTTTAGTAGTGAACTCATTTATCACTGCAAAATCTCTTCTTGCTTTACTTAATGTTCACACCAGCATGCTTCCTTTAGAGAAAAATCCTGCAACAGACTTAGGAATCTGTCTCAGCTTCAAAGTAACCCTTTGTGAATCTGTCAGCAGAGACAACAGATACTTGGGTTCTTAGACCCAGAAATTCTTAACTGGCTGCATGTGACTATGGAAGAACCCACCACAAGTGTCAGATGGCATCAACTCACTGAGCTGTCACCTTCATGGAACAAATAGCAATATTTGTGTGGTCATTCAGTGGCTGTGCATTTATCCATACCCAGGAACGCCACAGACTCGGATTGCAGCAGATCCGGGTCCAAAGGGCCTAACAGTACTTTCAATAATAATATTTAGTTAAAAACAATACTTCAGTTGTTATAGTGCCTAATGCTTTCCCATGATTATAGGTTCAAGATTTCCAAAGGCACTGCACTGACACTGCTTAATTCCACCCCAGCACACTGCACTTAGCTGGGTGGTAGATTGGTACCACTACATCAAGATAGGCACAAACACAGCAGGGAACAGTTGATGTTTGGCAGCTCTGACTCCCAGATAGGTACTATTTTTGGTAAGAATACTGCTATTTTTGGTAAGAATACTGCCTCTTACAGCGTCTCTGACACAGATCATATAATAAAAGATAAGATTATTAAATTAGATTAGATAGAAAACTAATCTTGTTTGGATCCTCTTGATTCTTGTCCAACCATAATAACTGTCCTTCATTTTTAATGTAGATGAGTGATGGGTCAACATTTTATGGTAGCGTGGAAAAACCACAGAAGGATGACCCCCACAACACAGTGAACCAGAGAGGTTTTGGATCTATTTCAGTTGTGGAACTCTTTTCTCAGTGGTAATAGTCCTCTCTTTATTTGCTATATAACACAGGGTAATTGTGGTTCCTATCAAGATACACTCAAATAGAAAGAGAATTAATATCAATCAGTCTTTTTTTCTTACTATGAAAAAATAATTTCAGTGATCTGAATAGACACAAGTTTATATTAATAATGATTTATTGAAGAATGATCCTGTCAGTCATGAATTGTACTGATTGTTTATACTTAGCATTGGTCTTGTGGTTTTAGAATTAGCAGGCTTTATTAATTTTTTAGAGTCTGGAAGCCTGCGGATTTTTTCAATTCCTAGTAAGTTTCTTGACTACCAATTAAGTAGTTATTTAAATAAATTAGCTGAGTGACTGAATTGAAGAAAATGTCTTCTCTACATCTGCCAGAAAGCTTAAGGCTGGTAAAAGCTGGTTTAGCAATTAACACACTATTGTTCCAGGAGCTAGAGCTAACCAGTGACTCACTTTCCTTAAAACACCCCCAGCACACACGTAGCACTTTAATAATATTTTATTTCTTTTAATAGCTTTAAAATATTATGATAAACGTATGCCTTAACTTATCTCTAACTGCAGATTTAAACAAGTTTATTTTAAGAAATAAATGGGAGTTTTAATTAACCTTTTTCTATCTTGATACTGAGTTCTGACAACATAATGACAGAAAGGGATGTGTTTTATTGCTGTAATTTTCTTTAAAATTGTCCATATACATTATCAAAGAGCAGGTAGCCTCTACATTAATAGAATCTCTGGATGCAAATCTATCTTTTATTCCACACAGGAGCTGAATGTCACTTTTTTGGATTAAACTATTCAATGTGGCCTAGCAGAGATCAAAGAATACCATTCATCAATGGTTTATCTTTCCCAGATACAGCTCTAGAGTTCCCCTTTATGAAACCAGCCATGCCTCGAGAGCAGCCTGGAACCACAGCCCTGGGATACAGCACATGCCCTGAACCTGCCTATTCCTGAGATTCCAGAGGGGATGAACACCCCCAGCTCTCTGCAGAGTGACTGTAAGGAATTCTTCCAAGTTCCCCCTTAACTCCTTTCCATGTTGATTCTGGCTCTGAGATAGAGAAGTTACAGGTGGTATTTGCTTATTCAGATTAGCAGATAACATGCAGACAAAACATGCCCCAGTAACAGGATTTATTGATGGAGCCTTTGGAAGGAGCTCATTCAAAAAGCACAAATATTGCTCAATATTAAACAGCTTCCATGTTTTTCTCCAACATAGATATTTGAGTGGGCATGGGACCAGTTCTGCTGTATCTCAGTTGTGAATGGTGGGAGATGAGGACTTTGACCAGATAGAATTTAGGCCTCTCATTCAGTCCAAATCCACCAGTATCCATTTCTGCTGAGCTCAAGAAAATGTGCATCTCCCTATATAGCTTCTCTGTCTTCCTGCCAATGTTTCAGTGAGCTGGTGCTCTGGACCAGTGAGCTCAGACATCTGAGGAGGGGGAAAAGGAAGATGTAAATACAAAGCTGGAGAAAAAGGGTGAAAATGAGAAGTGATGCTGCCTTTTTGGGCAACAGTGAAAATATTGGACTGCCTGACTGTATCACAGATGTGTCACTTGTGGGATTTATGATGATTTTAGCTTCTATAATTTGTGAAAGGGCCTATAAGAGGTTATAGTATTAAGTATAATAAATGTACTAAGTTCTCTTTTCACTTTTCCATAGTTACCGATCTTTTCTAAATGATCAAACCGCCGATAAAATAAAATGAAATAAAATCAGATTATAGTCAGGGACATTGTTTTAAAATGGTATGGAAAACTCTGCCTAAAAATACTTAATGTAAGATATAAATACAATTTAGAAGGCGTCATAAAAGCATATGTGCTTTTAGCTACGTGTCCTTCTTCATATTGCTGCCACACTAAATACCGAGAGGAGAATTTGCATGATGTTGTTACAATTTCACTATACTCTGATACTTTGTAATGTCTCATGCTTTTACTAACTACGGTGAAATCTGCTAACTCCATTCGCCGCGGATCAAATCCCTGTTTTTTTTTAATGTAGAATATTAAAAAGGAACGGGATTTGAGTAAGAATAACACACAAGAAGTCATGCAGTTAAAAGACAGAAATAAACTCCAAAAGTAATCTACACAAAGACACAAACTTCCTGAGCTTCC
>NW_005054345.1:1540778-1545116 GCF_000277835.1 Geospiza fortis | reverse complement strand
GGGGGCCGCCGTCCCCTCCCTGCCACGTCTACAGGCGGCTGCAGCAGCAGAAGACGCGGACACACACGGGGGTTAGACTGCAAACGCTTTATTGAAGAGGAGCCTGTGTTAGCCGGACGAGTTCGCCGAAGGGCAGAGGCACAGAGTGAGCAGCCCAGAGGCACACGCGTGTGCACCGGGGCTCCGAGCACTCGCCCCGCGCTCGCTCCGCGGACATGCAAGGGCTGCCCGGGCGGGAGCCGCCCCTCCCCGCCGCACTTACCGAGCCCCTGTACTTCTCCAGAGACACAAGCTTGCCCCTGATGTTTACAACTTTGAAAGTGTAAAAATCAGGTTCCTTCTGCCGCGTAGCGGAAAAGGCTAAGAGCAGGAGCGCTGCAATTGCGAGGAGCATGGCTAGAGGGATGAGGACTGCTGCAAACGGGCCTTTTGCGGCAGCCGGCGGCTCTGCCCGCTCCGCTCCGCTGGGATGGCTCCCTCAGGGGGCACACGCTCTGGAACCGAGCGGTCCGTGCTGGAATTGCTGCTGCGCTGAATCGTTATGGCTTTAAAGCACTGGCTGGCTCAGTCTGTGGGATGCCAGTCACAGAATGGCAGAATATTCTGGGTTGGAAGGCGCCCGCAAGGATCACTGAGTTGGGACCCTTGAGGAACCCCAGAACATTTGGCTTTACTTCCTCTGTTTCATTGTTCATCCACTGCTGTATTGAAAGCCATGAATTCTTGATAATAACACTGATATTTCAGCCTAAGAAAATTAGGGGTTTTTTTCCAATTACATGGTGTGCATGGACAGTTTTGAAACCAGAACTAACACTAACGTATGAATACTGATATTAACCTGTTTTCATGATAGCAACACCATTCCCAAACTGCCAAGTCTGAAGGGACTTGGAACCATCCTTTAGAACTAATAATGACCCAAACAGGTATTACCACGACTTGTAGCGCCCTGTGTTTCATAAAATAGATACAGATTCACTCTTAAGTGAGTAGCCCACAGAGGAATCAAAGTGATGTTATTAAAGATCCTGCTTTAACTACATCCTTGTGATTTTGGATGGATTTGCAAAGGCCCTTTTTTGTGCACTAACTGCAGCATGTAGTGAGTACGGTGTAATGTCAAAGGACAGCAGTGGCTTGGTTGCTACTGGTTACTGAGGGAGTGCTCCGAACCAGTCACAGCACTCAGTCAGCAAAACCAGAATCACCAACACGCCACATAAACCTGCCACATCAGCCAGGCCTGCAGGAAATGCAGCTCTGCATGCACCTGCCTGGTGAGAAGTGAGTGGCCAGACCACTGATCTCACTGGGTGAGATGGAGAAACCACACTGCTGAGGGACTTTCAAGCAAGAAAGAGCCATAAAGCATCAGGAACTGACTTTGGTGTCAAAGTGTTGAGACATTCAGAGCCAAACACTGCCTCAGTGCACTGATGTCATTCTTGGGTTGTTTGCAAAAAAAAAATGCTATTTGTACAGTTTGCTACTATGCCTGCTGGAAGAAAAGGATTTTACTTACAAAGTAACAACAATAGAAAGCTTTTGATGGTCATTGATTTCTTCTTGGACCACAAAACTGGTCAGCCATGGACAGCTATGATTCTGATAGTTCTTGGCAAAGAAAAGGAAAATGCAATGATTTACAGAAAACAATTAAAGTGGTTCCAAGGCATATTGGAAATTTATCTTTTGAAGAGAAAATTACAATCTGTAATTTGTAATTTTGTAATTTAAGTAATATCTCACTTTAAAACAAAAACAACAACAACAACAACAAACCAAACCAAAACCAAACAACAAAACAACTGACTTTTCATAGATCTTTGACATTTTGATTAAATTTGCTTAGGTAATTCAAGCATGACCAGCATTACTGTAAGGGAAGAAGCCATATATAGCTGGTTGAAAAACATATTTCCAGTTTTTAAACATTTCAGATTTTCCACATTTTTTATTAATTTCAGTTTAAGCAGACATCCAACATAAAGAAATAATGTAATACACTACAAAAATATATTGATGGATAGATGGAAAATCTTGTACCATGCTCTCTACAGTGCAGATACACTGTGATGAGAATGTGAATTTCTTTGCAGATAAGTGGTATTTTCCTGGATACTTTCCTGGCTGTACTATTGACCGAGATGACAATCAAGTATGATTTCCTCATTTTATAAGTAAATTATCTAAGAGGCTTTAGAGTTTCTTTAGATATGTCTAGAGAAAGAGAACAGGTCTTTTCCATTTAAAAAGATTTTTAAAACCTAGTAAATTCTAAAAAAATCTTTAAAAAATTGATGATCAGCATAAGGTGGAATTCTTTGGTCAGAAAATTAAAAACAAATCTACGATACACACTTACATTTTTGAGTAATAATATTTTAGTTGCTTGGTTATAGAACTAAAAATGAGGCCACATACTGCAATGTAAGAAGCAAGTTTTGCTCTAGAAAAGGACTTTATAAAATCTACTTCCTACAGCTTTATGATTATCCTCTTTGATTTCTAGATAAAATTTAGTTACTTTCAGAGTCATATTTTCTCCTGCAAGTTAAGCCCAGAATCTGAAAGTTTTTAATCATTGCCACTGAACTGGGAATTCTTTAAATAATGGCCCACTGGCAGTAGAACTCTGCTTCCTCTTTTAATGCCATGTTGCTATATTGCTCCCTGCAATAAAATATTCTTTAACATCAGCAAAGAGGGAGGCATTGTTCCTGAACACAGAGATGGAGACTATGTCAAAGGCTGTGGCTTTGTAAAGGTGCACGTTTACTGAGCCAAACTGCTCTATCAGTTCACATTAAAGTCTATCCAACTATTTGAAGGAAATATGCCAATCAGGTTTGCAAACTGGTGTGTGTTTGCTCACTAGCATGTCTCAATGTTGATCTAGGAGAGCTGTATCCAGCAGCAAGTATAATCTAGCTACTTCTGCAATTTACTCTTTGGCCTACTAAACCTAATAGAAATCTTTGTAAAATAAATTGGAACAGGCTGGAACCACCACCCAGTTAACCTCAGTTGTCCCCAGGGCAGCACTGCTGTTTCTGTTGCTGCTGTCCTGGACTGGCCCATGTACCTAAAGGTGAATCCCATGAGCAATACTCTGAGCTACCCAGTCCTAATTTTGTAGTGTGAACTTCAAGTGAACCCAAAAAAAAAGAAAGAAAAATACAGGTTACCTCTAAGGATTGTGCTGACTTCACAATACATTCAGAAGTATGTCTTGTCAGTATTTACAGAATCCTGTATTACAGATTTTGCAACCTTTGTTTGCCTACACAGATTCCCTGAGGTGGTGTTTCTAGCACTACTATTCATATTACTTTTAATAGTTTCCTTCGAATGCCTTTCGTAGTTCAACACTGATCTTTTAGTGCCTTGTTTTCCTGGAAATGCCTCCTTAGCCTGGGCTAGGAAGTGCCAACAACACGACATTTCACTGCCAAAAAGGGGTAGTACTGGATCACAGAGGGATTTGCCTCAGACAAGCACTTGCCAGTGCCTTTAGGTCACCGTCCAGCACTGCCAAGAACCGGCAGGCTGGCTCTTCTCCCCCGAGACCTGCGGGCCTGCCAGCAGACATGCTGGCCAAGCCACTGTCCCTGGCTGCTGCCGGGGCCAGCTGCATAGCCAAGGTCAGGGAGCCTGGAGTCATTTCCCCAGGTGCCCGGAGCACAGCCGCTCTTCTCCACCGAGCTCAGGAGGAGGGGGAGAAGCCCTGGGGAAGCGGGGATCACGGCCCGGGCTCCAGCGAGCCCTACCCTGCTCCGCAGGGCCTGGGCAGCGGATGCCTCATCGCTGTCCTGGCGGGAGGGTGTAGTGAGGAGGGGCCGGCCCCTTCTGCCGTGCCTGCAGGGAGAGGACCAGAGGAAATGGTTCTATGCTGAGACACGGGAGAGCCAGATTAGATACTAAGAAAAAAAATTGTGCCCCGTTAGGGTGGTCAGGCATTGAATAGGTTGCCCTATGGTATCACCATCCGTGGAGGTGTTTGGGAGGCGTCTGGAGCTGGCGCTGGGTGCTGTGGGTTTAGTGGCTGTGGGGATACTGGGGCAGTGCGGGGTGCACGGTTGGACTGGGGGATCTTAAAGGTCTCTTCCAACCGCGCTGATTCTATGCGGAAGAAGAGGCCTGAGAAGAGAAACAAGGGGAAAAAACTAGGATGGCTGTTGGGGGGTAATTAAGAAAAAAAAATATGCTGCTTATTCCCTCATCCCCGCTTGCCGCTGTGGCACTGGGGGAGGGAGGCCCTGAACGCCGGGGAGACGGGAAGGGGGGGCGCGTCGCCCCCTCAGCAAGAGGGGTGGTTCTGAGGCACGGGGGGCT
>NW_005054345.1:1538621-1540530 GCF_000277835.1 Geospiza fortis | reverse complement strand
GTCCGCGGCGCGGGGGCCGCCGCAAGGTCAGCGGGGGGCCAGGGCCGCCCCCGGGGGCGCATCCGGGCCGGAGCCGGTGCGTGCGGGTTGTTGTTCGTACGCCCCGTGGAATTAAATAATGCGGGGGGGAGAGACCACCGCAGCCGGCGAGGCCCGCGGGGAATGCCCCGTGTGCGGGGCTGCCCTCGAGAGCCGTGCCCGCTCCGCCGCGAGAGGTTCTCCTTTCCGGGGATTACGATCTGCCTGGAGTGACACCCAGGCATCCCTTCGCCTACGTGGTTGTGCTCTTTTGTTGGCTTATTTTGTATACAAATACAGCTGAACGACTTTGCTGCTTTTGCAATATGTTGCAATTTGCCGGTTGGCTGAATGTGTCATATTACCTGAGGCCTCCTGGCTTTTAAGGTTGTTTCTGGGTATATCAAAGGAAGATGAGCTCATAACGCACAGAGAAACAATGCAATCGCATTTAAGCTAAAGTAGAGATTAGTACATTAGAAAGATAGTTGTATTTAAGTATGGATCTAATATTTTTTTTAATATCCATGCCACCTCCACGTCACTTGGCTTTCTGAGCACTGTGCCCTGGATTTAGGGGTCGTTGCATTTGCTTGAAAATAGAGGATACGTGTTGTTTATGTTTTTGGCTTGTGCTCCCGGTTTCAGTGGTTGCTTTTTGGATAGTCTGACCCCAGATAGTTATGACATAATTATTTCCGTGACAAGAAAAGTAAGCTAGCCATGGAACTATGACTTAATTACAGTACCTGGCAGAAGATGCTATATTAGGAGTAAGAGGTCTCTTTTACAAATACCAATTTTGCAATGAGCTTTTTTTAATCATTTTTCTACTTAACTTTAGTGAAAATCTTCATAAAATTAATTTTGTGATAAAATTACCTTTTCCCAGAAGGTATATTGGGATATGTTCCCAGAAGATAGACACAGAGGGATCAGAAAGTTCCTCCCATGTTCTGTTCTTTCGCAGAGGACAGCTGGGACTTTCTTTTCATACCTCAGCTTGCCGTGCTAAATGCCCCGGGACACCTGCACTGTGCAGGGCATTTATCCGGTTCTTCCTCTGAAGGGAATTGCTGCAATGGGGAGAAAGAAAGTGGGACAGGATTTCCCTGTGTTGTACTTGAAAGCAAGATATTCCTGAGGAGCTCCTCTTAACTGTCTGGTGGCTCTGCTTGTCAGTCATGCTTCAGGATTGTTGTATTCATGTTGATACCATAAGGCAGTCTGACTGTCTGAGAGTATATTCTGTGTTCAATTTGCAGTCCTGGCTTTTTAAACTTTACAAAGCATTTCTACTACATTAAGTTTATTTTTGTCACTGTCTTAGTGAAATAATGGAGTACTGGTACTGACTTGTATTGAGAACCCATAGAAAGAAGGATCCTTCAATTTGCTTTGTGGATTAATTTGCACAATGGAAGCAATCCAGTGAAAGTCAACATTTCCTGTACTTTTGGCACATTAAGACTATTTTGTATATTGCTTGATAAATTGTTTAACTTAGAAATACAAAAGACCTAAATTTTGTAACAGTGCACATGAATTTAATTTTTTTTTGTTTGTTTTCACAGAAATGCATGCAT
The DNA here is from genome assembly GCF_000277835.1 of Geospiza fortis. Classification (NCBI taxonomy): domain Eukaryota; kingdom Metazoa; phylum Chordata; class Aves; order Passeriformes; family Thraupidae; genus Geospiza; species Geospiza fortis. The sequence continues at coordinate 1,538,926 of NW_005054345.1, read as the reverse complement.
ACATGCATGTGTACTCATACTGTATCCTTGGTTTGTAATTTTGGTTCTAAGGTTTCAGCAAGTCTTGGGAAAAAACCCAATTTATCAGATGTTCTTAGATTTTATTTTCATTTCTGTTGATGCATGAAATACTGCTGCCAGCAAGAAGTAACTTTCAGATTTTAGTTTTCAGTGTCAGCAAAGCTTGACACAGGAGTCTGGAATCAGTTTTGTGTTACAAACGGTTGTGACTCAGTCCGCTGAGCGTGGCTGTGTTCTTGACAGCTTTCCTGGAGTTGTGATTTTCAGCATGTTTCTTCCAGTAG
>NW_005054345.1:1536712-1538602 GCF_000277835.1 Geospiza fortis | reverse complement strand
AGGGAAAGTGCTGTATGCTGGTGAAGAGGCACAAGGGTACTGGTAGAAGATCTGTTTGCTTTCACTGTGGGTTGTGAACTGGTTTGCAGCTGGTATGAAGCAGTTCAAAGACGATCCCTTCCTCAAGGATTCCAGTTTGGGTGAAGAGCTCACTGTTGTTTAAGTACAAGATCCAGATAAGCTTCTATGCCACAATGCATACTGCTGTGTTGTCATTTAGCATAGCACTGAGCATAAGTGGAGGTTAAGATCAAGGTGAAAAAATTGGTTTCAGTGTGTGGCTGCCATTTAAACCAGTTTTGTGATCACCTGAGGCCTCTGGGAGTCTCTGAAAGGCTCTAAACCAGTGCAGTGCAGTGCTGTGTTGTGCTGCCCCAGTCTCCTCATGGGTCCTTGGGCTGATGTGTGTGTTTGGTTTTGAAGTTAGAGCTCCCTTGTATCAGTTCCTGCTCTGCTCTCACATGAGCGGTGCAGCATTCGGGGAGGTTTGGGGCAGGTGCTGCCCCTCTTCAGGGTTTGCTGCAGTTGGGTCTGAGGTGTAAAGGACTGCTGCAGTAAAACGTAGCATCACAACCAAAATGTGCAAAAGCATCAGGAGCCTATATGGAATAGAGAGGTGGGGGAGACTCTTGTAGCACATCTGGTGTGGCTGAGAGAGGACAGCTTTCCCGAGCTTGGCACGGGAGGCAGCAGCAGTAGTAGGGTCAGAAAGAGGTAGTTCTTGGCGTTGGGTGACGTTAGTTTTTCTCACCTTCCCAGTGAGTCATACAGTGCTGTAGAAAAAACAGTGAGTCAATGCAGAGTAATCTGTAACAAGCATAACCCTTATGGATCTCCCATCCAGCATATTTTGCTTGCACGTACATATGTTACTAAGTTTTGTATCAGCCAGAGCCTTTCTTGTTACTTCATTAATTCAGCAGTACTTCTGTAAATCAGATATCATCTTGTTACAGTGTTATATGTTTTCTACACATGTATATATACATAGTTATATATCTAATGATGACTCCTTAGAAGTTTTCAATCTTCCACATAATAAATACAGCATCAGAGCTTCCTATCTTCACTGAGTCCAGAGTGCCAGTTCTGTTGCATCCTTGATTTGTGTGTTAAAGTTTATGTACACTGTGCTGACTTCCTTCTGGGTAGATTTTGGCAGTATTATCCTTACCAGGATAAATTCTATAGCCTGTAGTAAGAGGGAGTTCTGGAACACTATGTAGCACTTATGTTTGTTACTAAGAATATCGATGGGTTTAGTGCTGGTGGAGTCTGAAGCGCTTTAGTGGCCAGTAATCTCTGATAGTTTTAGTTTTAAGTACTTTGGAAAAACATCAAGCATGAGTAGTAGGTTGTACTGAGTTATGTCTATTTCATTATAAACCAAACATAAATGCGTGATAATTTTTTAAAAACTATTGACAAAGAACATGGGAGAGGTTTGAATGATTTGTAGTTCTCAGACAGAAAAATGGGCCTAAGGCTGTAAACAGTCAGAAAAGACCCCCCCCCCCAGCACATTAGGATTGTCGATGGACATCACCTGTGCTGCACTCTGAGCAGAGTGCAGAAGACAACCTTTCCTATTGTTCCTGACTGTGGCTGTAACCTTTGTTTGCAGAATTTCCTTTTATTTTTGTTGAGGAAGTTCAGCTGGGCTATATTGGTAGTGAGGCGAGGGGGGCACTGAGGTTAATCACCCCACTTAGTGTTGGAAGGCTGGCTGGGAGATTTGAGCTTAAGGACAATCATAATGGGAGAGATAAAAGCAGGTCTTGGATAAAATACAAGTCTCCCTATCTCAAAGGAGGGAATGCTTTATAGAAACAGGGTGATAACACTTATGTTTGTAGTACTTTCTGTGTTTATATTTTATCTAGTACTCCC
>NW_005054345.1:1505253-1536657 GCF_000277835.1 Geospiza fortis | reverse complement strand
TCCTGCTTTTGGGCATTTCAGCCAGTTGGGACCACATTTTAGAACATATTTGAAGTAATGGCAAAGGGTCATTGAGTTTCTGTCTGTTTTCTGGAACAATTATGCCTCAACAGAGGAGAGGTCTCTGCTGATGGGGGAAGCAGGAGGAAGTTCCATTTCCTTGTAGGGAGTAGCTACAAATCAGACAGGGCTCCAGCACGTCTGCTCTGTTTGCCCAAGGGGCTGTGATAGAGAGTGTGACAGAGGAGCACAAAATGAATGTCTAGGAAACCAGGTGGAGTCAGTTCTGCTGTTAATGAAATTATTAAAAAAAGCTTTGCAAAAGAACAACTCAGAAGGCAAAGGCTCACAGTTTAACTTGGCCTTCATCTTTGAAGAGGCCCTGTTACGTCAAATTCTGACTCCAAATATATGTGTTTGAGGGAGTTGAGTACAGTGGAACAACTTGAGAGGAAGAAGTGGTAGAAGCTGCAGAAATATCTTCTTGAAAGTTTTTTTGGTGGTTTTCTTTTTCCCCCTGTTTGGAAGTAAGCCTTAGTCTGATTCTTTGCAATTCAAATGCAGAGTTTTCTAATGCTAGTCTGCAAAGTGGAGGAAACAAAAGAAACTGACAAAAATGAAAGTGAAACATTCTCGTTTCTTCGTTTTGTGAGCCTAAAATTAATTCTAACCAAAGATGATTTCAAACATTTTTCATTTTGTTGCTGTTGGTATGTATAGATTTTTATACTTTTCTGGAGTTTAAGGTCAGATAGTATCTTGTCTGACCTCAAGCTGTTGTATTTCAGCCAGATGATTTTTCTAAAAAGAACCAAGAGCGAGATTTCAGAGGAGTAATTGGCGCTGTACACTCAGAAAGCAGGGGAAACTGAGTCCCATGTAACACTGGGATATTGAATTATTGAAATATGCTGAACTGGTTTCAACAGGTTAATCATTCCCCATTTTGCAGACACAGGAGAAATGCTCTGGTTTTGTTGCCAGCCTGGCTGGGAGAAAATTCTGCTTTGATTCCAGGTCTGGCAATTTGGTATGAGCCTGGGCTTGTGAATAAGAGGTGCCATCCAGGTTTCTACAAAGATGCCACCTCAGCACTGATTCACTCCACTCCAGTGCTTTGTTTCCAACCAAATTATTTTTTTTAGAGGCACTCCTTTCCCCATTTCCCTCTCTGTCTCTATCACGTAGATGGCCAATATCTGTCAGAGGATGATCTTTTTGTATCTGTCCTGGGTTCAGGAGAGGTCTCTTTCTGTTTCTCATACTGAGTTTTATTAGGTGGTTTATTTTGCAGTTTGTTGTGAGATGGTAATTTGGTTACTATTGAATATGTTGCAGGAGTTAAAATTATTTTTTGTTTGCTAAATTATTTCCACATTAAAGAGCAAAAGGAAAGAAAAAGAAATCCCAAAGTTCAGCAACATTATTATTGCACTTGCATTTTGGATTCTGCATTCATTGTGGAACTCCTGACTTTCATTTCATACAGAGTATTCTTGTCTTATGAAATGTCATGACCTGTCTTTATTCATATTTCTTAGGAATAAAGACTATATATGCTTTTTAACGCTATCTACGTACATTTGATTACATTCTTGATATGCAACACTATCACAGTACTCAAATCATTAGCTCGGTTCTAGTTTTTACTAGCAGTTTCTTTAGTTACTTTTTCCCATTTGATTAAAGATTATATATTCTCTTTGAATATATAATTGTGTATTTAATTGAATGGCTGAGATCAAATAATTTGAATAATTTTTGCAGATTTTTTACAAACCTACTTTCAAAAGTTGACTTTTAACAACGTGATACATACAAAACCCAGAATGCAGCCTCACTTCTCCTCCAATGCCGGAGTTTCGTGGTAGCTTTAATCTGGAAGTAGTGCCAACAGGAGTTGTCCCCACCCTACGAGTTGTTTGTTATTGCCCGGCGTGCTGCTCCTCCTCCTGCCTGGTGCCAGCTTTATGTTCGGCTGGATTGGTTTTCCGGTTTGGTGGCCGGCAGAGCTGCCCCGGGGAGGGAAGGAGCAGCCCCAGGGAAGGAGGGAGCTGCCCCGGGGAGGGAAGGAGCAGCGCCAGGGAAGGAGGGAGCTGCCCCGGGGAGGGAGCGTCCGGCTGGAGCCGGGGCTGCCCCGCGCTGCTTCCCCCCAGCCGGAGCTCAACGGGGAATTGCTGTGTCTTTGTTGGTTTAGGGAGTTTTTTTTCCCTCCTCAGGTTGAGCAAGTAAAGCATGATTAGTTTAGAATTTGAAAAATCATGTTCCCATTTCTCTTCTGGTTACATGAAATTAAAAACCAAACCCAGCGTTGAGGTTGAGGGCAGTGACGTGTACCGAGCTGTAAGAGCTCCCCAGTCTCTAGAGCAGAGCTTTGTACCGGTGTCAGGGACTGGAGTAACTTGAATTTAGCAAACCTGGGTGAACCCTGGGCTCTCCTTACCACCCTGAGGCTTCAGCAGTGCTGGTACAGCTGGGCAGGAATTCCTGCCGCTTTTTGGTTAGAATTGCTATGGGAAAGACTGGCTACAATCCAAAGGCAAATATTATTTAATCTTTGTGACTTTTGATCTAGAAGTAAGAACCAGGTGCAATCAGTATTTAGTAGAAAATAGTTGCAATCTTAATAGAATGTAAGATGAAATACTTGGCCATTGGAAAAAATTTAGGAATGGAGATTTTTTTTCTTCTTCAGTTTTTATATTTTACTAAAGAATGTGATGCTAACAGCATCTTCAGGAAAATTTTTGTGGGCTTTGTTTGCTTCTTTGATTTTTCACCTTTGAAAGATATGTATTTTCAATTATATCAATAGAGACTTAAGATAACCCTTTTTAGTACATGCTTTGTGTCCTGAAGTATTTTCTGATTTGTGTCTCATTAAAATGAGATAGTAACTGTATTATATAGCCTGAAAAAAAAATACTGTACTTCATACTGATAATATTCAGAAAGGTTTTTTTTTGGTTGTTTTTTTTCTTTTTTCATAAGCCGACATTTTAATCTGATCCTTTATTCTGGTTCTTATTTTTGAAGTACAAAAGTATGCTGTGATACTTTTAATAGCTGTAATTCATAGACTTTTCTATTATTTTTTTTCTTCACTAAGTGGTAAGGGTTGGGTTCTTTAAAAACCAGAAATTTCCATGGGTCATGCATTTACCTAGCAAATATGCAGCTGGACAGGAAAGAGAGAATTTCTGCACTCCGTATTTTGTTATAGTTTTCTTCTTTGTCTGATGCTTCATTCTCAGAGTTTTCAATTGCTGTCTAAATGTTATTATAAGCAAAAAATCCAAGTTCTTGTTGCAGATTCTTGCCTTCATTTTCTATATTAGCAAGACTAATTCCTTACAAACAGACCCACTTGTTCTGAACCTCCTCCCACTGGAAACAAAACCTTTGAGTTGTCTCCAACATAAATCTCAGATGGTCATATACCAATGAGGAAAGTTAATCTGCAGCTAAACAAAGTATTTACTATTTGTGGGGTTTTTTTTTCTAAATCTTACTTAATTGCTGGTAGTTAATTTATATGAGAATAGGAGGTGCAGGTGATTGGTCAGGTTTGTTATTAATACCTTGAGATATATCTCTAAATGCTTTTTTAAATCAGTTAATAAAATGGAGCTTGTTTGCTGGAAACTGAATTAGTTTCCTCTGGTGGCTAATTTGAGCTGTGCGTTTATTGAGTGGTACTTTTTAGATGTGTTAATTTTTTTCTTTTTTTTCCCAGTGTAGTTGCAGACATCTTGGGTCTTGTTTTTGTTCAGAAAGCCAGAAATAGGAAGAGAAGAAAAAAGCAAGCTGTTGGCAGGTTTATCATTGAGTGGTTTTTAGCATGTTCTGCCATTTTTTTGTCTCTTCGTGGCCCTCATCTTTTAAATACAAATCAAAATCATCAAAATTTTCATGAGTTTTACTTTAATACTGGAATGTATTTTGAAAATGTACTTATGCCTGTGGGGTGAATATGCTTCCTATAATAATTTGTATTAACACCTTCCTTTAAAGTTTATTTAATGTGCTGTCTGCATATTATCTTTTTCCTTAGTTTTTAAAAATGTCTTATCATTATTTCTTCAGTAGACAATCAGCTACGATCCTTGCCTGCACAGAGGATTTAAAATCAACGGCAAATTGCTGAAGAATTGCACTTCAAGTGGTCTCGAGACAGGAGAAGCAGGTCTTCACTATAATGGAAGAGGCCAAGAGCTCAAAGAATGAAAATCATGACCCAAGGAAGTCTGTCCGTCTTGTCTGTGAGGAAGGCAAAACAGTCAAAGTTACAATTAATCAAAATTATAAATATAATCGAAATGACAAATCTGTGAAGGATGTTGGGAGAAGTTCTCCAAGTGGGAATAGCAGCAGAAAAAGTAAACAAAATGAAGTTTGTTCTGAAAAACAAGGAGAAAATAAATCATGCAAAGTAAATAGTTGTATTCCTGGAACTAAAGATTTGGGATCAAGCGTTCAGGATCGAAGTCATGGAAAAGCAAAAAAATTTTCTAATTTATCATCAGCAATGGAAAACCTGAAACAGACAAAATCCCAACCAATGGGGGAAAATGCTCCAGGCTCCCATGTTTCAGGGAATGGGGTCAGTATAGAAAGCTTAACAGCTACTCAGAAAGGGAAACTGGTGCTGGAAAATCCAGCGGGAGTTCATACTTTGAAGACTAGTGTTGATCAGGCTGGTGATCCTGGTAAGACTGCTGTGGATCAAAGGAAAATGGAGCATAAGTCTGATGACTTCAGTGAGTATTAGTTAACACTGCCTTATTCCATTTTCTTCTGGTGCAATTGCTGACAGTCTGAAATGGGCTTTGAAATGTTTCTGTTGGTGTTATTTTTTCACATGTACGAAGTTGCTGGTTGCATTTAGAAAGAACATGATGTTCATACGAGCATATTGCTTAGAGAACAAGAGATTATGATAATAGCTGTCCTTTTTTCTTATGCCTAAGACCTAAACATCTTTGTAAGCTACTTAGTGTGCGTGGGTTTTAGGCAATGTTGTGAATATTGTGTCTTAGGAAGGGGGAACCCTTCATAATATCATTGCCACTCAGGGAAATGCCAGTTATTACTTCTTTTCAGAAAGATCAGGGGAAAAATGGGCAAGGAAAGTTCCTATTATACGTAGAGGGGAAATATTTACTTATTTTCTGTGACTGTTGGGCTCTTTTTGTTACTAAAAATGTTTTGAGTAGGCTTTGGCAGGTGGCTTTTTGATTTAGGGAGCTCTGGAATACCTATCATCCATCAATGGTTACCCTTATGAGCATGCATTTCTTACACATGTTTTGCAATGTCAAAATTAAATATATTGATCAAGCTTTGTCTCACCAGGCTAATTCCATAGCTCAGAATTTGTCACACTTCTTTAGAATGCTTTTTTTCTTTAATGAAAATGCTGTTTTAAGATGCCAGCCGGTGTAGACCTTCTGTTTGAAGTATTTCCCACAGCTACAACAGTTGCTTGTATGGAAATACAAGGAAAATAACAAAGTGTGTGGTTTTTTAGCTGTCTTAATAGTGTTTAACAGGAAAAACAAGTTCAAGTGGCAGCATCCTGTGATCAGTCAGCTCTTTGTAGACCCCCATTATGTACTGTGGGGACCATCTGTCACTGAGAAACCAGGACTTGAAAACTTACTCAGCTTTGATTCCTTGCTACTCTGGGGGCATCGATCTCATTTGAAAGGGAAGAAAAAGGAGAAGAAAAGACAAAGCACAAATAACCCTCACTCTTGCTTATGTAAAAGCGACTGGAATAGTTTGCTGTGGATGTTTGCAGAGATGAGTGGCCTGTGACCAATGCATAGGCATGTGGAGGAACTGGCCCCGTGGCACGGCTGAGTTTTTGGGAGCAGCAGCGTTGCAGAGCTCAGTGGCTGCTGCCTGTGGGCGAGAGGTGTCACGGGGCGTTCAGGGGTGACTCCAGCAGCTTCCAGGCCGAGGGCTGGCATTGCCTGCTGCCAGCCTCTGTAGGGTCATTTGGGTGAACGTCTTTGAGGCAGTTCTCTGACTTACCTCCTTACAAAATGTGTTGTGTACAATAATTTTATGCCTAATATTTATTGTTTCTTTTACAGTAGGGCATCGGGAGCTTGTTGACTGTGTTCTGGATGGCAAAACACTTTCTTGCTTTGAGCAATTGAAGAGACTATGAATTTGACTAAAGCACAGAATTAATCTTCCTTTTTATTTTGTGTTTTTGACAGCACTCTTAGTAGCAGATTAGTCTCTGAAGTCCTTTTAAAATACTGGTTAACTTACTGGAGCAGGTTTAATGTTTAAGGTGATCTTGGACAGTGTTTGGATAAAAAACTGGAATGTAGCTCTGATTTGTGCCTGGTTCTTTGCTGCTCTGTACTCTAATTTTCACTTTTCCTCTCCTTGAATGACTCTGAAGAAAGTAACTGTTTCTTGCTTTAGGTAAAATAAAGAATTCTGAATCAACAAAAGAACATACATTGGAAGCGGATTATTTAGAAAACACTGGTGTTATTGATGAATCTAATCTGACAGTTGAACAGCAACTAGGATTGAAACAAGCTGAAGAACGTCTGGAAAGAGATTATATCTCCCGACTTGAAAAAGTAGGTTGGGTTATTTATCAGATAAAAAAGAAAATGTGTGTCCTCTTTCATTATCATCACCATATTTCTGGTTGGGTGGTGTTTCTACTACAGCCTGCTGCCTCTGTTTCTTTCTTCTTAATAATGAGTCACTTTCTGATCTAAGCTTGTGTCTCCAGTAGTTGACTAGTTGTTTATCCTGGCAGATTATACGGATTAGAAACTTTGTGTTCCTTTTGTGGCACATGTAGCCTTTGCAGAACAGTATTTTTTTAATTTTCTAAATCTGAAGGTTTACAATTCCAGTATGTAAATAAGATTTTATCTTATACGATTTAAGTCTGGTTCTCTGGAAATTCAGAATGCAGGACTAAAAAGAACCTTGAGCTTTCTTTAGTGTCTCTCTCCAGTCCCAGTTGCTATATTGGAGATGACTGCTTAAAAATGTTCACCTAAATTGTTCTTAATATTATCTCTAGTGACACAAATGTTGAAGTCAGTGTAGGTAACCCAGAAGATTTTGTTAATATCTTATGGAAGCATTTTAATCCCTCATCTGTTGTCCTAGGAAAATAACCAAAAGTTTATTACTTCTTTTTCATAACATTCTGCACATAGGAAAATCATTCCCATTCCAGCAATTAAACCTTCTTTAGGCTCTCTTTGTTCATTGGTCTTAGGGGGTTTTTAGTTCCTGGTTCATTCTTGTTGCTTTTCTCTCAACACCCATTGTGTAAGTGGTGTTCAAAATTGGACATGCAATTTCAGCTGAAGTCTTACATATAAAGAGGAAAGCTGACTTCATCTCTCTGAAATATGGCATTTTCATTTAGGATCTCTGCTTTTTCAGCAACAGTAGGATGTTGGCTTAAAGTTGGACCAGCAATGATTCCCATGGCCTTTCCTTAAGAATTGGCCCATCAGGTGTTCCCAACCCTGTATGTTTTGCAGTTGATAATACCTAAGGAATTATACTTTGCTGTGATATTATTTAGTTGGAGGTTATCTATTCAATTTCTTTAACTTTTTGTGATATCTGAATTTTTGTCATTTACATTTTCTGTATCCTCTTCCAAGTCAGTATCTTTTACATTTATAATCAGCACACTTTCTGTTGCATTTCCTACCTCTTCAACAAAAGTGTGGATATTTCTGCCCCCACAGGGACCCCTGCTGAAGAATACTTGGCACATGCTTCTAGGTAGGAGTGCTCTGAGGACAGTTCTCTCAGCAGTTTTGCTCCCACCTTACTGTTCTTTATTTAGATAGTGTTTATGGTCTCCTTTTGAGACTGATACTATGGCAAGTGACAAAGACTGTAAAATTCAAATACAACGTCTGCTGCTGCTTCTTCAAGAACTATGACTGATCTTTAAAAAAGCAACCCTAAGATTGGGTTAGTGCAATTGTTTGTAGCAGATCAGGTTGTCACCTCTGACCTGTTTTTTCCCTATGTGCTTATTAAAAATTGATTACAGTATTTTTCTGAATGCTAATTCTGACTGGTGTCTAATTCCTTGGTTCATCTTATTTAGCCCTTTAAAGATATTCTTAAGTTTCTCTTTCCTGATGATCTGGAACCTTCCCATTCTCTGTGAGTTCCTTAAAATACAGCTGTCTCTTTTATAGATTAGCTCCTTGATCATCCAAGGACAAATTTCCTGAGACCTGGCTTATTAGGGTGCATCTGTCTTACACAAGTAGTAGTCTGTAACTTTTCTGTCTTGTTATTTTGAGGTTTTGCCCTTTTCATTGGAGTTAAGCATGATTAGGTGATTTTAAAAGTCTTCACAATAAAGGCAAAATAGAAGTTATTACATGATTCAGCCTTCCTGGCAACATCTATTAGCATAATACTGCAGACCAATATTGTAAAGAAGCACAAAATTTTTCAAAAATACTTTTACTGCTGATACTCACTTTATAATAAAAGAATGGTAAAATATTTCTTATCTACTTCGGTCATCAGGCATCAAATACTTGAATCTTCCCATGTCGCCAGGTGTAACTGTCTGTAGGTTGTTTTCCAAAGGGATGTTTAATTTCATCTTACTAGGTACCTGTCTTAGAGAAAATGGGGTTTAAAAAATCTGTAATTAAAGCAATATTTTAAATTTAAATTTACTCTGCAGTTGTAGAGTATCAGAATGTTTTTTTTTTCCAAAAGCAAAAGGTCAAACTCAGTAAGCAGTAAGTGGAAAAAGTTGCCCAAATTTAACAGTGGTTTAGGTCTCCATATGATAAGTCAAATTTGTTTAACTGATCTGTGATCCACCTCAGTGTCTTAAAATGGTGTTCATTCATTGTTGTGTCACTGTTTAAACATCTGGTATTTTCAGTATACTTTTTGGGTTTAGTAAATATAGATGTATTAGAATTAGGACAAAAATGTTACAGTTTTTTTCTCACCCAGTCATTGGAAAAGTCTAACAGATCTGGAGAAAATCTAAATTGGGTTTTTTTTAACCCTTTTGTCTCTGCAGTGAGCTTTTCAAAAGGTTTCCCATCTCTGTAGCTATGATCTGTTAGAGCAAGAAGATAAAATTACAGAATGAGACAGATAAAGTGAAGTGTTTGGGAACAGGCCCTTCTCTTGCACAGTCCTTTCTGCCTTTGAGTCCAGCAGGTCTTAATGGTTTCCTGGCTGAATAAAAACTCCATGGTATAAACTTCCCTTGTGGACCTTGGGAAAACAGGTTCCCTTCTTCCCTATCATCTCTGGATGTTTGGCTGCTTCTTGCAGCCTTGGGGATCTCCCAGGGGGCCACTCTCCATTTGTGTACTCCATCTCTGCCAGGCTCTGTGTGCAAAAAGGTGCTTCTTCTGCAAGTGTCTCCAGCTCTGAGCATTCCAGAGCATCCATCCCGGCTCTGAGCATTCCAGAGCATCCATCAGAGTGGGATAGCATCAGCCCTAGCTGGAGGATCCCACCTTGGCTGAGCACAGTGATTGGGAAGTGGCTGTGTTCCCCAGGCCGCCTGGCCACACCCTTTCTAACAGGGCAGAGCCAGCACCGTGTGACACAACAGCAGAGCAGGACCTGGCTGAGCTGCTGCCATTTCCTCATCAGGGATAGGCAGGGAGATGCTGAGACTTAGCCAGTAATTAAAAGCTTCACCTGACAGGGGAATGGCTTACTGGTCTTTAGGTCAGCCTTAAGAAGCATAAACTCTTCAGCCTTAATCTTACGTCACTAAATTTACTGAGAAATGTAATATTCAAATAATCTCACTTCCTTCCTTCACTCTCCCCTCTTGTCATACAGGTAAAAATCCATTTCTGCTTGTTTTTGAAGATTGCTTAATATTTGCAAAGCACCTTTACATTAAAAATGTTACATAATAGTTAAATACAGTTTATTTATCAATGAATTGAGTTTTTCAGGCACTAGTGGTAGAAATATTTGTTTTAATCTATGGCAATTCTTCCTCAGCGCTCCCCAGAATACACCAACTGTCAGTATCTATGCAAGCTCTGCCTAGTCCACATCGAAAATATCCAGGGAGCCCACAAACATATTAAGGAAAAACGTCATAAGAAAAATATAATGGTAAGTTAACAAAATTATGGCTACTTTTTTCTTTCTTATATCCTTCTGGTTTTTTATTTTATTTTTGAAATCAAAAGTTTTTTGTAATGTGGTTTGTTTTCTTTGATCATGTTCATTTAGGTGAAAGTTTGTGTGCTGAGCAGAGATCCACAAATTTCGGTTTTCTGTTTAAGAGGAAGGGCTTGATGATTTGTCCAGGCAGAGAGGAAAGGACAGTTTTGGTCATTGCTTCTGAATTAGTGTCTCTGAGCAGTGAGCAGTTCATCATACTTGTAGTAAGAGAATGCAAGGTAACTTAGGTGAGAAATATATATTACACAAAAATATATTCAGTTTTTGTGTTCTCTGAAAATAATGCCATTGGTAGCAAGACCTCCGGGGATTGGAGGTAGGGCTGGGGATGTTGTTTTTTTATACTTTGGCACACTTATGAAGTTTAGAAGAGTTACAGAAAGGAAGGATTCAGTTCATTCATCATCACCCTGAGTTTATTTAATGTACTTAATATGAAAAGCAGTTCTAAGGCTTACAAAGAGAAAATGAATTTCCTTATCAGATACCATGGTGTTATGGTTTGCTCTAAAGAACTGTTACATGTAAGAAATCCAATAAAAGATGCACAGATTTTCTTGCCAGCCCATTTTTTTAAATGCTGATAAAGAGCTACAGATTACCCAGGATGTTGGATTTTGTGATTTAGATGGTTAAAATTACTCTTTCTATAACCATTTCCCAAAATTCAGTCAAATTACTTTCGCATGTTTCCATGGATTTCTTGCCATACTTCTGTTTTTCATTAATACTGTAGTTCTAAAACGTGTGCAAGTCATCACCTGGAAGACTCCAAATGCCATAAATCCATTAAATCTCAGAAAGTAACATTTTTACATTATGGTCAGTGATTATTTGTTAAGGTTCTCTCACTGTCTCGTAAATTGCATCATGCTTAAAAAAATGGGCCAGCCCTATAATTGTTCTATAAACGCTTCCTTGCCATGCTTTCCATCTGGGCATGAAGATGAGAATTGAGCAATGAGATTTCTTTAGCACTGAATGGAATTCTGGAGGACAGGGAGCAGTTTCACTTTTTAGCACTTAGCCCAGATAGCTTTCTGTGTAGCATCATGGTGATACCTATGTAACTGTCTTAATTGTTACTGCATAAAATGCTCCTGTTTACAGCTCTGTGAGATACATGACAATCAGATAAGCTCAGCAGCAGCTGTGGTTTCCCAACTCAAGAAAAATCCTAAAGTAATGTCAAAACAAAAAATCCCATACTACTTTAAAAATGCTCATATTCTTTCTTACACTTAATTTGTTCAGATAAGAACAGAAGAGTTGAGAGATGCAGCCTAGAACTAAAGAAACATTTTCATACTGTACTGTGTTTTCTTAGTGCATATTTATTTTATAGTTATTATTTATTTCAGTCATATCTTTCATGTAGTTGATGAATTCATGGAACAAGGGGTTGTTGTACTTACTCCCAAATGACTTGATGCATCTGACGTGTTCCTGCTGTTGGATGGGTGCACTAAATCCAGTACTTTCTGGAACCAGCTGTTTAAACAGTAATGGGACTCAACTTACAAAATTTCCTTGGAGCTAGGAATACTTTCTCTGCTTTTGATAACTTTCCTTCAAGTACAATCCACTCAGAAAAAATCCATGTGACTTTTCCCCCTCAGTTACTTTTATGATGTAGGAACAATTAGAGCTTTTTATTTTCTTGGTTGAATTCTGCTTCAGAACTGTCAGAAAATGTGGTTCAGGAATGGAATACAGAAGATTCCCTCTCCAGCTGCCAGCTGTGAAATGACATTTTCTGTTTTAAACACTGAGCATCTGCTCTCATTCCTGGGACCACACTATTGTATTTGCCAGTTAGGCCAGGCAGATTTCCTCCCTTTGGAAGTGTTGGTCAGGACACAAACAGCATGTTCCAATACAGCAGTAAGAGATAGCCTTTCCTCTTAAAATACCAGTTTTTAATGACATCATCCCCCAATTCTTCAGGAAAAGCAAGAAGAGAATGAGCTGCGGGCGCTCCCACCGCCCTCGCCTGCACAGTTGGCTGCTCTGAGTTTCACTCTCATCGAGGCAGCAAACGAACAAGGCATCTCAGATGAGGACTTCAGAATTCGGCAAGAGATTGTAAATGAGATGGAGAAAATTATTCAGCAGCCCTTACCAGGTATTCATAGTATGCTCCATTTGCTTTAGGTGAAAGCTTTTCATTATTTTTATATATATTTTTGATACTTTCATTAATAGTGAATGAGTGCATTTGGGGTTAAATTATCTTGATAGTGTACAATGTTAACATGTACAGACTTTTTAATATAGGCTGGCAGTTGATTTTAAAAGAATTAACAAATGTACAAAGAGAGGAAAATATGATTGTGCTTATTTGTCCTTTTTTCAGATGTGTTTATTGATCCTCTTTAAAGTGGTGGGATAACATAACAAGAAGGATAATATTTGATATTTACTTCTTTGCATTGATTTTCCCATCAGCTCCTATAGTTAATGCACTGGGAGTTTGGAATCGAATTTTTGGAGCTGCAGTGATGTTGACTTTGTGCTAACAGTGGTTTGGTGTTCAGTACATTTGAACAGAAGAAAATACTAATCTCATTGCCAAAAAAAGTTGGAAATTTTTAATTTCATCTGTGTTGGAGTCAGGTGTTGCTCTATACAGTCCATTTGTTTTAGAAATACCTTTTTTTTTTTCCCCTTTGCTCTGTAAATATACAGCTGTAAGAAAGATTTTGGTATGTGCAGGATGATCAGCTTTAGTTTTAGATGCTCTGTGCAGTATCTGCTTAAACACGAGGTGCTGAATAGAATAAGGGTTTCTAGGGGGGAGGTTTGTTAATCTGTTTGCTCTCTAGTAAGTGGCTCCTAGTACAGACTTCTGCTCTGGCACTCTTGGGAGTTTTCCACTGATAGTGGGAAGCATAAGACAAAGCTTTTTCACATAACATTTTTTACATAAATGCTCAGGAAAACTATTGTTACTTTGTCTGGCTGACTTGTTTGGACTGATGAGCTTCTGTGGAGGTGTAGGAGTAGTGGAAGGGGAGTCTGTAATAGTAAATGACAGTTTGTTATTCTCCTTTTCAAAGCCAGCTATGTTCTAGTGACTGTGTTTTCCTAAGTTGTAGATTCAGAAAAATTTAATTCATGCACTGTGTAGAAAACATCTGATCTTCTGGCATGATTTTCGCTTGAGCTCACATTAGAACTATGCAAAAATTCTTACTACTATGATAAGACATTGGAAGGAATTGCAAATTATTAGTATTAACCATACAGACTTTCATTCTGAAAGGGCTGCTAAGCAGTGAAAATAGGCTTGAATGTATGTGTAAGATCTATTTTCTCTTTTAAGAATAGTTTTGTTGATATTTCTGATTGAATGAGTTTGGTCAGAACACATATAAAGGAAGATATACAAGAAGAACCCTCTTTGCTGTGAGGGTGGTTGGACACTGGCACAGGTTGCCTGGAGAGGTTGTGGTCTCTCCATCCATGCAGATTTTCAAAGCCCAACTGGACACAGTCTGGGCAGCCTGCTCTAGGTGACCCTGCTTGAGCAGGCTGTTGGATTTGGGAAGCATTGAGAACACTCTCATTTTTCAGCTGATTTAAGTATGGGAGACCCTAATTTCTATAACGAGAAAGTTTTCATCTGCAGAAATTTCATTGTGAATTGGGATATTGTTTATGGAATGGGATGGCATTTCTCATATTATTGCTGAGTAGGTACTTCCTAGTTAGTTTAGTTCTGTTCTGCATTTTTGCAGGTAACTGCATTAGTTAAAACACTGAATGGACGCTGTGCTCTGAGCCTTGGATTATACTGAATTTATGTTTATATACATATTTTGTAAGGAATTGTGTGTTGGAACTTGCTCATGAAATCAACAGATTGGTGCCTCATGCAGAAGTCTGTGAGGCATCAAAGAATTTTATAATTGGCTAAGAGCTGCAGTGAAATCAAGCTGTAGTTAACAAAAGCTGTTATATAAAATCCTGCACTGAGATGGTGACAGTTATTGTTACTTCATATTTAATTTTATATTAAAAACAAACAGAACTATTGCAAAAAATCTTTAAAACAGCTTGGAAAATGTTGGACATTTGGTGATTACAGTATTTGAATTATTTGTTTTCCTGTGATTCTGTGTTATGGAAATGCCTGCCCTTCACAAGAGTATGAAGGGGGTTCAGTGTTCATTAATCTGGGAGTGCCACTTGTGAGGTGCAGTATCTAAAGCAAGGTATGCATCATCCACTAAAGAAGAATTTATTTACTAACTGTTAAATAATTATGTTTCTCTCTCTCCAGACTGTTCCCTGAGGATGTATGGCTCCTGCTTAACTAGATTTGCTTTTAAGACCAGCGATGTTAACATTGATATCAAATTCCCCCCTAAGGTGTGTAGATATTATCTTGTATTAACTAAGACTGGTTTTTAAATCAAGCCCATCCACATTTATTTCTATTCCATTGCCTTCATCTTCTTTTTGGGGCACATGGTATTGGAAGAAGACAAAGCATCTAATCTTTGATTTGATGTCATCTGTGCTGTGTAGGAAGTTTTCATTGCTCTTTAGATAACTTTAATTCTTGGTTGATTTTTTTGTTTTGTTTTGTTTGGACAACCTTATGCTAGGCTTTTTCTACTTTTTTTTTTTTTGGAGTAAGCACTGAAGCACTATGAAAATAGTTGGCTTGACTAAGTGTGCTTCCATGAACTCAACATTCAGACTGTAAACTCTTGTAGGTTTTGATTCCCCCCACACTTTTAATATTTGAGATAAAAGTAACATTCTTCAGGTAATGAAATTGTTGGTTCATGTTTAGTGGTATTAGCAGCACATTCTTGATAGACACTCAGCTGCTGCACTTGTGTTTCAAAATGATAAGGTGTTTCAAAATGATGAGGTGTTTCAAAATGATAACCTTTCAAAACTCTTGGGAAAGTCCTGGCGTTAAATTCTCTTGCTGTCCATTTCTAGCAGTATTCATTGATAATGAAATTGCTGAATATATGGCAAGTGCTTCTATTTATCCTGTTCATGCAGAACTAGAAGTGTTCACTAGAGCTGTAGGCTAAAGGAAAACTGGCTGTGAGGTTTACTGGCACCTGTTTTCATGGTGTAGACAGGCATACTTTTTCATTAACACTGACAAATTATTTCACTTTTTTGAGGAAGGCAGAGTTACTAGTTGTGCAACCCAAGTAGTTTGACATAAAATGTAAAATGAAATATTAGTCTCAATAATGCAACCTGCTCTGATTTTGTCATTGTAGATGAGT
The DNA here is from genome assembly GCF_000277835.1 of Geospiza fortis. Taxonomy (NCBI): domain Eukaryota; kingdom Metazoa; phylum Chordata; class Aves; order Passeriformes; family Thraupidae; genus Geospiza; species Geospiza fortis. The sequence continues at coordinate 1,521,187 of NW_005054345.1, read as the reverse complement.
CAACCAGATGTTCTGATCCAGGTGCTTGAGATCTTGAAGAACAGTGGTGAGTTTTAGTTGCATCTCATTTCTATTTAACATTCCTTCTGCTGCTTAGTTCTTTTTTTGCTTAAATTTTCTGTAAACTTAGAAAAATTGATGGATTTTCAACGGAAGTATCTGGGCTGTTTTTATGAATGTGATTTTTATGAACACCAGTGCTTGTGTGAATGAGAGATGAGAAGCTGCAGCAAGATAATGCTCCAGTTCAGCCTGCCAGAAGTTGGGGCAGTAGTGTCAGAGGCCAAAGCAAAAAGTTTTAACTTTTTGTATGATGAGTTCTAGGCAGTAAACTCAAAAGCTGCTTTCCACTTGCATATGTACATGAGTGAGAGCTGTTCCAAGACTTCCAAAACTTGTAGCCTCATGGTTCTGTCAGGAACACAGCCTGGCTGTCTCATACTGGTGGTGAGCATCAAAAGTAAGCAGAAAATATTGGTATTGCTTAACTATGCAGCACTTAATTTGAGTTGTTACACAAATATAATAAAGACAGAAATGGGAAAACTGTAAGAAACTTGGAAACAAAGTGTGTTTTTTCTCCTTCATTGCTTAGCTGTCTACTCAGATGTGGAGTCGGATTTCCATGCCAAAGTTCCCGTTGTCTTTTGCAAAGATGTTAAAAGGTATTTGTGACTGAAAAACGTTTTTAGTGAGCTACTATGCTTGTTCATACTAGGTGCTTGCCTGCACTCCTGACAAGAAGTATTACTGTAACATTGAGCTAACATTTGTATTAAAAGGGAATTGTTCATACACAGAAATGTAACCTAGAAAGAAAGCTACTTTTGTTGTGCTACACAGAACTCACTGGGTGTAGGAATCTGACAATACCTTTTAGTTAACTGGGGGAAAAGTGGAGTGGTTTTCAGTGATGTAAAATTTTTGCCAGCAGTTTTAAGCCAAGGCTTTAAAAACATTTTATAAGATACACATTGCCAGAAAGGACACATCATCTGACCGTTTCAGTAAATTCCTAAGAAGCAGCAACCTCCAAAATGAAACATGATTTCTTGACTGGCCAGAGGTATGGACTGAAACTCTGGGGAAGTAAATGCAACAAGAGTGGGCTTGTCTTTTCCTGTGTTTGTAACGGAATAGAAATAATTGTTCTGAGAAGCTAAAGGAAAGTTTTTGGAGAAGCTGTTTTGTGGGTTTACCTTAATGTAACTCCTAATGTGCAGCAGGTCTGGAGTATTAATTAATTTATTCATTTGTTTAAGTGTTTGGAATGTAGACAGTATATTTGGTAAGTGAATTGTGCAAGATAACCTAGTTAAGTCATGGCAGTAAAGAGCAAATTCTTAATGCTGTTTTGTATTCTTCACTGTAGTGATATTCTGTAAGTTCTAGATGCAGTCAGTAAGCTAATAGTAGAGAAAATGCAATTATATTCTGTAGCTTTTTGTTAAAAAATTCAGGTTCTTACATAGGGAGACCCTGATGGATGTTTTTATTTCAGGGGGTGTGATGCCCCACCTCCCCCTGCCCCAAGCACCATCTGTATCACAAAGTGATAACCCTTTATCTGTTCTGCATTGTGATTGCAGTGGTTTGACATGCAAAGTGAGTGCTAGGAATGACGTGGCTTGCCTTACAACTGACCTGCTGGCTGCACTTGGTAAACTGGAGCCTGTGCTGATTCCCTTGGTTTTGGCTTTCCGCTACTGGGCCAGAGTAAGTTATTGAGTTATCCTCGATACTCCTTTCTAAACACTGTGTACAATGTACTGTGTAATGTACCATGAATGTTTGTAGAAAGGACTTCATGCCACTGCTTCACCCCACCTCCATACATGAGATGCCACTGTACAACAGCACATTTCAGTGTTGACTGAAATTCTAGATGGCAGCATAAATATGGCCCAAAATTACAAAATGTGGTGAAACTGAAAAGAACAATATATGATAAGATAGTATTCCTTAATACACTGTATGAATTGCTAGTTTGTATTCTGTCTGTATGTGACATGGCATGACCACTGCAGTTTCTGAGATACAGCATTTTATATTTCACTCTAGTATGTTTCTCACATTTCTTTAGTGTTTGTCCTTTTGTAATAGATTATAAACTCAAATTCTGGTGTTACATCAGAAAAGTAATTATTTCTTCTCTTACAGCTCTGTCACATTGATTGTCAGGCTGAAGGTGGAATTCCCTCATATTCCTTTGCCTTAATGGTGATATTTTTTCTTCAACAAAGAAAACCACGTATTTTACCGTCCTATTTGGGCAATTGGGTAAGTGATTTGGTACTTCATTATTAAATTGTTGGCATTATTTCTGTGTTCTGCAACCTCATAAAAATGCAGAATTTGATTGCCAAAGAAAGTGATAAATGAAATGCATTGGTAGTTCATGCTCATGCAGATGATGCTTGATGATTCTGAAGACTTTTTTAAAAGGCACTTGTAGCAGGCTGTATAGTTGTGTCATCTGTGTTTTGGAGAAAAGACAATTATTTTCTTCTTTATTTCTCTGAATTTCTGTCTCTGACATCTGTTAATCTTGAGGGTTATGAATATGCCACAGTAGTCAGTGTTATATTTGCTGAAAACTTTTGGTCGTATGTATTATATACAGTCTTGTTTCAGAGCCACTTTCGTTGTTGTTAGATTGAAGGCTTTGATTCAAAGAGGCCAGATGACCACCAGCTGAAAGGGGTGGAAGATGAAGAATTTGTAAGGTGGGAGTACAAACCACCCACAAATGGTGCAGCAAAAAACTCTGTTGGAGCAGAAAGCAAAGCTAAAGTTGAACAACAAAAAGGTGGTGGCAAGAAGGCAACGAGCTCAGAAGTGGACAACCAAAGCAATGTGAAAGAGAAACATGGAATTGTAAGTCCTGACTTTATTTCATTGAAAACCATTTGCTATCTCTTATCCCTATTTTTTTATTTTTAAACATTGATGTTGGATGGAATCAGGACAAAAAAAAAAAAGGAATATTAATTTCGTATTGCAGTTGAGTACTTGTGTCCATGTTTTTCAGTCTCTCTTAGCGTTCAAAACCCCTCACCAAGTGTCACTGGGGCAACTGTGGTTGGAACTTTTGAAGTTTTACACACTGGAGTTTGCTTTGGAGGAATATGTCATCAGTATACGGGTACAAGAGCTCTTAACCAGAGAGAATAAAAACTGGCCTAAGAGGCGAATAGCCATTGAAGGTAGGCTGATCCCTTCCCACTTCTGTAGTCATCCTGCTTTAGCATCTTTATTTGCTTAACTTGCAACTCTGTTACAAGAATATGGACAATAGATCTTTGAAATATATATTTTGTCAGCTATTTAGTCTCTTTAAACACAAGTTTTCTCTGTCTAAAAAGCAGGGAAAGTGACTGAGTTACAGAGCAATGTGTGGCATTCTGAATTGACCTTAAGAATAGAGAAATTGGGTATTTGAGGAAGGCTAAGAAACCGTGTAAGGTGATATTTTTATAAAAACATGAATAATGACTTTTGAACACTTTCTAGAGATGTTGCTGAAGTGGCTTATCTGTAACACTTGAGGCGATGGAGAGGACAAAGAGAATCATACAGACAGAGAATGAGGTACAGAGGTACATTGAAGGATGAGTCAATAAGGTACAAGAAGAGTGAGAAGGAAAGTAGAACAGATAAGCAATGAATTCTCGAGGCACAGGTTGAGTAGTGGATGTTGAGATCACTCCTGTGACTTTTAATTTCCTCTCCCAATTCTTTTCTTCAATCGCTTTTAGCTAGAATGTAGAAAAAGTAAGGAAGTGTTTATTCAACATTTGGGATGTAAAGTGTGAGGACAAATCGTTGAGGAAGAAATGAGAAGTAATTTCAAAAAACCAGATTGTATTCTGGTTCTGACACCTGCTAATTTCTAATTAGCTGATTGGGCTAATTGTGTTGTTTGCTTTCTGTTTTTTTACTTCTCATTTTTGCCTTTTTTCTTTTTTCCAATGTTGAGTTTGTAGCTGATGTTATGAAGTAACAGAATCTCAGTTTGGTACTATCTTCCAGGCAAACTTATAGCGACTATGCAGGAGCTCTTTTGCTTGGAAAATATATTTGATCTAAAAATGGTTAGGAAGGACTAAGAATGGATCCTGGTGAGATTGGTTCATACAATCCTTACATTCTCAGTGTTACTCTTAGACAAATGAATTCCTTAAGGGAAATGAAAATCCTTCTTCAGTGGAGGAAAAAAAGTTCTGGCTGGCATCTATTTATTTTGCCTTTGTTTATTATAATTTCTAGTCTAGAAATTGGCCATAATATAATGTTGCAATATACCCATGGTTTTCTTTTTGAGTAACACTGTTTAGAATTGTTTATGATAGTCAGCCATTCATGGCTGCACGTGGGTATGTTTTGTATGGAAGAATTCTGAAAAAACTTGTGTGTCTTTCATTCTTTAAGTATATCCACGTACAATTCTGGATTATAGTATAAGAATCTCCTTAACTGCCCTGTAAAAACTTAGAGATTTCAGCTGCTTTGTGAAATGTGGAAGTTAAAGATTACTAATTAAATTGTTCTTTTTCTTCCCAGATCCTTTTGCACTAAAGAGGAATGTTGCACGAAGTCTAAATAGCCAGATGGTATTTGAGTACATCCTGGAGCGATTTAGGACAGCATATAAATATTTTGCATGCCCACAAAGTAAAGATGGGATTAAATCCAAGCCAGATAGCAAGAAAAAAGAGAAAGGGAAAATGAATAATAAGAAATCCACAAGATCTGAAGAGCCTGTAGCAAACTGTTGCCTTCCACAAGGGGAAAATGTTGTAGATAAAGAGGTTACAGGAAGTGGATGTGACATACCAGAGAATGAAGTTGAATGTAATACAGTGGTAGAAGCTGTAGCCAAAAGATGTACTTCCCAGAACATGGACCCTTTGCTACTTTCAACATTGGACTCTAGCTATGATGAAGACAAAGAAGAAGCTTTACCCCTTATTTCCAATGAATGCTGTGAATTAAAGGAAAAATCACCTAAAGAGAGAGATGATTTAGAAATTTCAGTGTGTCTAACTGAGGGTGAGCTCAGCCACCACTGTAACTGCAGTGCACATCAGCCTGATGACACAAATTCCAGTAATGAGTTTTCTGATGCTGAAAGCAGGCAGAGTTTGGTACTGGAGTCGTCTCCACAGACAAAGTGCACTGGCACCCCAGCTACCTCGGCCAGCTGCAAAGCAGTGCTGGAAACCCAGGATCTCAAAGAGGAAGGCAGACTCTCAACAGAAGAAATGCATTATGTGTTTGATAAGTTTATTTTTACTTCAGGAAAGGTAAGCAGTGCTGGTCATGGATCGCTGGGATGTTACTTTGAAGTCATTAAATCTAAGAGTGGAAGGATGGTGGGATTCCCACAGTGATTGTTTCAGACTGGGGTATAGGTGGGAGCTCTGGCCTTTGTAGAGTACCTGTTATTCAGGAAACATCACCCTGTGTGACATTTGAATTAAATTATCTGGTTCCCTCATCTTGAGCTTTTTGATTTCCACACAAAAAATCTGGGTTTCTTTCTGGTTATTTGTGGATTATTTCTGCCTTTCCTCTCCTACTTTCTTGTAGAATTTCCAGGTGCTTCTAGGCACTGTGAGAACTAAATGCAGCTTGTTGAGAGGTGTTCTGCTCTTTGTAGGCTCTTTTATTGTTCATATGTCAAATGTTCTTGGTTGCTTGGAAATGTTAGGTCTGCTGAGCCTAAGTGCACAAATAGAATTTTCCTTTTTTTCCCCCCAAAAAAAGCCACCAACTATAGTATGCAGCATCTGCAAACGGGATGGACATTCCAAAAATGATTGCCCAGAGGATTTCAAGAAAATTGATCTAAAACCACTACCACCAATGACAGACAGATTTCGGGAAATACTTGATATAGTGTGTAAAAGATGTTTTGGTAAGTTCAAAAAGTGTTTGTACTCCATTTATACTGTGATCTGTAACCTGGAAGAATTAAAAACTCTAGGGTTAAATTACTTATTTACAATTATTCACAATTCAGTACGAAGAAGCTCTTCCAGGTGCCCTAGGCTCCAAATGGATCAGCACTTTAATTTTCAGATAATCCATGGCTGTGATAATTTATAACAGATTTGAGAAACTGATGTTATATGGGATTTTTCACCAGGTTTGTAAAAAGCTACCGGTGTTCCCAGGAATCAGGCTCTGGGCAAAACTAATTTTTGTGCTTGTTGAATTCTATGGCATCTTTTGAGGGTGCTGTTGTGGGTTAACCTTGGCTGGATGCCAGGTGCCCACCAGGACACTTTGTGGTTGAAAAACAGGATGTTTTGGAATAAAATCTGGAAGACTCTAATGATTTAAAAAGAAAACCACAGATTTAAGCAAAGCAAGCACAACAAAAAATACCCACCTAATCTGTTAATTAGCTGGAAACGATTCTTGAGGTGCTGAATGTCATGTCTGACTTTGTTTTAATTTGTTTTTACTTAGATGAATTATCCCCTCCTTTATCTGAGCAACAAAACAGAGAACAAATACTGGCAAGTTTGGAGAGATTTATTCGGAAAGAGTATAATGGTATGTAACCTTAAGTAGTGATTCTTGAGAATGCTTTCTTCAGTCATGTTGTCCAGAGCATAAAGATGTGGTTTATCTCATTTTTTTTCCTTGCTTGAAGCAGGGGCATCTCTTTTCCTTCTGTTTGTAAAGCTGTCTTGCAGACTTGAACACTGAACATCCCTTCTTGCTATTCCATGGAAACATCCCTAGAGTGGAGGAAGAGCTGCCAGAGCAGTAATGCAAGCACAGGATTGCTCCAGTCAGGCCAAGAAGAAAGTTTGGTTGAGTTTAGTGTTAGCTTTGGTTGTGGGCCAAGGACTTTTGTTGCCTAGTCACCAGTGCTTGAGTATCTTAGAAATCCTACTGAGTTTATCTTCACATCCCTTACATAAAACAAACAAAAATGTCTTACTACAGGGATGGAAGCCAAGGCACAGAGATGCCAAGTGATTTTTTTATAGGAGGTGTAAAACAGTGCTAGAGCCAGGTACCAAACCCAGGTCTCCTGAATTCCAGTCCATGGAAGGCTATTCTGCTGTAGCTGACCTGTGATCAAGGAATTGGGAATTCTATCCACTGGCTGTGTGCCTCCACTTCCTGGCAGCAGCTGAGGATTGAGACCTGTTACAAAGCCTTGAAAGACTTAAGGTTCCCAATTCTATTAAAGTTTAGGAAAAAAAGCTGTGAATAAGTGAATAAGTGTTAGATCTATTTTCTTATCATTAATTTCAGCTGAACAGATCAATGTATTCTTTGCAGTTAGGAAAGAATTTGTTTTAACAACATAATTTTGCCATCCAAGAATGAGAATACCTAGTAATATCATGTTTCAAACAAAAATGTAAACAAAGCAATTGGGAAAGAATGTTCCATAAAGTATTGTAATCTTACTGCTTGTGTCTTTTTGAAGAATATGTTATAATTACAAAAACTCATTGACCAAATTTACCTAGTCATAGAAGAAGTATGCAACCTAGATAAATTCTGAATGGAATTTCAGAAATATTACTTTGGCTACCCTAGGACTAGCTCTGTCTTATCTGTGGGATAAAGCTGTACTGGTGACTGGGTTTGCACATTATTTTGATTTATTAAAAGCAGGAAAATGCATACCACAAAACATTGCACCACGTTTAGAGATTCCATTTAATGATTATAGTAACTGTACTTCAGTCATAAAAAATGTATAAAATAAGCCTTTATCCTGCCTTGCTTTCTGTAAATAACTTCTGAAGTGTTGTGCTTCCTCCTTTATCAAAGCTGAAGTCTTTGAAGTGACAGTGTAAGCTCTCTCTTTGAGCTGATTTTTATGGGCACTTGCACATTGCAGTTAAACAATATTTTATACTAAGCACTTTCCATTCAACTGTAAAAGAATTAACTTTCTCTTGTCTATTCTTTTGATCAGACAAAGCTAGGCTTTGCTTATTTGGCTCCTCAAAGAATGGATTTGGGTTTCGGGACAGTGATCTAGATATCTGCATGACATTGGAAGGTCATGAAAATGCAGAGGTAAGAGTTTTGAAATTGATAAAATCTGCTATTTTACATTCAAAGATTCTTTAGGGTTTTTTAATTCAGTTAAGATTTCTGCACACAGGAAAGGTAGGATTTGCTAGTTGCATGTTGGCTTGTTGCACTCTGCACAAGTGAAGCAAGATCCAGCCTACTTTACTTTTAATGCCTTATAGACACACAGTGTAATATAGATGTCCACAAAGTGCCTATGAGTTTGTGTAAATTCATGTGCTGGCTTAATGCTTGCTCCTTTTTGTACATAGACTTTTCATCTATGAAATATATGTGATAGTAAATGTGCTTGTTGGAATAGCATCCATGTTTTAGCATCTGAAGCTGTGATCTTTGTTTTTCCTAGAAATTAAACTGTAAAGAAATAATAGAAGGTTTGGCAAAAGTTCTTAAGAAGCATCCAGGTAGGTGCTTTAAAGTATTATTTGTTTTGCAGTTAGATTTTCTATAAATGTTGTTAATGGAAATGTTTTATGTACTAAAGTGTTGCTTCCCCAGGTTTGAGGAACATCTTGCCTATAACAACAGCCAAAGTGCCTATAGTAAAGTTTGAGCACAGGCGGAGTGGCTTGGAAGGAGATATCAGTTTGTACAATACACTGGTGAGCATCTGCTTGTGTCCTTTTGTGTTCAAAGAAAGCTTTTCATTCTTTCTATCATACCAAATAACTGTTTGAGGGAATCATTTTGAAACCAGAGTGAAAATGCTTTTGAGTGTTTATGTCTTTCTTCTATGTTATTTAAATTCAGTGGCCCACACCCTCAGCCTGACCTGGGTAGCTGTGTATGACCTGATGGCAGAGCAGGGTACAGCACAGGAAGTCTTGTTTTGGGGATACTTCTGAAAAGCCACTACATCCACCATGGCCTGTGTGCCAAGTACAGCTCATTCCAGCTTTCACCTGACACTATGAAATTGCACAATTTCTTACATAATTGGCTCACCCTGACACCAGTTTAATTTTTTTCCCTTTTTCCAGGCGCAGCATAACACAAGGATGCTGGCTACCTATGCAGCTATTGATCCTAGGGTGCAATATCTGGGCTACACAATGAAAGTTTTTGCAAAGGTAATATAAAAATAAGGGATTTATTTGTACAATACAGTGTTTTCTGCTGCAGCCACTGAGTTTGCCTTTTGCCAATACCAGCTGGAATGGAGTAGAATTCTGTTAATATGAAGTGCACTTTCTTAAGCTTACTGTGCTCCATCAGACTGTGTGTGTCAAAATCAAATCCTGGTAACTTCTGCTATCTGTTGGAAGATTTCTGTGTAAGAGAAAGCTGATGAGAGGAAAACTTTCCTTTTTTTCTTCAATTTCAAACCAACTTCAATTATAACAAACAAAAAAACCCACCCAAACCCCAAGCAAAACTGGAAAAATTGGTAACTGTAAGATGTAGGGGTATGTGGATGTGCATGGGCTTCCCAGGTTTTCATATCTGGGGCCAGCCCGGAGATTACTTCTGCTTTCTTCTGGCACATTTGCCTTGTTTGAATTAGTATAAAAGTTAGGAATAGGTCGGTATGGGGTGGTGAGTGAATGCCTGAGTCTCAGTGTGCCTAGGACATATACTTGACTTTTAGAGTTTGGAAATGTCAGATCTCCTGCATCTTTTGTTATGATATTCTATCAAAATTTTATATTATACAGCCTTTGGTAATTGAAACGTGGCATTGCTTTTTGTTCAAGCTGCAGTATTAAATACAGCATATCCAAAGAAAGCTTAGTGGAACTGGGGCAAATAAAAAATGGCTTATAGAGATGGTGAATCATACTACCAGATGTTCATGTAATAAAATACATCAAGATGAATAAAATAACTTTGTGCCAGAATGGAATGGACACGTTCATTATACTGTCACTGAGACTAGCAATGATTTTTTTTCTTGATGTGGTCGCAGTAGTGCACAAAATTGCCATGTCTCTTCTGTGTCCAAATTAAAAATGCCTTGTATTGATAATAATGAATCTTTTTTGGTAGCATTGCATTCTATTGTGCATGTTCTAAACATATTACTGCAATGATGAAATATACAAGTTGTGGGATATACACTCCTGAATGTAAATGTATGGAAGTGACTTTGTAGCTATACAAATACTCTGTTTTTAAGCAAAATGCCTCCTCCTCTGTTTGCATTGGCAGAAAACCCAGGAACAGCTGTCACTGCTGCTGCTAATGTGAAAGTAATTTACGAATCCCTGGTTTTTCCAGCCCTAGGAGGTTAAAAATGCCTTGTTTGATATGACACAGGCTCGAAACACAGGATAGCTTAGAAGCAGGTGCTGTGGAAAGGTTATACTGTAATGAGATACTGAAGCATAGTAAGGTAATTCACTGATCAGAGTCACAGAAAGGCTTGGGTTGGAAGGGACCTTGAGCTCATCTGGCTCCAACTCCCTGACTTGGTCAGGGGTGTTTGTTTTGCACTGTGTTGTGCAGGCTGCACCATGCTTTAATTAGGTATGTGTATGTTTGCTAGCAAAATGCCACATGTGGCCTGCACTGCCAGTGCAGTATGGAAATACTTGCTGTTAATGAATTATTTCTTTAAAAGGGGAGGGGGAACCAAAATAATAAGGAATCGTAACTCATGCTGCAAGAGCTGTTTCTAAGGAAAATTAAATTTTATGATACTGAAACCTGGGATTTATGTTTTGGGAGTTTTGATTTGGGGTGTTTTTTTTTAGTTTGGCACATTATAAATTTTTTAAAGTATTTTGGCGATGAAAAGCTTTTGTGTTTTTATGTTAGACAAATTATGCTATGGATTTGCCAGATGGCAGTTGACTCTTGGGTGTATTTATTTTTTAGGCTTCATAAAACAATTTTTAATTATGAGGTGAATGTATTTGCTGTTACTTATGGGGTTTCTGTTTGCTCTCTGACACAGTTGTTAGTCTTGAACAGTGAAATGTATATTCAGCATTTTGTTTAAAATGTATTTTTTCAGCGCTGCGATATTGGTGATGCATCCCGTGGTAGTCTGTCTTCGTATGCCTATATTCTTATGGTTTTGTACTTTCTACAGCAGAGAAATCCACCAGTTATTCCAGTTCTTCAGGAGGTAGGTTCAGAAAATGAGGTTATGAAAATAGATGCACTTTTTTTCTTCAAGCCAAATATGAGAAGTCTGGGATTTTAGGATCAGAGGGGATAAATGAAATATGGGCCCCTTCTAATCAGCAGGTTCTTAACTCCCTCTTGGTTTTAGTAGGTAAAACTGACCAAGAAAATGAGATCAAACCTGGGAGTCTGTTGTGCCTAAGTTCTGCTATTACATTTACTTTGGGATTTTGGTCTTATGGTGATATTTATATGCTGAACAGGATAGAAAAAAATTGGCAGGTGGTATGGAGAGAAGGGAATTGTAATTATGAGACTGCACCAGATGCTCTTGAAATGTGAGTCCAGTTCTTCAACCAGTGTTTGTCAGAAGCATTATTTATTGCTCAACACTTTATCTGTAAGAGAATAAGTTTATTTTATTATTTGATGAGGGGAAAATGAGATAATTGATGCTTTGGTGCAACTTTAAAGAAATATTTCATATGTGCCAGGAAACGTTATTAAGAAAATAATGTTCTGCACCCCCATTGTATGGGTGGGAGAATATAATTATTCCGCTATCTGCCTCTTCCTGGATACACTCTGCAACTCCCAAGCATGTCTGAAAATGATCCCTTTCTGCCTCTTTTGGTTTCTTTGTGCAAGAGGGAAATTGGCTTAAGCATTGCAGTTGAGACTCATAGACTTTCTTGCTGATACTTTAGTATCTGATACTTTAGTAGTGGTTGGGGGTTTTTATTTTACTGCTGCCCCGAGAGTGCATTTAAATAACAGTGGAATTTCCTCTTGGCTGTGCTAAAGTCAAAATGTAATAGAAATCATATAAAGTCTCCTTAGAGAATCTGTGGGCTAGAGAGATGTTGGAATCTTGACAAGGTAATTCAGTCATGTTTTCTTAGTTGCAGGGAACAAGTAAAAATGAAATATCCAAATATTTTGAGAGATACAGCAACAATGCAAAAAGTCTTTCAGACTTTTTACCAGTGAGAAATTCTGTCTGTATAAGAAGAAATTGTTAAAATTAAAGTATTTGTATTTTTATATTTTTTTTTTACAAAAAGAATTGCAAGTACTTTACAGCGACTTTGAATTAGAGCAGTAACTGTCACTCTCTGTTCTGGCAGATATTTGATGGCAAACAGATTCCACAAAGAATGGTGGATGGATGGAATGCTTTTTTCTTTGATGACATGGAAGAATTGGTAATATTCTAAATCCAGAAGAGTAACTAAAATTTAAACCTTGCTTTAAAGGAAAAATAATAAATTTTTAACAGTGTAATACAGAAAATATTAATTATATTAATTAATTAAACTTCCACATCCATAGTGTTGCAACTTCCCTACTGAGTCCTGTTTTGCTAAAAGGAGTTTTTTACTTGGTTTATTTTAAGTAATTTCTAAATAACATAAATCAGAAAAAATACTTCTTATTCTTGAAAATAGTCCAGGTTTAGTCTTAACTGTAATGATTTAACCTTACTTTAACCAAAAGAAACCATTCATAGTAGACAAACTTGTAATTAGAGAGATGTTTGGGAGAAGCAGTGCTGCAGTAACTGTAGCTGAATAAATTTCTTCCGTTGCACGCAGAAGAAACGTCTGCCGTCCCTTGGGAAGAACACTGAGTCTCTTGGGGAGCTCTGGCTGGGGCTGCTGCGGTTCTACACGGAGGAGTTTGACTTCAAGGAATACGTGATCAGCATCCGGCAGAAGAAGCTGTTGACCACCTTTGAGAAGCAGTGGACCTCCAAGTGTATTGCCATTGAAGGTACTCCTCTGCTGAATTGAGTCTCCATTCATCAGGAGTAGGAAACTGTTGCTTGAGAGGCTGTTCTCTTTGCACAGGATCTTTATGCGAGGAAACCACAGTCAGTGCTTCAAAAAGAAACATTGTTTGCAAGTCCTGCAGCTCACAAAATAGATGAGACTCGTAACTTTTACTACATGTCAGTGAATTGTTCTTCTTACTGTTATTATGGTTGATTAACATAACAAATGTAAAACTCTCAGCGTTGCTTTGCTATAATCTGCTCTGCGAATGCATTTAAAATGGAATTCTATCCATTAAAATATAAAATTCTGTTGCAGCAAATTTTTTCCAGCTCTGATTTTTTTTTCTTTCTTTGTGCAGATCCTTTTGACTTGAATCATAATCTGGGTGCTGGAGTCTCTAGGAAAAGTAAGCTATTAATGTCTGCTGCTGCTGAATGTTCACTGAGTTGTGTGTTTTCTGTTTTTTTCTAATAATTTTGTCTTTCTCCAATAGTGACCAATTTCATAATGAAGGCATTTATCAATGGGAGAAAATTATTTGGTACCCCATTCTACCCAGCTGTTGGAAGAGAAGCTGTAAGTTCTCAGAGTTTTTAGTATGTTTTCTCATTTTCTTTGTCCACTGAATTGATGCAAATCTCTTGTATGTGTTTATCCATTTGGTATGCACAATATGTGTAATTATACCTTGTCTGCATTAAATGTATAGCTTAGTATTTATCTTCTGGAATATAAAATTCAAGCAAGTAGTTGGATGGGTGATGGGTATTACTGGCAGGTTTGGGGAAAGTAAGCTTAATTTATGTTTTGGTTTTTATAAAACTTCTCACTGTATGATGAAAAGTATTGCAGAAGACTGCAAATCTGGCTGTAAAACCCAGAAACAGCTCTAGGGAACCTTACTGGCTCTTCATGTAGCTAAAGAAAACAGATCCAAGAGATGTTCCATTCTCTTTAGTTTTCCACTTGGTGGAGATAGTAAGGATTGCTGCTTAAAAAGGAGAAGGATGATGATCGATTTTTTTTAACAAGTTGACCTTTAAAATTTGCATAGTGAGTCAGAGTTAGGAATGTGTTCATGCAGTATCATTTTGGAGAAAGTACTGCTCTGTGCTAGAGGGTCCAGTCATTGATGTGTAGAGACGACTATTTTTTTAATATGAACAAATAAAATACTGTCATTAGTATTTTAAAGATCAACTTAGAAAGGCATTTTCTAAAACAGTTTAGAGCACTGTTCTCCCAGTGGCTTTTAACAGAACTTGATTTTCTAAAGGATCTTTAAAATCTTTTGAAAGCTTTTAATTCCCTTCATCCTTCCCTATCTTCTCTTTTTCATTTACTTGCTTTATCTGTGGGTTTTTTCTGAGTTTGTACCTCTGTTTCACTACTTTCACAATATTTGTTGCTCAGAGGCTGTAAACTGGGCCTTTGTGCTGACACATATCAGAACTGCAGCTGTCCTGAGCAAATTCCAGGGGAGGGGAGTGATACAGGTCAGTCTGCAGATGCTCCATCTGTTTCCCACCTGAGCTGTGTCCTGTCCAAAGGGATGCAATCCTGTCATCTGGGAAGGGACATTGGCTGCTTTGGAAAGCACACAGGCAATGACTCAGATGCCAAAATAGATCATATGCTAAAAAATTGTGCTCTGTAGAGCCTTTGGGGAGGTGAAAGGTGGGCAGCAGGCTGGAGCCTGGGTAAGTTCTGCAAATTCAGCCTCTGTCCCTAAGACCAAATAGCCCTTTTTAGCCCAAACTGCTCCATATCTCTGAAAAAGCTGCCATTATCTAGGGGAAGAAAAGGACCAGGTATAACCTCAGAAGTAATAACATTCAGGGAGCAATAAGAGATGAAGGCTGACAGTTTGACTTTCATTCCTCAGTCTTGTAAGTGAATGGTTTATATATTTTATCTGTCTGATGTGTTTTGATAGGAATACTTTTTTGACTCAAAAGTGCTGACAGATGGGGAATTGGCACCCAATGACAGATGTTGTCGTGTCTGTGGAAAAATTGGTCACTACATGAAAGACTGTCCGAAGAGGAGGAGGTAAGTAATGCACAAAGGTATTGTGAAATCTTTGAGATTAAATAATGAGGGATTTGGATATTTGAAGATTTAATGGAAATGAAAAATGGCTAAATTGCAGAGAAAACCAAAGCTTCATATCTGATCCTCAACTTCCTATCTTATTTTTTCTTTTCTTAAAACAGTTTCTGATCACTTTTTTGAATCTGAAGTGTTTATGGAAGCACACAGAGTAATATCAGCACTCTGTGTTGTGTTAATATGTAGTTAAGCTTAACTTAAAACTTAGATCACTAAAATATCTTTTTTGTAGTGTAAACATTTAAAAGGAGAACATATTACCTGGCTGCAAAATTTATCATATATTAAAATGGATTTCCTGTAGTGATCATGTTCAGAGGACAGTGTTGAATTTGAATTATTCTGTAGATCTGATAATGTACATCTGCAAGACAGGTCAAAGTTCACTTAGTAAACTCTGGGATTGGTTAAAATGTACATAGGTGAGGTGCAGTTCTATAACATCGTATTAGTGCCATGATGTTACAGAATCACCATATCACTTGGTGATCCTGAACTTGTACATTGATTTCACTTAGGAATTTTGGGTCCCGGACTCCTGCTAAAGGAGTCCCTGGTACGTGCAGGTCAGTGTTTCCAAAGAGAGTTTAGTAGGAATTGACAGAGAATGTGCACTCCTCACTTTTTACAGCTTTGGCTGTTTAATGCCCCACTCAGCCTAGGTTGTCTGATTCCTCCTAAAATCTGTTGAAGTCCTTAGAATGCAGATTAATCTGGGCTCTTTCATTTACTCCTTATATTCAGTTGTGTGCTCCATAATTCTTCAGAGGATTCTTGGTCTCTTCCTGTGACAAAATCTTTATTCACAGCCTTTTGTTGAGTCAGCAGAATTCAAGATACATGAAAGTGCACTGGAACCATGTGGTCACAGGTGGACTGTTTCTTTCACGTGCTCTCTG
>NW_005054345.1:1499844-1505237 GCF_000277835.1 Geospiza fortis | reverse complement strand
AGTTGTGATCTGCTATTCACACAGACTGCTACTACAGCACGGCCACACATAATATCTCTCAGATTGTATATACAGCTCACATAATAATATTATTATTCAACAATCCTGCAGATACCTTGTGGAAAAAGACCTTTACTTCTTGTCTTGGTTCCTGATCACTAGCTCTCCTGCTGTTTTAGAGCTGAGTGTTAGAAAGTGCCTCAGTGCTTTGTTGCACGTCCTGTCTGAGCTCAGACAGTGACAGAGAAATGTGTCCTGTCCAGTGAGGGGGAGATTGGATGAAGGAGGTGCAGCTCACTTGTTTTGGGTATATTCTGACTCTGCAGTGGGATTGCTGCATAGAACTGCTCCCCAGCTACCTGGCAGGCTGAGCCTGCTTAACTGCAGGCTTAGTTCTGCCCTAATACAGTCAGACAGCTTTTGGACAAGCCTGGGGAGATTCTAACTTCATTAAGTGTATACAGGCTGTTAACCAGCCCAGAATCTGAAAGTGTTATTTGGGATTCCTGAGGTATTTGTATTCTGGTACAGCTGTTGGTTATGTAACCATTCCCAGTACAGCAGCTCTACAGAGATTTTGTCTTTGTGTGTGGTTTTGTGATATTGCTAATAAAAATTATTGTTCAGGTTGAAGAAAAAGGAGAATGAGAAAGATGATGAAAAAGAGGTGAAAGAAGATGACAGAGAAACAAGAGAGAAAAGATGTTTCATCTGTGGGGATGTGGGTCATGTTAGGAGAGATTGTCCTGAATTCAAACAAACCCGTCAGAGAAATAATAGTGTGCCAGGTAAGTTAGTTTATGTCTTAGGATAATTTGAAAGCTCTGAGATCCCTTTTCTTAGGTTTCTGTACAGACTTGATAATTATCTTCAAAAAATAATCCTGCAAATAATGTTTCAGTCACTGAAAATACAGCTTTAGTCTGTGTTGCTTGTCTCCTGAAGTACAGTCTTTGCATGGATGATAAAAATGTACTCAGCAGTAAAATGCAGTGTACTTCAGAGTATTGCATTATTGCATTTTTAGTCTTCCACTCACAATAGGTGCATTTCAAAGTAGTAATAGTAATAATAGTAACAATAGTAATAATAATAATTGAATGCATTTCCTCTTCCAAATGTTTCTCAAATGTTAGCTAACTCTCCATCATCTGTGAGAGGTAAGTAAATGTATTTTCAGCAAAAATCAGCACTCTTTCAGTAGCACTTCAAAAAAAAGCATACAGATGAATTAGGCTAAATCCAACTTTCAAATTACTGATAGTACTTAGAGAAGATTAATTGCAAACTTTTTCAAATTAGGCCTTTGGCTGCCTCTGGTAGTTGAAAAAGTAGAAGAAGCATTCATAAGTGAACTTCAAAAGAACCATGCTTCTGTGTTCTGTTATCCTTTAGTCTTTTTTTTAGTTTACTTTCTTTGCCTAAAAGTTTCTGCTGTCACTATTGCTATTTAAAATGCCACTGCTTAGAGCAGTAATATGGAAACCTATATAAAGCAGAGCTCCACCCTGATGGCAAGGTGAGCCTTGTTCCTGCTAGACTTTTTTTTACTCAAAAATAGACTTTGTGTTTAGCTCCTATGCCTATTAAGGTTGTCTGGTGCCAGTAGAGGGGAAAGTTTCCACTTAAAGGAGAAGAGAGGTGAAAGTGATTTACCTCCTGTGTGTCACATGAGAGTTAAGGTATTGCTGACTCCCAGTTCTGCTCATTATTCTGTCACCCTGTGGGTTTTATTAACACTTGTGTTCCTCGATCAGGCACGCAGCTGGTCCGGAGCATGGTGAATTCCCAGCTGGTGGCTGTGGGCCAGCAGCAGGTGGAGCGACCCCTGCGCACCAGGCAGTCATCAGAATGTGTAAGTGCTGGGAGGGACTGCAGGGAGCAAAGCTGCAGCAAAGCTGCCTTGCTGGGAACAGGTTTGCAGGGTTTTTCTCAACAGATTTTGGACTTGATAATGACAACGTTGCACTGTGCCAGTTAGTGGAGCTTTGATTTACGGTGTACTGCGTCTTGGGGAGCATTTATGGTTTTTCAGTATGGAAACTTCATAGTCAAGTTTGAGGTGAGAGAACCTTGTGATTTTGAAAGGGCAGGTTAAGCTAGGATGCCTTTCAAATTCGCATTCTTCTGGCAGTGTTCTGGAGTCACTAAGGGAGGTAAAGTATAGCTCATTGTTAATATGCTGGAGACTTAGGTTAGTGATAACCATGACTTTTTGTGGTTTGAGAGATCTGTCTTAAGGGACTGTCATGTGCAGACACAGCACACAGACACATTGAGTCATACTTCAATGAAAAGTCTGCCAGAGCACACTAGAAGCACAAGCAGAACAATAGGGAAATTTTTGACAGTTTTGTGCTAGAATTTTTTCAAGTCTCCATAGAGCTGCATAAAATATGTTTAATCTTCTGAGTGGAGATGGGGAGCAGAGGGTATTTGTGCCAATACAACTGCTGGCATTTAATATTTTTGGAGCAGACAGTAGAGCAGAAATTAATTTATTTTAAGCTGTTAGTCTGAGAAGTATGTGCCTGCTAATGAAGCTGGCAAGTAAGTAAATACAGTAATCAAGGCTGCTGATCACTAATGCTCTTTGCTCAGTTTGCTACTTTGCTAACTGATCAGCAAGCACTTATTGGAATGCTGGCTCCAGTAATGGAGATTTTATGACTTACAGTGTGCTGCTAAAGAGGGACTGATACAACCCTAATCCAAGTGAAGGGCTGAAAATGCCACAAGAGTATATTTTTTAGGAGCCTTATATTTCTGCCTGAGGAATTGAAGCTGGATGTGTGGGTGCACTCAGAGGCAAACACATCATGTGCTCGTTCTTGTGTCACCTGGATGTCATGGACTCTCTGTGTGGTGCATGGTTGTCATTTGGCCAGGATTTCTTGGTGAATATATTCTGTCCAGGAATTGGTGAAGAATGGGAAGGGGGAATATTGGTGGAGTAAGAGGGAGAGAGTGGGAAGCAGATCAAGAGGCTGGAGTGTATTATGCCTCCTGACCTGCTGCTGGCACATTCAATGCATGCTTCTGATGGGTTAATATTTGCAGGAATGTTTGAATACAAGTGCTTTATTTTTATGACATTTAAACTGTTAAATTAGTGATCATCTTTCAAATCCCAGGTTTTACCTTCTCTTCCTGGTTTGATAGAAAGGTATAGGGGGTACTCATACTGGCACAGTTGGAATAGCAGCAGGGAGCAATCCCAGCTTCTGGGCTCCAGCTTTTGCCCAGGCACAGACACACAGCTGCTGCTCTGGCATGGGCAGTCCTGCAGACACCTCTGCTTATTGGAGACAAGTGACTGCCAGTTTAAATGGACAGGTGAGCCGTCAGGGATAGTGACAAGCTGGAGAGACCTTTAACTCCAGGTGTTCAACAGCAGCTGAGGCTCTTGGAGCTTGGCTGGCTGCTGTAGTCTGTGGAGAGAGGAGTCAGTCTCAGGGGGAAAATAAGATCTGAGATTCAGGTTCTCCTCTCTGCTTTAGGTACCCGTCTCATTTGAATGTCTCTGGAGACACTTATTCCATCAGCATCTTGTCTCAGTGCTTAAAACCAGACCGGGGAATCCAGATACTGGCATTAAGTGTTGGCATATAAACTGAGTAGCTCTTTTTCCAGCCACTCAATTTCTTGAAATGCTTCTCTGTTCAGTTGCAATTCCAAACAGATAAAATAGCCTCATGCCTGTGTCTGTTGCTGGTGAAAGGGAAAGCTTTGGAAGAGCTCTGCAAAGGCTGTAATAATTGCTATTACTGTGCCTTTAGCCATGGTCTAACACCAGGATATGAAGGCTGAAACTGGGTTTTTGGAATTTGCATTTCTTGTTTAACAGATTTTTAAAAATGAAAGAAATATTAGGAGCTTACTTTGGAATTACTTAAAAAACTCTGCAGTAATAAGAACCACTCTATTTAGTAGTAAGGCAATTAGTTAATGAGATACTGGGCTGTACATAAGTAGGGTAGGAAAGACACTGGTTAAAGATCAGAAACAAGTGTGTGAGGAGTCTAATGAAGAGCTTGGGACTAATACTCACTCAGAATGGTGTTTCTGATGGTGGGATGTGCCACATTAACAGACCAAATCATCTGTTGGTGGAAGTCAGTGTCAGTTGAACTGCACTTACTGAAGCCAACAGGAACTTGGGTGCAGTGCTTGGGGTGTTGCTGGGGAGTGCTTTGCTGTTTTATAAATAGTCTAATACAGTGGGTGCTTATTAAAGAAAACACCATTAAATAGCCAGTGAACTAATCAGAAATACATAACTTTTTTTTTTCCTCCAGTCTGATTCGCATCAGTCATCTTACTCTCCACAACCTCAGCAATTCCCACAGAATTCCTCTCAGCCAGCCTCCATTAACCAGACTCAGCCACAGTCAATATCCCAGTCTAAGCACGTTCCTCAGCCACAGCAGGGTGCACAGCCAGCCCATCAGGTCCAGCTGCCTTTGTTTAACTTTCCCCAATCTCCCCCAGGTCAGTATTCCACCTTGCATAACCTGGGACTACTTCAGATGCACCATCACCACCAAATTCAGCTTCCCAACACTTCTTGGCCTATTCATGGGCCTGTTATTCACTCTGCACCGGGTAACCCTCCTCATTCTACAAATGTTCCATTTTCTATGAGATCTGGCAGCAGCAGCACCACAAATAACCAGAGCAGTGTAAGCTTGAATGATCCCAGTATCATCTTTGCACAGCCTGCTGCCAGGCCCATGGGAATCCCCAGCACTTCTCATGAGGGACACTGGCACAATCCTGTGACTCCAAACTCACTGGTGAACAATGGCACTGTGGGGAATTCAGGTAACTCTTCTCTGTTGTATCAAACCTCTCACACTTTGTGTACGAGTGTTAAGTGTTACAGGAACAGCTAACTCTTTCAGATTGCATGATAAAAATATGGTGCTTAAGAAACCAAATCATGACTTTCACCTGTCTTAACATTTTCATAGGAAAAAAAATGAGAATTGATCACCGTAACTTGTAGGCATTGGTCCTGTCTGCCATTAATGGCCGTGCAACAACGAGAAATCCTGCATTCAACTGAGAAACCTCCTCATCATTGTTTGAATCACTCACATTTCTGTGAATATGCTGACAAATAATGGATCCATTAGACAATTATGGAAACATTAAAGTTGGAAAAGACATCTAAGATCAACACATTGTTACATCATCTATTAGACAGATGCTGAGGTTGTAACCATGAACTTAGAGACTGGCATAATTTCAGTTGTGCAAGTTGAATATTGTCTCCTCACCTTTAGTACAATATAATATAGTCTTACCTATTCTGTTTTTCCTGTGGCTTGTTCTGCCACACTTAACTTCCATAATCTTGGTGTTGTTTTCTGACATTACATTTTCCTGTG
>NW_005054345.1:1491956-1499824 GCF_000277835.1 Geospiza fortis | reverse complement strand
TGCTGTGCCACACTTAACTTCCATAATCTTGGTGTTGTTTCCTGACATTACATTTTCCTGTGACAAGTGGGCAACAGCCTCTTGCCTCATAGCAAACATTGGTATGTTTGAGGCTGAGAAAAAGCAGTATATAATGATTAAAGCCCATTCAGTTTTCTCTGCAACATGAACTGTGGCAGCCCCTAAATTTTAACTGTTAACCTTTACATCATTAATCATGGTGGTGGTCTTCTGATTTATTCTGAGTGTGTAAGTCCTCCTGTTTAAAAAAATAAATGCATAATATAATGTACTGGTGCAGTTGTTCATCCTAAGATGGAAATTCTGAATCTCCTGCCCAGCCTTTCTCTGCACTAATAATGTGATTGTCAGTAACAGTAGATTTTCAGTTGAGTCTACTGTTTTAGATGAGGAATAATTGACCAGTAAGCTTCAAACATAAGGTGCTGGAGATACATGATTTTCTATTTAAAGCTTTGTGGGGAATATATTTTAAAGGATACAGGAACTTCTTCCCGTGTGTTTTCTATGTCTCCAGTGTGCTCTGTCCCTACCTCTCCATTTTGGATCTTCTCGTCTGTCCCCTTCTCCAGCTTTGTCTTTCCCTCAAGCAGCTCCTTCCAATCCACATGTCCTTACTAAGGTAGCTGCCTTCTTTCAGACATGCTCCATAAATTCTAATTCCTTCTCCATGTGCTGTCAGTCACAGTATTTTTTTTCCCATCCCTCATCTTCCATCAATTTCCAACCTCATCACACCCCTTTTCCTAGTTCCCAATCATAGTAATTTTCCTCTTTGAAATGGAATAAGTTATATTTCCTTTTTGGCTTAGATGCCATTAAGGTGAATGCACAGTAGAGATGAGCTGTCTCCTATCTGTTTGAAGCATGGTTTCATACATCCTCAGGACAATTTGACAACAGTAAGTTTGAGGAAACTTTGTCCTGGCTCACATAACCTTGACTTGAAAGGAGCTACTTTAATTTTCTTTTCAGTAGACAGCTGATCAGAAGTAGGATCATCAGAATTATCAAGACAATTCTTTTTCATGCATACTCAAAAGCTGTGCCTCATGTTGTGGGTCCTGCCTCCTTGGATGCTTGATTTCTCATCCTAAATGTTGCAGTGATATCAGAATTGTAAATGGAGTAGTTTTACTATTTGTATATTTATTTCCAAAGTTTATATTTTTCTCTCTAAAAATAATTTTTTAAGTCTGTCTAAAAAAATAATTTTAACAGTGATCTAGATAGCAAGTTTCTTAAGCATGTAAGTATTAGTGGAATTCCAGTGTACACCTGAGAATTATTTCTTGCAGTAGGATAATAGTTTTCCTGTCACATCTCTGTCAGTGATAGTGGGTATTTGTGTGGGATCAGACAGTAGTTCTGAATATTGTTCAGACCTTGTATTTTTCATCATGAAGAAGTCATAAAAATGGTGAAATCATAGCTCTTGATTTTAATGTTGATTCATCCTCTCTCTTCCCAATAATTCTATTATAGTGAATAATCAAGTAATTTAGGTCGTAATTTTTAGTGATCTATAATAAATCTTAAAAGAAGTAGCACATCAGACTGATCACATTAAGTCCCCTGCAAACTGTTATTTAAGATGTAAATTGTATTTGTGACTTACTGTTTAATTATTTCAACTTGCAATGTGCTTTTCCCTTTCAATTGAAAAATAGATCAGGGTTTCCAAGGACAGTTTGGTAAAATGAACCCTCCTTCTGTCCCTTGGGACCATGGGACCCCTACCCATTTTCCTCTCCTCCGAGGAGCGTGGCCTTACAATATGCCTCAGAACTACATGCAGCAGGGAAATGCCAGCTACCCACCGAACAAACCTTTCTACCCTCAAGGTACTAGAACCAGTATGTGAATCAACAGCTCATGCTCCATGTCTCTGTACTGTCTCAAAGGCTTTAAAAGCCAAGTAATCATGTGTCACTCGTAGGACCCCTGGAAAAATTAACGAATCCCAGAGTCAAATCAGCACTTCAGATTCCTCTGTGGATGAATGAAAGTCTTTGTGGGAGGGAAGGGTTAAAATAAAATTCTGAAATCTGAGCCAGTGTGCAGCCTGTTGCACTACCAGCCTCTTCCTCTTTGCTGCTGCTGGCTCACCTGGAGCTGCCTCTGCTTCAGTAGAGGTTAAGATGATTGGCCCATGAGTGTGTTCAGATTTGTTGTAATTCATTTTATTTGGCTTTTGTACCTTGCTATGTGGAATGACTTACATAGATAAAAACTTGCAAGACCATAGAATAATTGAGGTTGGAAGGGGCCTCTGGAGGTTCAGTCCAGCCCATCCACAGTCAGAGCAGCACTGACTGCAAAGTTAGGTCAGGCTCAGTTCATCAAGGAACTGGAAAAGACTGACTTGATTTCAACTCTGCTGTTTATGGAAGGTGAAAGTGTTCAGCATCTGGCAGGATGGGGAAAGGCTGTAGGAAAAAGACCTCCACTACCAGAGAAAAAATGCTCAAATTTGACTTGGAGGATGTGCAGCTTCTGTGTTGCTGGGGGTCACCTGGTGTAAAATGAGAGATATGGCCACCAAATCCTTTTTCAAAATCTAATCTATTGGCTCTAGCAGGGTTTCCAAGTGAAAACTGAATTTACTTAAAATCCTGCAATTACTTTTGTTAAATAACTGAAGTAATGCAACAAAATAATGTGTTTGTGATTGTTAGGGAATTTTGGAGATAGGATTAAAGTAATTCTACATTGTCCCATTAAAGGGGTTAGCTGTACAGATAACATTTGTGTCAGTCTAGTAAATGGCTTTATTTCTAATTTAGATTAGTACACTGAATATAGCCAAGCAGTGTTAAATATGTGATTTGCTGAAGTAATTGTAATCCATTTTCTTTCAGCTGGTCCACTGATGCAGAGTAACCAGCGGTTCTCACTTCTGTCTCAAGGACACCCACACTTGAATCTGAATTACATTCAACAGAAAAAGTGAAATTGGATGGGATTGTGGGTGGGTGGGGGGAGGGGAGGAAGAAATTCAGGTTCTGATTTAAAATCTTAATGCAACATGTTTAGATACAAGATTATTTAAGACTGTTTTTAAACTGTATCATTTGTACATAGATATGAACTATAGTTTTTACTAGTATCACAAAACTGAGTGATACAAATTTCATCTATTTTATTACCCTATTTTTAAGGGGAATTGTGTTTTGTTTTATCTTGATAAACTGTAAAGAGAGAGAATTTTTAAAATTAAGTTCTTTATTTTCTATTAGCTGTATTCATACTTTGGTTGCTTCAGACTTTATATATATTGTTCTAAAAAAAAATAAAATTAGAAGGGGATTTCATGTGTTTAAAAATTTGTCACTTCTATTCTTTACAGAACTATGTAGTGCCAAAAAACTTTTTAAAAAGAAAAATAAAACTGCAAAAAAAGGACACAAGATTTTTTCCTCTTTTCTATTTGTATGCATGCTTGCTCTAATGGGAATAACAGAAATGGCTTTAATGTGGATATCTTGGAAAGATATAAGTGATACAAGCACCAGACCTGCTTTTTTCCATGCTGGTGTTGCATGTGCTGTTGACAGCCCATGTGGATGTTACACTTGAAGGAAGAGCACACCTGCTTTTCTGTTTATCAGCTTTGCAAAATCATATGCAAATACCGTAGAAAAATTAGGCTGTACTGGGAAGCAGTTTTTAAAGAGGGCTTTCCATAAATTCCCTAGGCACACTTATTTGTGCTGACAGCACTCCCAGGGCAGTATGAGAATCCTGAAGCCCTAAATGCAGAGTTCAGGGCCAAACCTGCCTGTCCCTGCTCCTGAAGAAGGGCCAGGAATAAAGACATGGTACACAAGGGCTTAACACAACTGATTTCAAATGTAGGAGGAGAATTCTATCTTCAGTAAGAGCTTAATTATTCTAAATTTAAAAAACTAACTTGACTCCGAGAAGGTAGAGCTGAACATCATCATCATGGTGTCAAATTCTCTTCCCAGTCACAGGGAGGCCACAAACTGTGCTCAAAGTAGTGGTGTGTTGTCTTTAAATATATTGAACCTACTCCAGAAGAATTAAGTAGTGCTTTGTACTACTTTAACCTTCTGAACTCTCTGATGGCATCACCACCAGCAGCAGATGACACTGAAGGGAGATTTTTACAAAGCACCCACTGATGACCACGTGTTGGAGAGCACTGTCAAGTGAGCTTCTAGTAAACACACTGGGCTGTGACAGCCTTGCTTCCTCTCCTGTACTGGAGCTCTGAGAGGCCAGGGCTGGGAGCCCTACAGTGTTTGTGACTGAATACAGACTTCCTTTGGCACCTGACTGCAGGGACAGTTTGACAAAACAAGGCCCTGATTAGAGAATGATGCCAGCTTCAACCAGGGGACATCTCAACAAATTACTATGAAGGAAACAGCCAGGAGCCTTTAAAGACAAACCTTCCTTTTTTTATTGCTCTTCTTTAAGTTTTTACAGGCTTCAAGAAAAACAATTAAAAAACAACCTTCAAATTCTATCACAAGGATGAGTAACTAACTACATAAAAAGTATCCTTAGCTTACCTTTAATAAAAAAATTCAAGACAACAAAATGAGAAAGATCATAAAAGAAAGGGACTGCTAAAGCAGCCAGTACAGAGCCAGCTGTCCTGTGGAGCAAACAGGACAGCATCAGACTGCAGCTCAAGGTCCTTGAACGGTGGGCTGGGTTTTGTTTCTTATTCATTCCCTCGCCGACTCTTTTTGTGACTTTTCTTAGATCTGAAACAGAGAAAACAAAAAGCCAATACTGGAAAACCTATCTTTAATTCCCAAATTGCACTTCAGAAATAAGCTAAGCCTTTACCTTTCAGGTGATTTGGAATGACTTCTGTGTCTGTGACTACGGTGATGCCCTGTGGGATAAAAAGGCAAGTTATTTTCATTGCCACTGGAATTCTTCGTTGTTTTGCTAATGCAATCTGCTTCTAGTGACCAAGTGTTCTAGATATTGCCAGAACAACCCTAGCTTTAACCAAGCACTCAAATTAACTTCCTGGCAGGTATCTGAAAACTTACTCAAAACAATTTTGCAGCCATTAAAGGAGTTCCCCAGCTCTGCTTTTATGTGAGCAGCAGTTTTATCAGCCACATTTAACACCTGTGCTACCATCTCGATATGGTGACACAGATTTATCTTGCACTGGATGTGCTGCTGATAAAGACTTGCTAGAGTGATTCTCAAGTGGCAGAAGTACCTGGAGATTTAGATCTCGATCTGTGGCGCCTCTCCCGGGATCTGCTCCGGTGCCGTCTCGGGCTCTTGCTGCGATGCCGCTCGCGGCGCGGTGATGGGCTGAGGGAAAGGCAGCTTCTAAGAGAGCTGTACCACAAATGCACATTGCTCACCTAAGTAACAGAATTAAAGAGTACCTTCTTCTCTTTGGAGAGCGGCTGCGCCTGCAGTTGGGGGAGAAAAGCAGAAAATCATCATCAGAACAGCCATCTCATTTCCCACATCTTCAGCAACAACACCAGGGCTTTTACTTCCTATAAGTGCTTAGGACTGGACCATGCAGTGAGCAAGAGTTTAGTGATGAATTTTTTCTGGTTTAATATCACTAAGAGCAATTAATAGAGCAATGTTCTTTGCAGCCTCTGGCTTACATGAAAACAAAGCACCTGGTTCTCCTTAACATCTTCATTGTATTGTCAAATTTAGCTGAAGTTGGCCAAAAAGTTCAAGAGTTAGAGAATGACTGGAGAAACAGGCAGAGGGGTTGCAGTGGCTGTGCACTGCAAATCCTCACTTCAGGAAGTGCTAAAGGAACTGGGAGGTGTCAGAGTTCTGGCTGAACTGCCACCTTCACTGCTGTGCTCCAGCTCTCTGCAGCACAACAGGTGACAATACTGCTGAAGGAAGAGTCCCCTCACCTCCTCGGGGCCCTGCTGCGGCTCCGCCGGTAGCGCACCACCGGAGATCTGCGCGGCTTGTCCAGGTCCCTGTAGCCCCTTCTGCGGTGGTCAGGAGATGGGATCCGTTCCAGCTGTAAACAAGGGGGGGAGGATCTCTAAGTCCTGGTTCAGCAAGGTTTTATACTATCAATAAAGACTTCTGAACTATGAATATAAATTGCAAAAGTCAGGCAGCCAAGCTTCCCCATCCCCAAGTGTTTCTTATTCAGGAGTGAGCAGTGCTGCCCAAAACTGCCAACTGGAAATCAAACAGCCACTTCTCATAGTGTTGGTTTTGAAAAAGTACAGCAGCACTGACTGATGGCCACAGGACCTTCCATCATTACCTTTAGTCCTCTCCATTACATAGGCATATAAATCAGTTGTTCTAAATAAGCTTAACAAAGAGCAGACACAGATTTGTGGAATTCAAGAGACAGGAAAACATGGCGACCTGAGAGTTGCTTCAGGGTCCAAGTCCTCACAAGCTCCTTATATGAAAATATGCTATGAAGGGAGGTAAGAGTTGCCAGCAGCCTGCTGGTGCCTCCCCTCAAATATCTGTCATAGGCTATGAAGTGTCCTAAAGGGATTCAGCTTCAACTATTCACTTCCAATACAGTTCATCAAACAATTCACCAACCTTTTCATCTTCTTCTTCCTCCTCCTCACTAGATTCTACATCATCCATGTCTTCCTCCAGAGCACTAACACGAGGCTCAAGTTGCTCAGCTTCTTCCAGAACATAGCGTTTCTAGAAGGAATTGCAATTTTGTTCAACATAACCCAAGTAAGAACAAACACCTAAGGAGGCAGCCATAGCTTGCTCAACAAGCCAGCAGCCAATCCAGCTACTGGACTCGGTGCAGTCAGGAATTCCATAACCATCTACATTTCCAACCTGCAGTCGAGGCAGGATGATGTCACAAACACGTTCCTCATGGAGTAGCTCATCAATAAATTCATCCACGTGCATCAGCTCAAATTCTGGGGGTAAAAAGTAGCATTTAAAAGACAAAATTAACACTAGAGGCTAAAGTAAAGGTGAAATGCTTCAGACAACTTATTTCAACAGGTGATGCCACAATTTTCAAGATTTATATTGCTAAATAGACATAAGAGTGTTTACCCCCATTCCTGTTCTGACTTTTAATTTTCCGATAGTCGTTGTACAGCGGTTCCAGGTACTTGTAGCAGTCGATGGCAGTGCCTGTCAGCCTCATGTACAGTGCTCCAAGCATTCGGACATACCTGGAAAGGAAACCTTTCCATGGATCTCAGCTTCCTGAACACTTGGCAGTTTGGATAAAAAAGAGTTTTTTCCCACAAGTTTCTGAGGAAAATCAGTGGCCAGAATACACAACCATTTAGATTTGCTCCATCACTTCCTTGGTAATATCAAAACCATAATACACTTTACATACACAATGTCTGTAAGGAGGCATTATCACTAACAAAGATGGGAAAAAATACTGAACAAAAAGCAGATTAACATGAATGCCTTAATGCAGGTCATTCCAAATACTTCAGGCAGAGGTTTATTATCCCAGAGAGCACATGTCATAAAGATGAGCCCTTCCAACAGGCCAGGTGACAAGGAGAGCAGTCTTAAAAGCAAGAAGAAAAGCTTGGTTTTGAGCAAGCCCAGTTTATCAGGGCACACTGAGAGCTAAACCCTGCACTGAGGTTTCCCTGGCTGTTTTGAGCACTTCCCCTCGGTACAACAACCTCAACAAGGGAAAAAAACCACTCTACAACTTACTTGAAGTCTTCGTTTTTTATGAACTCCACGATGATGTCCTTCTCGGGCTGGATCTGCAGCATCTTCAGCGTCAGGCACAAGAAGGGCGTGGGTTTAATGTTGCCTCCATAGACGCCCCCCACGTACTTCAGCTCCATGGCCTTGTCCACCACCAGCTCGGCTGCGAGAGGGAC
>NW_005054345.1:1475404-1491248 GCF_000277835.1 Geospiza fortis | reverse complement strand
TAGGAGGAAAAAAAAAAAAACAAACCCCAAAAAAAAATTAAAAAAAAAGAAAAACGAAACCAGAAGAATTGAGCGAAAGCAAAATGCCGGTGACGGTCTCAGCCGGCTCGCAGCGAGGTTCGATGTCCCCAGGGCGGGCAGCCGGCCCCGCCATGGCGGTGAGGGCCGGGGAGAGCGGGAATGGAAAAGGAATTGAAGAACAAATCACTACTAAATAAATTCCTTTTTTCCTCATCCCTCGGGGACGGGTGTCTGGGGCTTTGGGGAAGGTGGGTTTCTTTGTGTCAACCACCGTTCTTAATGTATGCCGAAAGAATTGATAGCAATTCTATGTATCTTTCCATCTTTCCTTTTTTATTTTGTTTTAAATAATAATCAAAAAGCATTTGTTTGTTTGTTTTAGCTTTTTCTTGGGAATCATGAACACCAGGCAGCAAAGCAAACTTATCTACTCCTGGTATGGAAAACCCTTGAGTTCAGACAGAAAGCTGAGGATTTCCCAGTACAAGTAAATAATATTTATTTCTGTTTTGCTAAGGGAAACTTAATAGCGGTTTCTTTACCTTTCTGGTGTAGTTGTAGTTTAAGTTAACATGGCAGTCCGTGACAATATGAGTAAGGTTTTGAACATTTTGTTGTAACACTGTATGTATTTAATATAAAAGCATTCAAAAAGCATTAAGCTCTTGAATTATAAACTGTATAGTGTATAAAAAAACATTTAACCAAATCTGTGAATAAGTTTTAACTAACTGAACAACATATGAAAGCTTCTAATCAGGGAATTAAGTTGTAAGCATTGCAAGAAGGGGCATGACTAACTGTAAAGTTTACAGGACATCAGGCTTAATGATATGTGAATTATGAAGACTGTGAAGTTCTCCTAATCTTCTTGTGTCTATCACTTAATAGGGGGATCCTTATTACATCAGAAAGCAGCAAAACAGAAACCTGTATACAGCTTGGTGACTTTATTTTAGTAGAAGGGGTGAATGCAGATCAGCCTTATGTGGCACAGCTCATGGATTTATATGAAGATGGTAAGAGAACTAAAGACTTACATTCTGTGTGAGAAATTTTAAATTTTTTTAAAGTTAGCTTTTTCCTGGGGGTGTAGTTAGCATTAACAGTATGTCGCTGGCCTAATTTATTAAGAAAATCAAGTTTTGGTAATCATTGCATTTGTATTCACATGCTCCCCCAAATGTTTGGGACTGATGGCTCATTTCAGTTAAATTTGATACATAAATGGAAATTTAAGCACAGTGTAATTTTTACAGTCTTTTTATGTAATTGTCTAATTTAAAAACAGTGGTCCTTGAGGAAGGCAGTCTGAGCTCATGCTTTATGTAGAGATTGGAGAATCCAAATGGAGCAAGAGCACTGCAGCCCTGAAATTTGCATCTCATTAGACATCAGGCAATCTAACAATAAAGTACAAGGCTGAATAAATGGGACTTGTTACTTCTGTCCCTTGCAGAACGACTTGTTTATACAGAGATAGATATGAACAGATGAATCATGGGAGGTTGGTGATACAAAAATTGTCTGAGTCTGAATTGGAAGCTACTCATTAGCTATATCTGATTCTTTTGAGCAGCTTTTGTTCTTTTTTGTGCTGTAATAATAATACTTTGAGGGGTTTTAATCTAATTTACCTTTTTAAAAACATAAATACACACAATTCCATTTTGTTTATTTACCAATGCACTTTTTTGTAGCTGAATAGTCTTTTCATGCTGGGATGAAACCCTTAAAAACAAGCTATTTCATCAGCAATATTCCCTGGTTTGTCAGCCGGTGAAAAAAGTGTTTCTGGCTTCTGAAAGTACAGTGGCACTACAAATAACGTCCTGAAACTTCTCACTTCTCCTTTTATGTCACAGCTTTTGGTTAGGGTTTGAGGAGATCACATCTGTGCCAATAAGGAACCTCTTTGTTTGTGACAGGGAACTGCTGGTCTGCAGCTGGTCTCCAGGTATTCCTGTGACTGAGACCCTGTGCAAGTGTTACCTTAACCCTTAAAATTCTCAACTCTGACATTTTAATTTAGCTTAGAAAATGGGACTTGCAACCTCTTACCAGATGCTTTCTCACATGTGTCCAGGGAGGCTTTCTACCCTGGCTGGCATTTCAGCTAAAGTCTGACACTCTTCACAATAAAATTCTGATGTTCCCTGGCTCTCTCCCTGTTGCAGGTGCCCAGCACAAACGTGCAGTGGTGCAGTGGTTCTGTCGTTTGGAGGAGATCCCTCAGAACAAACGGAAGCTGCTTAAAAGAGAGATTCCTGCCCAGGAGGTGTTTTTTGATCAAGTTCTTGGCTATGACACCGATATAGCTGCAGAGACCATTATTAAAACCATCATGGTATGTACTGCAACCCTTCTGCACAGCGAGGGAAGAAGGAGACAGCAACAGCCCTGAAGTGTAAATTAGAAACTAAGGATTGCATGAGTTGCAGTAATAAGATCTGTGAATAGAAAATAGCTGACTTCTAAGTTAACAGTAAATACTCATGTATGTGTATTTTGATATTTCCTGTTTTTGCAGGTATTACCACTACATCTGGGTGAGGAGCTGCCTATTATCACATTAAACAAGGAACAAACTTTCTATGTCAGACAGTCTTGGGATGGGAAGTGCTTTAAGGTTTTGTCCCCAGACACATTCTCTAAGCTGAAAGAAGCTAACAAGAAAAGAGGTGTCATCACAAACTCTTCAAAAACATCTACTCCTTCGGACATCCTTACACCTGTGAAAAAAGAGACGGAGAGTGTTGTTCGGAGTGCCACAAAACCAAAAAATGCTGATATGGAAATAGAATCCAAACATTCCACTTCCAAGTCCTCCCTTGCTAAGGAGAGGCATTCTCGAAGGGTGGCTAATAACGACATCAAAACCCCAACAGCAAGGAAGAAGCTGGAGTTAAACAGTATGTATATGGCAATATTCTGTCCGTTCAGTAGTTCTGTATATGCTTTGTGCTTCTCCCTTTTGGCTAGTTCAAACTATTGTAACATTCAACATTTTTAACTGCCTTGTTCAGCCTTTGGGATCAGCCCAAGCCTTGTAGGCACATCACTTGTTTGTCTTGTCCGTTGTTTCAAGCACTCTACTGCTGCTGCAAATGCTCTATTTCTATCTGATAAATCTAAATGAAAGTGCTTGTTGACTGAAATGCTACCAGTCAGCCTCACTTGACCTCAGAATGTCCCACTTTCTTTAATCTTCTGACTAATTGTGTACTAAAATGTTTACATTGAGCTGGTTGAATAAACACGTTTGATCCTGTGTAACATGCAATATTTTCAACATGGAACCTGACTAAAGTTGTAAGTGATGGAGGTGAGTTAGAAAACTGAAAAAATCTGTTTGTCTTCCTTTTGTTTAGTAATTATTTAGAGGACGTGCCTTCTTGTGATCCAGTTCCTTGTTACTGGAGGGTTCATTTGCTTTCATTTAAACAACAGTCAGCTGTACCATGTCTTCTGAAAGTTAACCAAACCAGCCATATTGAAGCCTGACAAAAGTTCATTTTGCTTTTCATTTCTAGGTCCCACGAGATCCAAAGCCAAGCTGCTGGGATGTGAAGTTTTGGGTCTTTTGGATGATGACTGTGATGCCGTAGCACCATTAGAACCATCAGCCCCTAAAAGAAAAGTGAAATTCACAGGTGAAATTTTAGGCTCACCACCAAAGATCCCCTGCAGCAATGCTAAGTCCAAGCCAACATGTGAGACTGTGGAGCACCGTCAGAGGTCCAGTGACACCATAAGATTGTCCCCCTACACTAAAGTCAAAGATTTCCATGAAAAAGACTGGAATCTTGATGAGGAAGATGACATTCTGTTATCGTAAGTGACAGCATTTTTATCCTTGTTTTTATATGGGATTGCTATTCATATGAAGCTCTCTTAAAACACATTTATGGAAAACTTCTGGAGAGAAAAGTGGGTGAAGTCTCTGCATGGGCCATGTTTTGTCTGTTGAGAACAAGGAGAGGAGGGAGAGAGCCTCAGCAGTGACAAGTGCACTGTGATGAAGCATTAGGAAATGTTACCTGGAGGTGAATGAATGATCAGGGAGATCCAAAGGGGACTTGACTTCCCAGATGGAAAAGCAGTTCATGGTTCCAAGAACAGAGGGATGATGTTGGAAATGGGAATGGTAGGATGATATGAAAGGAAACTGAAGCCGTGTTGATGGTCGTTCTCATGATGATTGTACCCACCAACATGGATGAAAATCCATTTCCCTGCACTCCATAATCAAGGCTCAGATGTGCCTGACTTGTGACAGGGATGCTGGACTGTAGAAAGTGGTTTGACTGGCCTCAGGAGAGTCTTCTCCTGAGAATTCTATGTATACTTCCATTTGTTTGTATACTTCATGAGAATTGTATGTATACTTCCATGCTAATTTTTACATAGGAAAGAAATCAAAGCCCAAAAAGCACAGCTATACAAGTATATCTTAACACAATCTTTAAAAATGGCATAAAGTGGGAGAGGAGAAGAATGGAACAGACTTTCTTGTGCAAAATGTTGCAAGACATTTCCTCCTTTTCAAGAGTAAAAATGTGGATGCAACAATGGAATTTCCACCTTTTTTTTGTCACTAATTATATATAGCATAAAAATGTTTACCTTTCATTGATAAGGTAGTGGCATTTCAGTAGCATTTATAGATCTTAAAAAACTTCCAAGAACTGTCAACAAATAACAAAAGCATCTGTAATTGATTTCATTTTGTACTTTGAACCAGTAGGGAAGTTGTGTAGTAGCAGTAAAACGTTTTGGTGGCAGGGATGAAGAAGGACCCAAGAAGACAACCAAGAATATCAGAACACAAAGAGAAAAATATATTCCAAAGGCCAAATCTAAGAGATGCCCAAAGGAGATAATTTTTTTCTTATCTTTCACTTAAGAAAAATATAGGCAAAACCCCACACTTCTCAATAAAATAAAACCACTGCTGTTCTGAGCCCCCGTCCCTTCATTTGGCAGTGCAAAATACATCAAATATTTTGTTTTCCTTGGAAAAGATGTATTGAAGACACAGTGCAGGAGGGGGGGAATTGTGCTGCCAGCATCCATGCCATAGCCAATCTGTAAATAACAAATAAGAATTCATGCTGGATGGACAGTGGTAACAATTGAGCCTGAAGTTTGAAAGGCCTTCTCTGTGTCTTTGCAAGTGTGATGCAAAGAGAGGGAATACAACCAGCTTTGTTTTCTTTCTTTGCAGTTTAGTTGGATATCAGAAACCAAGCAGCCAGATGCCTGTGCTGACCCCTCGTTCTCGCAGAACATGTGCACAGAAAACCAGTGCTCTCATTGCAGAGCAGATCAGGTAAAAACCCTGCAGCCATGATCTCCTGTCAGATTGCTCTTGAGAGCTGCAAGCCTTGAGAGCTTGAGGCCTTGAGAGCTTCTCTGCCTTAATATTGAAATGCAAATGGTTCCAGAAGCACAGCTTAATTGCAGCTTGAGTAAAAACTGGTTTGTGTTCAGAAACATAAAGCTGACTCATGGTGTTCTTCAGAAAACTGACTTCTTTTAAACCAGTCTGTTAAAAAGCCATGGAAAATTAGCAGCTGGAGTAGAAAATGTTTTGGTTTGCTGATTACAAGAACTCCAGAAAAAGATGAAAGTGTACAAATGTTGCTCTGTTATGTTGTCCTAGGGTGACGTTATGATGCTTGTATCCCCATTCATATGGGGATATGTAGACTTATATGTATTTTTTTAAAGCTTAAATCATTTCTCTTTCTCATAGCATGTTGGACCAGGAAGATTTTTCATCTGGCTCTGACAGTTCCTACTCTTCAAGTAGTGAGGAAGAGGAGGATGATGATGACGTGCCCTGTACACCAGAAAAAACCCCTAAATCTAGCAAAATATTCAGCACCCCAAAATCTTCAAGGAAGTCAGCAGTTCACACTCCTGCAAAGACACCGAAGAAAACTGTAAGGTTCCACATAAAAGAAGTATTATTATTACTGAGCCATTTATTTGAATGCTTGATGCCTGTGTACCAGAGTAAAGTATCTGAATCCCTTAGCTTTTGGTGAAGCATTATCTGGATTAATTTAATCTTTGATATGAGTAGGTTCTGGAAATATATAAACCATTTGCATGTTGTCAGTATTGTTACAATATTGATCAGAAAACTGTAGCCTAAACAGGGAAATTACTGGCTTGGATGCTGTTTCTTAAGAACCAGATCATTCTGTTACGCAGCACTTCAGAAAAGGACTAACAACTCAAAAATTCTTCAGACATTTAAAAGGTGTAATTGTCACCACCCCCTTTGCAGTTTCCTTTTTCTCTTAGGAAGAAAATACCATAAGGCTTGTTTGGTAATTCCCTGTGTAAATCCTGTTTCTCAGTTCATCTTGTGCTCTGGCATAAGTAATGCTAAATCATCAATGATTTGTTCCCAACAGAAATTGCTGCTTGTAGAAAATCTGCTTGAGGTTGTAAATTTTCTTTGCAGCCTTTACAGGGCACACCCAGAACCCCCCGGACACCCCGGAACGCAACTCCAGAAATTCCCAGGCGTGTCCAGGCAGCCCAGGAACCAGCCAGTGTACTGGAAGAAGCCAGATTAAGGTAACCTGTGCTCAGGATCATCTTTATTTTGCATCAGGTGTGCTGAAATGGGGAATGTCATCTTTACCATTTAGAATAAAATAGGTAAAAATAGGTAAATACTCTTCTGATCCAAGAAGAGTATTTAATAATGTACAGTACAATATTAGCTTTACAAATAATGGTAGTATTTACAATACTACTTCAGCAATTTCAAGTTATTTTAACTAGTCCATGGTAAGTTCTTCAGAATTAGGTATCTTTATTCTGTGCAACATTAGAAAAACAAAGATCCTTTCTGATTAGCTGTAGATTGTAAAGGTACAATATTTGTCTCATCTTGGTGCATGAAAAAGCTTTACAGGTATCACTGTAGATCTCCACAGTGGGGAAAAGAAAGGCATTCAGGACTGACTATTTTTCAAACTGGGTTTTAGTTCTTTTTGCTCTAAGCAGCTTCTCCTGTTTTATCCTACCTTTGCACTGACTTACAAATAGTGACTTAAAACAGATGGATCTTTATTGCTGCATAAATTAAGAGCACATAGAGAGAGACTAGGCTGTTTCTTTTGGGATACTTGACATTGATGCTCAGACTTAAAAGTATGTAAGAGAGATTTGGAAAACTCCACACAGGAGGAAGGTGAGCATCTGCCTGTTTGTTTGCATCAGTTCTTCAGAGAGAACAGCAGTTTTAATTTTCTTTTTCTTTTTTAATTCAAAGGCTGCATGTTTCTGCTATCCCAGAATCTCTGCCTTGTCGTGAGGAAGAATTCCAGGATATC
This sequence comes from Geospiza fortis, assembly GCF_000277835.1. NCBI lineage: Eukaryota > Metazoa > Chordata > Aves > Passeriformes > Thraupidae > Geospiza > Geospiza fortis. The sequence goes on along the minus strand of NW_005054345.1, from coordinate 1,483,869 downwards.
TATAACTTCGTGGAAAGCAAACTTATTGATGGCACAGGAGGGTGAGTTTGACAAGTCTGTGACCAAGATCACATTTTTGTTTATGGCATAACAGCAGTCAGATTATATATTTTTACTTAATATTTATTACTTATATTTAAAAAGTTATCATCATTTAAAATTCCTCATTCATTTTTCCTGTTTTTTTCTTCCTTAAGTGGTGTTGTGTGTAGAAATAAAGTGGGCTTCTTTATTCTACAGATTCAAATTAAAGACCAAATTATAACTGGTCAGTTTTAGAAGTCTGGAAAACTATTTATTTCTTTTAAAAAAAGGCAAATTACATTTATAAAATGTTTTAGGTTGTTAACTGCTTCAGTAATAATAAGAATCCTCATGATCCTCCAAGGTGTTACGTGTCTCAGATTGTAAATAAAGATGTAGGCAGTTGCCTGAAGTGTCAGTATTCAAGACTGGGGTCAGGGGTCAGGAATTCCAGCTCATTAATCCCAGGAGTTGTTACCATTTTGCTCAGGCTGCTGAAGAGGCACTCTCCTTTTGTAGGTGCATGTACATTTCTGGAGTGCCTGGAACAGGTAAAACTGCCACTGTTCATGAAGTAATTCGGTGTCTTCAGCAAGCTGCAGAAAATGAGGAACTGCCACCATTCCAGTTTGTGGAGATCAATGGCATGAAGCTGACAGATCCTCACCAAGCCTATGTGCAGATATTAGAGGTAAGGAAAGTGTTTTCAGTGGCTCCTGGGTTTGAAAGAAGAGATCTTACACTTTCCTATCACATCCTTGATATGTTACAGTGTTCAAGGCACTTATCAGTACTTCCCAGTCCCTCCCAGAGACTGTGTGCTTTTATCTTAGAGCAGGTTAGAAAAGAATTAACTTAAGGCCTTAGCTATCTTGAATTGTTTTGCTTTCTGCTGCATAAGGGTAGTGGCTGAGAAATAGCCTGGTTTATTGCATCTACTCATCTAAAAAAATTAAACCAGCTTTTTATATTTTCCTATGGTGTAACTTTTTCTGCTCGTCTGCTTGAACAGCTACTAAGGTGACAACTCTGAAAGTCAGTGTGGCAGTGGAATAATTACTGAGGGGGTCTTAATGGTTAATTGGTCAGACATAATAGTAATTCAGCTAAAGAGGGGCCATCTCTGTCAACAAAGTGTATTTCTGATATCCATGACAAACCAGTCTGCAGTATCCATCTAGGACTACTGCTTGTGTTGTATGGGTGGGAATGAATCTTCTGAGGACTGGATTAAGATCACCCAGTAGGCATTAAACAGTAACTACTCCAAAGCTTTCTCAGTCTAGGCTAACTTTAAACCAGTGACCTGGAAACTAAATGATTTCCTGAAGCATCTGTTCCATTTTAATATAAACTTCTGCTCCATTTATTTAAGTTTGGCATCATCTTTCTGAGCAGGCAGTGGCATGCATTAGTGTCCTAGTGTCCCAGTCCTCATAGTTGGGAGTTAAATTTGCATGTTTGCATCCTTTCCTCAAACCAGCTTAGACATTGTCTTGCTGAGGGATTTGCTGAGGCCAGGCCTCTGTTTCTTTAGCATAGTGAGAGGCTTCCTGACAATTACCTTATTTCATGGTAGTGTGAATGTATTTTATCATCCTTTGTTCCTATCCCATTCAGCATCAAATCTGAAAATGAATAAAGAATAGGCCTTTGGAAGTACAATCTGTTGCCCCCTACTAGTCCTGAACTCTGAGGCAGCCCAGTGAAATATCCTTTAGGGGAGTACAAAGTCACATGAACCTCGTACTTCTCCAATTCCTTCTGCCTCAGCTACTGTCAAAGAGCCCTTAGTAAGAGCTAGGCTGCTGCTGCTCTCCTGATTGCTGCAGGTCCTGATCCAGTTTGCTGATGTTTCTTTGCATGACTGAAGCGAATTCTGGAGCTTCCCTTCTGCAGTTAGCTCACTGCTGTAGGAAAGTTTAGAGATGGAACGGGGACTGGAAGCCCTGGACAGATGAAAGAGATAAGGTTAAATACCTGGGTACAGTAAGAGTCCATTTCCACCATAGCAACTCAGCTCTGTGGTATATTGGATACTCGGCTCCAGAGCTGCAGAATCAGGGTCCTCTGGGATTCAGCTCCTTTCTGTGACTGATTTGGACTGTCCTGACTGAATTGGAAACATGAAACAAGTAGAGGTTATACATTAATCTTGTGCTCTGGCTTGTTCAGTAACTATCAGATCTTAGATTTATAAGAGATTTTAGAAAAGAAATAGTTTTCAAATGCAGTCTCCATTTGGCTTTATTGCTGGACTTTGCACTATGATGAACAATTTATTCAGCATCTGCAGTTAATTTTGAAATGCTATGCTTTGATTTCTGGGTATCTTTGGACTTGAAAGGGAAGAGGTAATATACAGTCAGCTGATCTGTTCTGCCACATAGTTGCGAAAGGTATTGCAGATATTTTTTTAGTTCACAGTTGAATAAATTTAATTATAGATCCTGCTGATGATTCATTAGAATTTTAATAGCAGTCCAAGATTACTCAAGTCAGGCTATTCTTCTCAGCTGACTTAGGTTTTCAGTAGGTGTGTGTATTCAGAGATACCCTAGAGATATGCTGGGTTTAGAGCCCTCTAGACTGGGTGGGTTCAGGATTTCTTAGTGATTCTAAGACAAATTGCAGAGAATTCTGTGGGCCTTTCTTTGTAGCTATGCATTTTTTTGTTTCTCATTTATGGGCAGTTCTTGGTAGACCAGAGTGTCTTATGAGCTACTTTCTCAGTTTTTTTTACTCCCTCTTGGAAAAAATAATCCAGGTGATTGTTAAGGAGTGAAAGTTTGTATTTCCAGGTGTTTGGTGTGATTAACTGCAATATTTGTTCAATCCTTGTGCAGTTCTTGACAGGTCAGAAGGTGACAGCAACCCATGCTGCAGTACTGCTGGCAAAGCTGTTCAGTACACCTGGACCAAAGAGGAAGACCACAGTGCTGATAGTGGATGAGGTGAGACAAAGAATCCTTTGTTTACTTTCCTCCAAGGATTGTAAAAAGTGAGTTTTTGGTGGATGGAAAATTATGCATGCTTTGAGTGTATCACATGTGATGTAACAGGAATAGACTTAGGAGAGAGGAGATGCAAGTAGTTCCTCTTACCTATTTAAATTCAGTTTCCTAAAAAGGCTGAGTATCCTGTTGCCATGTTGTTCTCTGCCTTGGATTTCATATGGGTTTTATGTTTTGTTATTCCAAGATGTGGAATAAGTTGTTTGTCAATTCTAAATACCAGGGGATTCAATTGTATTTTGTTTGTAAGCTGCTGCTTTTCCAGTGGGAAAACTCACAGAGAAATAAGTCACACCCAATTTTGAAAAACCTTGAATGTGCTATGTTGAGTAATAATCATATACACTCTTATTTTTGCTGTAAGCTAATTCAGGTTCTCACTTGGAGGGGCTTTGAATCTTGTTAGATATATTAGTATCACAGTACTGTTTTAAAACTCCAGCTGTTTAACATTTACTGTCCAAGTATCCAGTAGGATGTGCTTTTCCAAAAGAGACTAGAGCCCTAATTCAGCAAATGCAGTCCTGTTAGTAGATGGATAAAGGAAGGGCAACAGAGACAGCTTGTTCAGAATCATGTGAGAAATCTTCTGTGGCAGAGCTGGTTCTCAAACCCCCATCAGGTATTGTAAATAAGAGGCCATTCCTTTTTCCAGTCTGATTCTTTTTATCCCTGCAGCTTGATCTGCTGTGGACCCGGAAGCAGAACGTGATGTACAATTTATTTGACTGGCCAACCCAGAAGCACTCCAAGCTAATCATCCTGGCCATTGCCAACACCATGGACCTGCCAGAGAGAATCATGATGAACAGAGTAGCAAGCAGGCTGGTATGTTCTAGCAGTTCTGTTGCTGTGCCATAAAAGGAGAACAGATTAAATACTGGATGCAATCAAAAGCAATCCAGGAGAAAAGTAGGACCGGTTATATCAGAAGCTGAACAATGTTTTTTATAATTTCCTCTCCAGAGGACTGATAATGAACATATAAATCTAAGTTCAGGAGCCTGTTTGCTAATCAGGTATTATGCTGATACATAATGTTCTTGTAAGAATGAAATAAATATATGGATGCCTAAGATCTGGATAATCAAATGCTGTGCTTCATGGTTAAGCTTCTTACTCTGGAGTTCAGAACAATTCTCTTCTGGTTTTCCTTCCTCTTTCCCCTTTCATTCCAGGCACCTACTTACTTCTCTGTTTGCCAGCATCAGTTGGTAGATTATATAAAGGTATCCAACAAAGAAAATTGGATGCACTCTCCACTTGTTTTGAATGTTTTCCTAGGTCATCTCACCACGGCTCTGAAAAGTGATTTGCAAAAACAGTGCTCTGTGCCTCTATCCTTCCATGACTCAAAAGCAGCTCCACAGGGTGTGAATTGCTTTCCCCCACCTACTAAACCCACTGCAGATCAGCTGAGTCCATACAGTCACAAGAGAAGTTTTGCATAAGAAATTCAAAACTCGGGTCTCCTGTAGGATGAAAGGCAGTGCACCATCTGTAACATAGATTGTCCTCATCTGAGGGCTGTTCTTACTGGCTTGAGCCAGAAGAGGGTTTTAATTCTTGGCTGATGGCTAACTTGAAGTCAACACACACATATACAGATTAGCTAAAGGAGACATGAATATTTTTCCACAGCTGCTGCTGTTATTGTGTTAAAAATAACATGTAGACAGATTATTTTTGTATAGGGGAGCTCTCATTTGTTTAAAAGGTTTTTGTAAGAGAAATCTGAATTCTGATAGCAGCTTCACTTGCTCCTCGGGCCATTCAGTGGGGAGATCCAACCAGTGGTCCTCACTGAGCCACAGTTTTGTGGATTTGTACATTTGTTTCACAAATGTGTTTGATTAAAGCCTGTCACTAGGAGGGAAAGGATGTGAAAAACTAATTGCCCTACCAGAAAAAGTAAAAGTAACCACACAGGCCATGCTTCAGCAGTTGAGAGTTTTCCAGCCCCACAAACACTTCTCACTGTGTTGTGTCATTTGTTGTAGGGCCTCACCAGAATGTCCTTTCAGCCCTACACCTACAAACAGTTACAGCAGATTGTTTCATCCAGACTGAAGGGAGTGAAGGCATTTGAAGAGGATGCAGTTCAGCTGGTTTCCAGAAAGGTGAGTCCAGAGCAGATAAATGTCCTTCATGTTGCACTGGGTGCAAAGTGTGGGGACAGCAGGGAGACTTTTGTCACAGCTGTTAGACCTGGTTCTGTGGTTGTGTCCTATATTGGAGGCAAGTATTGGGGCACAGTTAGGCTGTACATTATCCAGGGTATTTTCTCAGAAGAGATTGCTAGAGCAGTGTCCTTGCTTTTTCCACCTACTCTGAGAAGGCAGCAGCATATTCCAGGAGCTGAAGGCATGACAAGAGTCGTGATGATAAGATGTCAACTGTCTCCACTGTTTAGCATAATGTGAGTCATTGGAGAATCCTGAAAAAGATAACATGCCAGTGGCAGTGGAAATAGCCTTATAAATTTTATTTCTCAAGATGTTCAGTGCTCTGTCATAATAGATAATACATGTTCTTGTTTGCAAGCCTTAATACTCAGTTGTACAAAACATAAGTAATGCATTGGGGATCAGTGGCTTCTCAAATTGAGATATGTACACTGCTAATGTTAGTAGCTCTATATTAAAGTAAATTAGTAAAGTAAATGTTAGTAGCTCTATATTAAAGTAATCTATTAAAATTATGTCAAAACAACCTACCTCATTGTAGGATTAAAAAAGAGTGCTCATAAATATGTCAGAAGTAAATACAAGCCTGTGTTTTGTTGTGAAGGAACCACCTCTCTGTAAGAATAATAGTGAGGATTTGCAGAGGAATAATTGCAGTGTTTTTCTAGTATGAGTTTTCTTCAGAAATACAAAAATATACCTTACAATTAGATTTTCTACAGGGTTTCTCATTCTTGGCCCCAGCTGGGTTCTAGGGCTTTTGGATATTACCAGCATCTGCTGGGAAAACTAGGCCAGTACTATATGTTGTGTTGAATGTTCATAGCTTTATTAAAACTGTAAAGCACAATTGGGGTTTTAACAAGTATTCAGCTTCAGAAATTTCAGACACCTAAAAATTTTCAGGCACTTGTAACAGTAAATTGACTATCCTGGATATTTCTTTGAGACCTTCTAAAATTATTAGTGTACTCTTAAAATCAGTATTTTAATGAGTTTAGAAAAACTGAGTTTTTTGGTGTCATAGCCACCCCCCCTTTTTTTTTCCTTTTTCATGAGCCTGTATTATGATAAAGGTCTTCACTGATAATTCAACTGATACTTCTGAAAGCTTTTGGTGTTGAAGGGAACTGCTCACCTTTAATTTTTTTTAACCTCTGACTCTGTTACAGAAGAAAGTTCAGCCTTGAATTTATGATGACCAGATCAGGGTGGGGGTGTGGGAAATGTGCGGAGTTGCTTCTGTTGGTTTTGGTCAGTAAGCTTTGTTTGTCAGGATCTGGGATTGTAGAGATGTATTGCTCTTGCACTGGGTGCTCAGGGTGTTTGGGTTGGTTTGTCTGTTGGTTGTTGCTAAACTGTGTCCCCAGCAGTTTGGAAATGTTGTCCCACACGTGTGACGTTCCCTTGCAGGTGGCAGCGCTGTCGGGGGATGCACGGCGGTGCCTGGATATCTGCAGAAGGGCCACGGAGATCTGCGAGTTGGCCAGGCAGAAGAGAGCCCCGGAGATCGTCAGGATGGCCCACGTGACTGAAGCCATAGATGAAATGTTCTCATCACCATATGTCAGTGCAATCAGGTAAAAAATATTTCCTTTGCTTTTGTGTCCCTTTCACAGCACTAGTTTTTCACAAACAAAAATTATTCCAGAATTGCAGGCTGTGATACAATGGCCACTTGTGACATAAACTGCCCAGCCTGCGTTTAAATATGTAGCTCCCAAAGATTTCCCCTTCCAGACTTCTCCTGATGTTTCATGGGTTCTGAACTTCACAAATGGATTTTTGTCTCTTTTGTTTTTTGACTCAGGAATGCTTCTTTGTATGAACAAATCTTCTTGAAAGCAATTTTGGCAGAGTTTCGCAGGGCAGGAGTTGAGGAGGCGACAGTTCAACAGGTATGGGGCTTTTTTGCTACTGACACCAGTGATCTGGATCACAAGGTGGTTTTATTTTTTTTGGCCTGCATGTTAAAACATCTCATGTTTCTACCCTAACATGCTTTATAACAGGAAGAATCAAAGAGAAGCTGAAATTACTAGGCAACAGTCCAAAGAGGAAAACTGAAAGTTGATTCCAAGTTGTGCATCACTGTTTTTCCCTCATAGAGGCAGATATGTCACTGGTAGCTTTGTTCTTTTTTAGTAGACCCATAAAATACTGGGTGCCAGCAGAGCTGTGAAGACTCTGGAGTAGTCATGAGTAGTGTGGAAACTAAATGTTAATGCTTATACAAAGATGTAATTCTAAACATTTTTATAGAGAATTACAGCATCTAAACAGGCTGGAGCTATTTTATCTCCCCTCCATGGATGTGGGGGGAAGGCAGCTTCTCACTATGTCACCTTGTCACTCAGTTGCAGCAGGCAGGGAACATAACCTATGTCCTTTTTCTCAACAGATCTACCACCACTACGTGGCCTTGTGCAGGGTGGAAGGCCTGCAGAGCCCCACGGTGTCAGAAATCATGGCAATTTGTTCAAGGCTGGGTGCCTGCAGGCTCTTGCTGGTGGAGGCCAGCAATAAATATCTGCACGTGCGGGTGCGACTGAACCTCAGCCAGGATGATGTCATGTATGCACTCAGGGAGGAATAAAGCAAAAGAGATTTTATTGCTTTTAATATGTATAAATATTTTAAATATCGTCTTTTTTTTTTTTAATTATTGATAAAATGGAAATAGTGAAATGTATTTTTTTAAAGGCTTTGCTTATTTGTTTGATGCATGAAAGCACTCTTTTAATAATAAAGAATTAATTTTAAAGCATTTTATGTATTTCAGACTATTTCTTTGTAGAAGTATTTTTAAGTGCTGGTAGCTGATCTCCTTTTAACTGAGGTGTATGAACTTGGGATGGATTATTTGAAGATTATTTGCATAACTTTTTTTTAAGGCTCATGGTGTCTTTGGCATTCTGTAGATTTCCCTCAGTGACGTTTTTATCCAATGAAAGGCATTGTTAAAACGGGCTTAAACTTTGTCTTACTAACATAATTAAAAGGAACTTCCAGTTTGCAATGAAACATAATTAAAAGGAACTTCCAGTTTGCAAGGCATTCTCGCTGTTGGAATGGAGGAAGCTGTAACAATACCTCGAACACGAATTGTGCCATTTGAATACCAAACTCCTTTGTCTGATCGATCACTACCCAGGGCTGCCCTTCCTCAGCCGTCCCGGTGCCGGGGCTGTGTGCGGGGACAGCTCGGGCAGAGCCGGGGCCGTGGCTCCGTGCCGGGCCC
>NW_005054345.1:1465044-1475125 GCF_000277835.1 Geospiza fortis | reverse complement strand
GCTTTGCCTTGACACGGGCAGGGCGCTGACTTTAAGTTCCGTGTGCTCTCAGTCCTATAGAGACACAGCCCTCTGGAATTCATGAACCAACATGCTTGGCAGAAGACCTAAAAAGAGCCCTCAGGCAAAGGGCCAGGGAGCTGCAGTTGCAAAGCAGGTAAGGAGGGCGAAGGGCCAGGGAGATGTGGTGGCAGAGCAGGCAGGGAAACCTCCCACTCCCTCTGCTCCTCGGGATAGTCTCGCTCAGACCTCTCGCTGCTGTTTTCCTGCAGGATCTCCCATGTGGTAATAGCATTGCGGGATCATGGAGAAAATTAGATTGTGTGGTGCCTGTTTTCCTTCTTTAATGCATTCTTCTTCAAGTAAATATCTGATAGGCAGCTGTGGAGGTCTTGCAGGGAAGGCACAGTGTTGTAATGCTGTAATCTTTGCATGAGACCTCATGACTCATGCTTACAGTATTTTCTTAGCCCAGCTATGTTGAGATTTAATAATAACTTCAGTGACTCTGCGGAGGCTAAGAAAACAGAAATAAGAACAGCAGAATATCAGGTAACAAATTAAAGGGCATATATGGGAGAATATTAAGGTGCTAAACAAGAGAGTTAATTTTAATTTCCCTTTGTATAGTCATATTTTCATGTAACAGATAGACTGATATGCCCCTTTCCTGTAGATAAAAGTGAGTTTAGCTGTGTCTGTGTGTTGAGGATTTTTTTCCATACTTATTTACCTTTGGATGGAGTTTCAGAAGTCTTGTGGAGAGAAACAATAATTAGTCATGGTTGGCAGGTGTAGAAAGTCAGGCGACAGTGTCAAAATTAGAAATACAATCGGGGCAAAATTCTGCGTAGAAAACTGAGGGAAAAACACTGTAGTTAGAGTTAATGAACATGTTAGAACCAGAATGGAATTTCAGAAACCTTTGAAGAATAGAGGGAAGTAACAGGTGGAATAACCGGTAAGAAAGTAGAGGAATGTGAAAAGGGATTGTTACAGGCTATTAGAAAAAATAGCTAAGATGTTCTCTTTTGGTGATTTCTTAGGAACCAGTGTTCTCATACCGGAGGCAGAGTGCTGTAGTTACTGATCCATAATGTCACTATGGCTGCAGTGTGAAAGTTTGCATTTCTCTGTGAGAGAGACAGTGTATAACTTAGTTCGTCTGAGGGGAGAAGATAAAGGGTGAAAATAGTTTTCCTCCTTCTGGGGAAAAAAAAGAAACCTCACTCTGAAAAGATAGAGAGTAATTCGAGGATCTGATTAACATATTTTACTAATTTCTAATTCAATACAGTTAATTATTCAGCCTGTCTTACATCATAGATAAGTGTTTCTTGAAACAAATGGCTTGTTCGCTTTCAAATTAATTCAATTTAAAATGTTTTTTTGTTGTGTATTATATCAACTGCAAGCTTTCTATAACTTATTTTTTCTGTTTTATTAAACATTGCTTCAATACTGCTAATTTCATTTGAAATGTTCCTTTTTGAATGGGTTGGAACTTGGAGCTAGAACTGAACACTGCTGAATTGTGTTCTTGAGTTCTGTGGTTGCTGCAGTTGCTTCACTGTCCACCCTTGCAGTGTGGTAATGAACAGGTCCTGTGTGCTCCTCATCTGTTCTGTACATTGATGAAAGGCCTGTGTGTCTTCCATAGAACTTGAATCTTTACATTGCTGTTGTAAATATTTCCTGTTTAAGTCTTGTCCTCACCTTCCTTCTGTTCTAGCCAAGTGTGCAACTTTAGTTTTGTTGTACAGCTGGGAGATGGATAAGGCAGAGGGTGGCTGACTGATCTGCCCAGTGCCTTATGGAATGCCAAGGGCAGGAGCAGGGCTAGGAAATAAACTGCTGCTGAGTTTGAGTGCTGTTGCTGGTCCTTTGAACCAGTGTTTCTCAGCTGTGTTTCACATTCTCCCTTGGGATTATAAAATGGTCCAGAGAGGGGCACAGAATCTTTCAGTGCAGTAGCCACCAGTGCTTTGATTCCTACTGGGTTAAAAAAAAAAAACTGTTACATTAATTTATAAACTGACAGGCAGCTTCTTGCAGCACTTCAGATCCTCAGGACAGAGGGAGATTGCTCACCTCAGAATAATGACAGCTGATGTTTTTTCCTGTGCTGGAGAGAAGCTGAAGTGCTGCCTCCTTGGCCATGGCGGGATCAGTAAGGGCTTGTGCTTTGGAAAAGTCTGAGGAAAGCTTCACCTACTTCATAGGATGAATCTAATTCTGTTCATTCATGTTCATAAAAAATCTGAGCATACTTAAGGTACTTTTATTTTCCTGGGGCAGTTAGTATCTTAACCAGAAACACAAAAACAGTGATGAAATGACATTTTAAAATAATGCCTTTTGGACTAAGACCCCAGAGATTCCTTTGCTGAACTTTGGAATGTTTTGCCACAAGAGAGTGCTAACCCCTACTGCCATATCCTGATTACTGTTATTAATGCTGCTCCCTGAGATGTTATCTCTCAGCTGATGATCTGTGCCAGCCAGTTCTGATGGTTTTCTCCAGTGCATTGTGGGCATTGCTGGGTTTTAATGGCTGTGTTTGTTTCTGGGATTTAGAAACTGATGTAAGAAGAAGACAGAACAGTTTATAAATGTAGCTTCTTCAAGAGATAAGGGTGAAGTCTCTGCAGTGTGCACATGTCAGACCTGTTGTGTGTGAGCCATGAGTGAATATTTTTTAGCTCAGCTTTTACAGAGGCACTGCCCTGAACTTCCCTGATGCTATCTGCTCCATGAGGCTCAGTAAAACAAACATTTTACTCTACCTTGTTATGTCAGACTGTTAAACAGGATTGATTTTAAGAGATGGTTTGTGTAGAGTTTTAAAGGGATATTTGTGGGGTGTTAAGATTTATGTACTTTACACCAGATATGGGTGCCTGGTATGCATTGTTGTGGTACTACAAGTGGTGTGACAGTGGGCTGTAAAAAAAATGAACAGGATTCAGAATGCATGAAAATATCTAAATAATCCATGCAGCGTGATGTTTTTGAGTGTCATCTTTGTTCTAACTGTAGGATATTTTATTATTTTGTATTGTTATTTTCCCTTGGCTCCAGCTGGGGCTGTTTGTGGATTTCAATCCTGAGGAGATGCTGCTGGGTGCAGAGGAAGGTGAGGATGATGGGGACCTTGAGGCAGAGCTTGCTGCTATCACAGGAGGAAAAGTGAAAGAAGGAAAACCGAAACCAAAGGGGAAAAGTAAGTTAAAGTATCTGAATTTAATTTAACTTTGTTAAATTGATCTAAAAAAATCTTTACATTTATCTAAAATGGTTTTTCTATCACTGGTAGAAACTGAATTTGCAACTGCTCTTTACTTTGAAAGGTTTAATTTGTTACTCCACAAACAATGTAAAAGTTTTTTTCTGTTGATGCTCTTGCAGATATATGAAAAAGATCTCTGGTGGCTGGCCCATTTAATGACTAAATTAAGACATGCTTTTTTAGCATATGAAGTCATAAAAAGGTGTAGTAGGCACTAGATGATTTTAGAAGGGAAATTATGTTTCTTGTGGAGGGTGGGTTGTTTGTCATGTGGTTGTTCTTGTGTTTTTGTTTGAAGAATGAATTTACATAATGAGCATTATATTTTTAGTTACTTGGAGTCTGTAACCAAAACTGAATCCCATTTTCAGAGGCAAATACTGAAGCAATCACTTGGAGAATCCTGTAGCTTGTGTTATGCAGGTTACAGAGTCTCTTGGAATGGACTGTTACCATTCTTAATACTTGAAGTGTGTGTTAATTTTGTCTGGTGGTGTTTGCATGCAGCTCTGCAGTGGTTTCAGGCTGGCTGTAATCTGCCATGAGCCAAGGCTGCTGCTGCTGCTGTGAGGGCCCCTCAGTGAGCATGCTCTGCCTCTGAGCATGTCTGTGTTTGTGGAGCTGCAGGCTGAGCTGCTTCAGGAGCTCCTCTGCCAAAATGAACCTGAGTTCTTGTGGCAGTTTCTCAGCTGAACCAGGTTTGCTCCCTGCCTGTCTGAGGGCTGGGGTGGCATCCAGTGCTTGAGGTGGGGAAAGGAAAATGGGACCTACAGGTGTGTGAGCAAGTGCAGGAAGGAGGGGATAGTGCTTCTCCAGCCTTATTTGCAGCTCTGCAATAATTTCCCTGTAATATTTGAAGGGTCTTCACACAGAGCAGCAGGGAAATGAAGAATTTTGAAATGTTTAGGCAAGACAACTCTATAAACATGGTGGCTGGTGACAGACAAAGGAGATGTTTGTATCTGAAACTAAATTCCAAATAATTTCCACTCTCCACATTTCAAAATTTTAGTGAACTCTTAAAGCTAATAAGCACAATTGTGCAAATAGGCATAATAGCAGAACTTCTGCCATTGGACATAGGTTACTCATGGTTAAAACCTGCAGGATAATGTTTTGAGGGTGAATCTGTGTATCAGGAGCTCTTGAATTGTTGTCAGCTTTTCATCCCTCTCACCCTCATGTCACTTATTTTGTTGTTTCAGTCTTTTTATTCATAAGAGGAAAATAAAATTTCAGGCAGTGCAAAATCAACATTTACTATGCCTAACATTTACTGTGCCTTCTAAATGTGTGGTTAAAAAAGGATTTTCCAAAGCAATGTGCAGCTATTCTGTTTTCCTGTTAGAGTTGGAAGTGTGTGGGTTAGAAGCTCATGGAGGATGAGCAGCTGGCACTGGGCACTCCTGAGACCTGGCCCAGTGCAGAGGTGGGGCAGGGTGCAGGCAGGTCACTGCCTGGAGAGGAGGAGCTGCAGTGAGGGCAGGGGACAAACAGATCCTGTCTGGGAAAAGGCAGGAAAAAGGGATCCAGTGCAACTCATGTGCTTGGTTCTTGGCTGAGCACCAGGTGCAGTAATTCCCTCCTGGATTACATCCTGATGGGTGTGGGGGAATGGCCTCCTCCTCCTCCAGCAAAAGCTGCACTCTTGGAACATCTTAAGCCCAGAGATCCCTGCTGTCTCTGATAAGTGCCAGCTGGGCAGCCACTCACGTGTTTGAAATTGTGGCCTCATCTTGCTGCACGGGATTAGAGCTGAAAAACCATCTGAGGAGGGTTGATTAGGGTTTTTGCCTCTGCTGCAGTTTTCTGCACAGCCAGTTGCCTTTGGGTATGGCCTGCAGTCCAAGTTTTGCTAAGGGTCAAACTTACGAGCAGCATGTTTGATACAAATACTGAAGCACCCATGGGGTCAGTTTGATTATTTGAACAGAAACAGTTTTGTACCTGGGTTAATTTTCAGCTGATTCAGCAAATGCAGGGAGTGAATGAGATCCATTTAAATTGACTGTAAAGCTCTGTCCTGGAGATCTGTATTTTCTGCAGCTTTTACTGCCACTGGTGAGTCACAGTCATGAGTCTGCATAGGGAAGTATCAGAAACATTTACGTGGACCATTGGGGTTTGTGGGCAAACAACCTCACCTTGGAGAGCATGTGGAGGAAGTTGATAGTTTAGAAAGATGTGGTTGGCACAGGATGAAGCACAGATGAGAACTCAGCAATGAGGAGTTAAGTAGAGTTTTCAGGATGAAGACCAGAAGCAAAATTGCAAAATGAAGGAGCCAAGAAAAATTTGGAGAAGGCTAAATCTCATCATCACGAGACAGCAGTGCAGAAAATGTGCAAGTGCCTTAGTGCCTGCCTCAAGTGTCATAGCAGAAACAGCAGTGCTGCTTTTCCTGGCTGCTCACTTCCCAGTCTCTGCCTTTTATCCATCAATATGCTCTCAGTTGCCTACAACACTGTGCAATAAAGGGGGCACAGGAGGGAGGGCACTGCTCTTTCAGCTGGTAGCAGCTCCTTCAGGATTTATACCCAGTGTTAACTGGTATGGCTGTTCCTTAGGATTTATGGCTCCTTGGGATTTCCTTTTGCAGCTCCTCTGCCCATGGATCATATTGAGAAGATGGCTGCAGAGTGTATGAAGGACCTGAATGAAGAGGAAGATGCAGATGATGAGGACTTGGAGAAAGATACAGACCTGCTGGTATGCATAACTATTAGCAAAGAGTTTTAGTATGTATTTTTGTATATTTTTTTAACAGAACTGCATTTAGCAAAAATGTCTGTTAACTTTCTGGTGAGAAGCTAAAATATTGCGAAAGCACCATTAGATGCAGGATCCATCCCCCTGCACAGCAAAGAGAGTTTCCTAACATTTATATGTGTGGGGTCTTAGAGAATTGAGGGAAGAGCAGGAGTCCCATTCCATGTCAGCTGATGAAGGACAGGCAGGGACAGTCTCCTTAAAGTGATGTCTGCCACCATTTTGCTTCTGCTTCAAGCAGTGCTTGGCCTGAGAGAACACCTCAAGAAAGTCTTCATTGTTTCAGTGACTCATCTAACTGGCAGGGTTTAGGGAAGGAGTGTTAAGCAGTAGTTTTGACTGCCATTGCTAGTAGAGGCTTTTTGGAAATTTGAAATTTAGGTTTGCATAATCTTTGTAAAAGTACTTCTCTGAACTTCTCTGGCTTCAGATCTCCAGCCACAAACTTGTGTGGTGATCCTGGGGCTGCAGTGTGGCTTTTCAGTGGTATCTGGAACCAGTTTAAATTAATAATAAAAAATAAAATTGAATTTAAAAAAGACTGGGATAGAAGATCTTCCGACTCTTCACTTGGGTTCAAGATCCATCCAAAGCTTTTGACACTTCAGAGTTGATTTTATTTTTGTCTTTTGAGGACGGAGAAGATTTTGAGGAAATGGCTTTTGTTGGCTCTTACTTTTACCTTAGGCAGAGTTGCAAGAAGTTCTGGGGGAAGAAGGTGAGGCAGGAAGCTGTGAGGATGAAATGACAGCAACAGAGCCATCCCCAGCTGAAGCAGAAGATGAACTACCTGAACTGCAGTCACAGGTAGGAATGAGCTTTGTGTTTCTGGCAGTTTTGCTGAATCACTGTTGTCACTTGGCTTGTGTGGGGGTCATTGTCAAGCATCTGGGGAGGCCTTGTCTTCCAAGGAAGAAAAAACTACTATTACTGTTTCCTCCATGGAAAGCAGTGCTGTATGAGTGCAGGTGATCCTTTTGCTTTGTTCCAAGGATGAATTCTGATGTTACCATAGAATTAAAGAGGTAAACAATTGGAAACAAGCATGTCTTGTCCCTCATTATACATAGGAGCATGCAGACTGCAGTGCAGGCTTCCAGAGTTCGTATCTTCTCCCTAAGAGTCTTGAGCATTGTGCTAAAATTGTGACACATGTTATAACTCAATAGTTTTGGGGTTTTTCTCAGTAGCATTATCTGTCTGAGTTTAATTTGTCAGTCCTCATGCAGTCAAATCCTTTATTCAGTCACTGCATGTTTCTGTTGTGTGCCAGATTCCAGTGCCTTGTACACTGGGCCTGTTAGTAAATGAGATTGAGAGGGTTTCTATAGAGATAATGGTAATAATTACATCAGGAGCCATCTGCAGGGTCTCTGTGGCTGAGAGTTTCTAAATAGCTGCTCATGACTTTGCTTAGGCTGCTTTTGTCACTGAACTAATTCCAGGCTGTAGGAGGAGGAAAAAGAGCTCTTGTTGTAAAACCAGGTTGAAGCCCAGAAGGGAGCAAACTAGCATGGTTTAAAAATAAGAAAAGAATAAGTCAAGATTTGTGCCAAAATACCTCTTCACACCCTCTGTTGTGTGGGGTTTGAGAGGCTTCAGTGTTCTCCTCACCTACTCACCGACCACATGGCTCCAATTACTCTGTGAGTGAGAGTTTCCCAAGTCTCTCCACCCATTCTTCTCTGTGGGGCTTTTGAGAGAGCCCAGAGGTGGATGCAGGGCCCGTTAGCCCAGCACAAACACTCCTCTGTTTCAGGGGCTGTTCCTTCCTGCACTCACTTCACAGCAGTGTGTGTGTGTGTGTGTAGAAGAGGAGTGTTTGCTTTTCAGTGCGGTGGGAAAACTCATCTAGCTGGATGAAATAAGTTTTCTTGATTTGTTTTATTGTTTTTTCTGAGACCTCCTCACTTCCTGCTGTTACCAGTGAGCTGCAGCAGACGCTCCAGGGCAGGATTGCTGACTACAGGACGGCGATTTCCAACGCCAGGGACTCGGGGGAGAGCGCCAAAGTGCGGCGCTACGAGAGGGGCCTGAAGGTGAGTTGGTATCACCAGGTGTGAGTGAGGGTGAGGGAAGTCAGCTCTCTGAAGGGTGCTCTGCCCAGCTGGGTGAGTTTTTTGACAGGGAGTGTGTCATGTGCTGCCTGGTGTTACTTTAAAAACATTTGTTGTTACTGACTACCCACCTGATACAGCAAACACGCAGATAAGGTGTGGCTTCAGCTGCCTTTTGAGCTCTGTTTCTGTTGAATTTGGCTGGTGGTAGCTGGAGGCGTGGTTTGTGGTACATGCTGAAGTTAAACCCACCTCCCTGGATCTGAATTTGACCCGTGGTGACTGCTCAGTGTTACCTTAAAGCAAAGTTTAGGGGTTTTCCTAGGACATACACCTTGCAGTTCATCACTGCTGCCATCCCTTAGGTACTCACCTTCCACTCACTCCTGTCAGACAAAGGGAGGTGGTACCTTTCCCTGAGTGTGCTTGCTGTGCTTGAAAAGGAATAGAACAGGATTTTTGATGAAGGCATTTAAGAGCTGCAGCAAAGAGCAGTCTCTCCAGCCTCTTGTGTTCCAGGCAGGTGGCGTGCTTGCAGTGAGCTGCAGTGCTTGTTTACTGCTGGGCAGGGCCTTTCTCTCCCATTGCTTTCAGCAGCTTTCCTGCATCACCTCAGGCAGCAGCAAAGCTGAACAGCTCAGGGCTGTGCACTGGGGCAGGATGTAATGGCTCACTGGTTACTGGGTGTCTTGGGTACAAAGGGAACAATTGAAGCTGAACTCGGGGAAGAAAAAGCACAAGAAAGATGTCCCTGTGTGTCCACTGCCTGCCAGCCCTGACAGGAATGTACACAAAAGCACCTGGCCTTTCTGAGAGCCACAGGGATGGGCAAACCAGCTATTCCATCCAGTTATGAGCTAAGTGCACTGTGCCACTTCCTTTCTTTTTCAGGGTAGGCAGTTTCCCTGTGCCTAAGCAGTGTAGCTGAGGATAATAGACCAGATCTCACTTCATAACTCACAGCTACTGAATTAGCAAAATTACATGTCAACAAATGGTGTAGAGTTCTCTCTTCTGTGTAGTTCTTGGAACTGTGAACTTTAATCTGTCTGTCACCCCCACATGGAGAAGAGGGAGCTGCCTGTGGGTTGCTGGTCTGAACCCCAGTTTCACATGCAGTCATTTCAAAGTACCTCTGCCACTGTTACTCAATAGATCAAACAATGCCATGGCTAAAAAAAAAATAGCAGTGATTCTGGCACTGATGAGATTTTGTTGTTGTTGTCTTGCTGTGCCTCCATTTCAGTTTCTTTGGAAGATGAAAGAAGTAAAACTTTTGCTTTGGCTTGAAGTGCATGGTGGTCTTTTGTCTGAGCCTCAAATTAAATTTAAAAAACAGAAATACTGAGGAAGTAATACTTGGGGAAGAGGAGGGGTTTTTAGAAAAATGAGCAGCAGTTAACCCAAGTTAGAGATGGTGAGAGCTCCTTACCATAGGTGGTGAGCTGAAACTCCATTACCTTTATTAGCATTTAATGGCTTTTCTCATTGCATTAAATAAGTTTGCAGAGCCCTTCCTTCCCTAGATCCATGTAGGCAGTGGCATTTCAGAATAGCATATTTTATTACATTTTAAAGATGCACAAAATCCATCTACAGTTGGTGTAAATGGCTTCCTTGGTGACTTTCTGTGACAAAGCTGAGTGGATCACATCAACTCCCCAATAATTCTGGGTGCTGAGGTATCTGCAGTTACCTGGTTTGGGTAACAAGGCCTTTGCTCTGGTATCTGGACACCTTTCACTGGCACTGAAGTTCTCCTTGCAGAAGAACAGGGAGCTGAAGGGCAGCAGTCTGTGGTGGTGTGTGTGACAGAGCCTGTCATGTATAAGGGGATGAATTTGTCTTTTAAGAATCTTATGCTGGTAACATGTTTGATGAAAATGCCTGTTGACTCTGTTGTTCCTTCTGTGCCAGACACTGGAAACCATGCTGGCTGCAGTGAAGAAAGGCAAAAAAATCAATG
>NW_005054345.1:1463209-1465001 GCF_000277835.1 Geospiza fortis | reverse complement strand
TACCTCAAGCCATGAGAGTGGAGCTAGAGAATTCAGGAGATTCACCAGAGAATAAAGCTGACTGTGCTGCAGATGCTGAGCAGAAGGCTTCTCCTGAGGCAAGGGAATGTTTGGAATCAGAGTCTCTGCAAGGTCGTGCTGCTGCTGATCCTACTGTGGAAACAGGTACTGTGGTCTGAGAGGAGAAGCAGTTGCAACCCTATTTTAATGTTGCATCTTCCCTGATGTTTGAGTGTAGCAAAGCACTGCTTATGTTGGAACTTCCCTGCTGAATGTCTCAGAGTTGTCCATGGAATGCTGAGTTTCTGGCAGTGGAATCAGTTATTGTTTTAGAGCTCTTCTGTGCACTGGATCAGTATCCTTAACTTCTCCTGTGCTTCAGTTTCTCCTTTGTTATTTGACATGTGGAATTCCAGCCTTTAAAGAGTTTTGAGATACTGACTTAGACCTTATGTTTTTTCTTTAAATTGGGAAAAGTGGAATTGTTGTGTTAGATAGGACTTCTGGTGACTGGAGGTAAAAGGATATTTGTAAGATGGTTTTTGTGACTTATAGCAAAAGGGGACAAATGTGGGTTTGCATAGATGGATGTAGCAAGGGATGCAAATCTTGCATGCTCTGTCAGTCTCAGCATTGTCTCATTCTCCCAGATCCCCAGCACAGCAGCACACGAGCAATCCTACTGATGAGGCAAAAGGAGTATAAATTGGCAGCTCTAAAAGCCAAGCAGCAAGGGGACCTGGAGAAGGCAAAGGAATACATGAAGGCAGGCAAGGTATGCACTCAAGAAATCCCAAATGCTGAACATACCCTGTGCTGTACCCACATGCATTAAATGTCATGTATTTACTGTGGCAGCTGGCAGGTCTTGGAGAGACCAGAACAAACCTTTTGTTTTTTCTGTGTTAGAAATTCAATGTGGTGTTGGAAGCTTTGGACAGTGGGCAGCCAGTAGACCTCCAGAATATGCCTCCATCTCCTCAGGGTAAGGGTTGTCTTCAGGAAACCTTTTCAGAAGTCTCTCTGTGCTGTAATGGGATGATTCTGCATTTGGTTGCAAAGCTATTAAAAGAACTGGAGATTGTTTAGGACTGAGGCTCACTGCATGTTCACAGTCTAATCAAGACCAATGAAGAGAAATGAGGTATCATTACTTACATTGCAGTTACTCTCTGTGAATTACAAGTTCAAACAAGTATTGATGTCTCATATTCTGGGTTTTCTAAGTGTAGATAATAGCAGCCAGTATTTGAAGTGGAAGGGGAAGGAGGATAATGTCACATTCTTAATATTTACTGTAGTGTTCGATGGTTTTATGTGCTTCAACTAAAATTTGTAACGTTCAGATTAACAGATTGCAGTGCACTAAAGTCTAATTTTTAAAGCAAGTTATCAATATTAAAGATACCTCAGTCCTGGTAAGAGAGAGTTTGGTGTTTTTTAAGTAGATGCAATATCCCTACCAATAATTAATGCTTGGTCTTTGTAGCCCAGTGTTTTAAACAACTTACTTTAGTAGATTATTTTATTCTAAGACACTAAATAACAGATTATTTCAGTAAATCATGAGAGTCATGACTCAAGTTACTGATCACTAAATGGCATTGCAGAGGAACTTCACCCTGGGCATAACCATGCCTTAAAAAGTGCAAGATTTTTGCAGCAAATAATCTTGTAGTTTTCTGTTACACAATACCAGAAACTGGAGTTTCTGAATAGATGATATGAGTTTCTTCCCTTTTCCAGCACATCTTTTACTAGAATATTTTAGTCAATTAGCAGACTTGTTCAC
>NW_005054345.1:1442934-1463199 GCF_000277835.1 Geospiza fortis | reverse complement strand
TCCATCTGCCAAGATACCAAGTTATATTTTGGGGAGAGAATTCTTAGAATTCTTGAACTACTTTTACTTTTTTTTTTCCCCCTCAAGCAGCCCTAACCAAAATTAAATCAGCACTTGAGATTTTCTCTTATAAAGCATGTTCTGTAGATAATGGGAACCTTAGACTTAGCTAGCCATGGAGATACTGTTTGGAAGCCAGAAAGCTTTCAGGAAGATAATATGATCAAATTGAAGGTTTTCTGAGTGACATGCAGCAGTAATTGCTGTGTATGGAACATGTTGTGAAACTTCCTGCTTTCCCTGCTTTGCAGATCTTGAAAGCTTAGGACATGTACAAGATGCATCCAAGCAAAAAGTACCACCTTGTGTGGGAAGTTCCCAGGATCTTGCAACACCTGAACCTCAGACCCAAGAAGTTTCAGGTAGGACTTTTGCATTTCATATCCACATACAGAAACAACCAATGGCCCTCAATCTTCGTAAAAACCACCAAATCCTAAAAATCATCAATGACACCTGAATTGACGTCTTAGCACCATCAAATATCTCAACATGATGAAACTTCGGGTCTCCATTAGGCATTTGCCTAATCACTCAAATCTTCACAGGTCTCCTGCTAGCCATGCACTACACACTAAGTCATGAAAATAGCACAGCTGGGAAGCACTTTAAGGTCTGACCTCTCCCACTGAGCTGCAGCAGGAGTGAGTAAACCTGGCTGATGTTCCTGAGTATTGTTTGCTGCTGATCCAACCTGCTTTTGTTCTGGATCAGTGATAGAAGTAAAAGTTAATAAACTTTCTAACAGCAGTGTTCATAGTGAAACATTCCAGTGATGCTCTCTGAAGAAGGAGAGGAGACAGGCAGCCTGTGTGTTTTGAAATCTTTGTGATGTGGCATTTTGTGGTTTGCAGAGTCCCTGCAGCAGCCCAGGACGGTGCTGGAAGCGCTGCAGCAGCGGCTGCAGAGGTACAGGGCAGCAGCAGCTCAGGCCAAGGCCAGCGGGGACGATCGCAAGAGCAGGATGCACGACAGGATAGCCAAGGTACAACTGGAGTGTGGCTCTTCACCTCCAGCAAAGCCTTTTGAATTAGTTCTCTTGCTGAAGACTTTTTCAAGGCTGAAATAATTTGTGTATTGTCTCTCTGTTTGAAAAGAGGTCCAGTGGGGAAGCTGGAAAGCATTCGGAGGAAGAAATAGAGACAATGCACATATTGTAGTAAAATACTGAGTCTTGTGCAGTGTTTATGCTGGTTAAATACAGATGATTGCTAATTCACAGTCAGCTCTATTTTATGTCTTACTGAGTGCCTTTGATTGCAGCAATACCAAGATGCCATAAGAGCCCATAAGGCAGGGAGAAAAGTGAATTTTTCTGAGCTACCTGTTCCTCCTGGTAAGTATGAATGTAAAACGTCCTAACCCCCAAACTTTTGTACACCTGCTAGGCTCTGGAGCGGCTGTGTAGGTATTGCCTGCTCTTCCTTTTTCTCAGTGAGTAGCTGGCCTTACTGTTTGATGGTATTGTGAGATTTTTTATTAATATGCTCCCAAACACTGACAGTAATGAATATTCGTGCATATTGGTGGCCTGATTGACAGTATGGGAACTGAAAACTGGAACTGTTTGAAAAGTTCAACAACTTCACCATAGGCAGATGCTAAAAATGTTGCTTGTCTATCCTCTGTGTCAGCCCTCCTAGAGGAAAGATTGGATTTGGGTTATATTGGCTTCTTTTGCTGGAAAGAGGTTTTTAAAAGTGAAGAAACTTTCCTGATGTCCCCCATTCTGCTGATTCCTATCTAATGAATATCCCCTTGTAACACCTTGTAACATCAAATCAGCATTGCAGCTCTCCTGGCTGTTAAAAGCATCTGCAGAGATGAGGCAAACCATGCCCATGGTCACACTGAGACAGTGGCAGAGGCAGCAGCTGAGCCTGTTTCTTGAGACACTGTGTTCTGTTTTATCTCCTTCAGAACACCGAGTGCTGTGTCTGGAAAAGTTATGGCAAGGTCATCTGTGAATGCTCTGCCTCTCATTTGCATGATACCATTTCTCCCCTAGAAACATCTTTCCTTTTTCTTGGGCCTGATGTGTTCTTCTGAGGGATACACTCAGCTCTGCAAAGCAGTGCCTGGATTTTAAGTTAGGGGATAGAGATGGACCTTGTGGTGGTTTTGTCACTGTCAAATGTGGCAATGGCAAGCACTGAAGTGGTAGTAGAGTAGACACTGCCAGCTCTGTCAGGTCATGTGTGGCT
Organism: Geospiza fortis; assembly: GCF_000277835.1. NCBI lineage: Eukaryota > Metazoa > Chordata > Aves > Passeriformes > Thraupidae > Geospiza > Geospiza fortis. Next base: position 1,460,935 of record NW_005054345.1, on the reverse strand, counting down.
TTGAAGGTTTCCTGTTTTGAAACTGTCCCTGAAAGGTAGTTTAGCATCCCTTTTTGCAGAATGTGGTCCCTTTGTTGGTAAATACCAGTTTCTGTAAGAGTGAGGCACTCCATATTTATACCTCTGGAAATATGGAGAACTGCTCCGTGTCCTTGCACATCAGCTGTGTGTTTTTCAGCCATCATTTAGGGGCCATGTGATCTACACTGAAGACAATTATCAGGGAGTCACTGAAACCACCAGTGAATTATCCTGGGATGGCAGTGCCCTTCATGGCATCTGGCTGGTGACGAGTACCAGCCTTGGACTCCGTGGAAACAGAAATGCTGCTGAGCAATGGATCAAATGTCACATAGGGCAGCAGCACAGGGTTCTCTGTTCTGCCTGCCTGAGTACCTCGAACTTGTGCTGTAGCAGCCATCTCTAGGTCTAGAAGCAGTTTAGTCACTGCTTCTTAGCACTTCTCATGAGATTGGCAGCAAGAATACTTGCTATATATTAAATGAGAGAAGTCTTAACAGACATTTTATAGTAGTGCCTCTGGATCTCTTTTCTCTGAAGCTGACATTAACTGGTCATGTGGCAGTGAGAGTTTATCTTCCATCATCAAACCTTCCTCCCATACTTAAAAGGATAACAAAACAATGAAGGGCATTATTCTTCACACACTTCCTATTTAATTCCTCTGATTCTGCCTTAGTTTGCTACCTCTGCATTGCAGTACCTTTTCAGCAGAGGCTGAGTGTGTAACAACCCAGCTGTCAGCAGTGGATTGTTTATTACTCTGGGGGTAGCACTGGTTTTCTGCTGGACTGTGTGCCTGCTAAAGTGAGGCAGCACTGAGAGGGGAAAAAATGAGACTAAATTCTCTGCTGGTTCTGGGGGCATCCCTACTGCTGAAATCTAGAGGTTGTGAGGTTGCTTGGCTTGCTGCCAGTTGCTCAGCTTGGAAAACTGCTCAGTTATTGCATCATTTTACTATCATCCACTTAAGCTGGGTGTCTGTGAGAGATCTGATCTAAAGCCGCCACTCAGACTTGATCTAGCAAGGCTTTTTGGCCTTGGCCTCAGTCTAGTTAGACTGAATACTAAAATACACTAGATAATAGGTTTTTGGATAGAAACAGCTTCAGAGGAAACAAGTACTATGGAAGACACACCATAGGGCTTATGCAACTCTCTCTTGTGTGTTTCTTTCCTTCACAGGATTTCCACCTCTTCCTGGTGTTGCAGCAACAGATGGTGGCAGCACAATCGCTGCTGTCCTGGAGACTGCCAGCAAGCTGGCAAACATGGAGGAGGATGATGAAGAGGAGGAGGTTAGTGTTGCCTGGTAGGATGTGTAAAAGTTCAATTGCCATCTCTTGTGGCATGCAGAGATGTGGCCATTGGATTTCCAGGTAAGGAAATGAGCTGAAATTCATTCCCAAAAGTCTGAGGAGTGCAGGATCTCAGTAGTCATTTCAGATTCCTTTATAGAGTAGGAGAGACAGATGAGATGTTATTACAGTCACTACCACAGAGCCTTTGAGTGCAGGGTTTGGTTCTTTCATAGCTGTCTTGTATTTAGATTTTATTTTCAAAGCAAACACTTGAGATCCTCACCACTCCTTTAGATTGTTCTGAAGTACTTAAATCCAAACTTTTATCCTGCATCCCAGTAGCTTCCTATGTTTGTTCTTTCCCAGGATGTTCAGCTCTTACTGCTTTTTGTCAGGCTGCACCAGCATTTAGACTTTGGTTTGATTTCTGTTTCTCTCTGGATTTCCTTGCTGATTGTTGTGCTTTCAACTGGAGTAGCTTTTAATGGAGAAGATTCCTGGATGATATTTTTTCTGCATGCCTCTACTTTTTTAAAAATCACAGCCTTGTTGAACATTCCTTTTATTCCATCTATGGCTTCCACAGGTCAGCTACCTGCTGGCCTGGCATGGCTCATAAACCTCCAGAAGTTAAAATTTGCTGTCTGGAACGCACTGCTCTATTCAAAAGGGATACCCAAAGGCTGGTACAGTGATAACCATGGTTGTTGATGCTTGAGATGCTGTCCTCAACCCTGGAATAGATTTTATGCATTTAATATGCTTTTTTTTTGTTTATTTGTTTTGCTAGAATGAGCCTCTTCCCCAGGCCCCAGTTGCCAAGAAGCCAACTCAGGTTGTTAAGCCAACTCCAGTTCCATGTGCTGCAGCTCAGGAGAGCTCTCCAGAGCACCTGAAACGAGCTGCATCACCCTCCTCCCTGGACAAGGCAGAGTCAATGGATCATCTCCCACCAGCTGGTAAGTGAAGGGATTGCCCTCCCCAGTGCTCCACATGCAAGTGGTTTGCTCTAGTTTGGGGAAGACTCTGTAATTTAGGTGTGAGCCTGTGAACGTGTGTCATAGATTTCCTCTGATAGGAGCCTCAATATGTGTGTGCTGGAGGGCAGACCCAGACCAGCCATGCAGCTTTATTTCACAGAGACAGCATGTATAATTATAAGGCTGATTAGGTTTTCTAATTAATTTTGATGTAACAAGTGTATAGATTCATAATGTTTAACTCTGCTCACAGCTGAACTCTCCATATACCCTCATTAAAGGGGACAGGTTGCCAGTGTGAATTATTCATTGATCTAATGGAGCTCCCTACATCACACAGAGTTCTCTGCCTGGTGCTTCACCCAGGGATCTCAGGCTGGCAGTGCAGGCAAGGCTTCATCAATCTCTGCTCTTGCCTTGCTAAGGTCACTGAGCAGTTGTGGGTACAAGATGAATTGTGCAGATAGTGAGGGACAGGCGCCACTCCGGTGTGCTTTGGGCACGCACTGCCAGTGCTCAGGCTCTCGCTGATGCCTCGACTGTAACCCCATCCTCCTTCCCTTCTGCCCTGGGCAGTTCCCTCAGGATGAAGTAGACCTGGCTGGCTGACTGATGCACTAACCTGGTACAATGTAAAGCAATCTTACTGGTGTGGTTGTCCTTAATGTTTTGGCAAGGAAAGAAGAAACTCAAGCATTAATAAGAAACTAAGAGAACAAGGGATTACAGAGAACCAGAGGTGATAGGTCTGAGTGTGCCTGCACTTTGGTTCATCAGGGTTCTTTTCTGACAAATCAGGGGAGAGGAAGGAAATTACTCCAGAGGATGTTCATAATATTTGCTGTTTTTTAGAAGTTAACATGAAGAGCTGAAAGTTTGGATTCAGCTCCCTTGGACCAGTCAGCTGTGCTGGAATCTGTCTCAAGCCTGCAAATTAGGGGCTGTAATAACTCTTGTGACACTTATGAAGTGCTGTGAGGTTTTTTTGATGAAAGATGCTGTTCCAGAAGGAAGCTTGTTTCTTTTTTTAATGCTTGAAAGTGCCCAAGAAACAGTTGAGTGCAGTAAGGAAATCTCCTGATTTGACATCTGTACTTTCACCGGTCTTTTCCTGGCTGTAGACTGAACAGGGTAAACTGTGTCAGGGGCAATGTCAGATGAGTGAGTGTTTCTGTACAACTGTTTTTCAGTTAGGGAGCAGCTGGAATTTCTGGAGAACAGGAAGAAGCAATACCTGAAGGCAGCCATCAAAGCAAAGAGGGAAAACAACCTCGAACAGGCGAAGACGTATCTCAGAACAGCCAAGGGCCTTGACCTTAAGATTGAGCAGGCAAAATCTGGCAAAACTGTTGATATTTCCAAGGTTAGTAGGAATGGTAATATTCTGCTTTGTTTCCTATTCTTGGACATCTGAGTGCTTACTTTTCCCTATAAGGGCTCTGAAATGTGGTGTTCTTGTGTTGCAGCTGCCATCACCTCCTACAGATGATGAGGGTGATTTTATCTTTGTACACCATGAAGATGTCAGGCTGTCTCAGAAAGCAGATGAAGTTTATGCACAGCTTGTAAAATTGCTGAAGGACCAACATGAGGTGACTATTTTGTATTTTTTGGAAATGTTTTGGAGTTTCTTTGTACATTTCTCTGGGGTTTATTAATACTATAATTCCATCATTGTTCCAGTGGGGTATTTTTTTTTCTTTTAAAATACTTTTGATATTCTGTGTCCTAAAATGGACAATTTTCAGAGTTGGATTCTGTGGATAGTTAAAGCCAGAGGGTGTGCTTTTTAAGGCTTGGGACTAGCAAGTTACCACTCTTAAATATGAGCACTCAAGTTTGAAAAAAGTACCTGAATATTAAGACTAAGCCTAAGGTGAACATCATATCTACAGATCAGGTGATTAAAAAGTAATAGGGAGAACAGCTCAAACAGATGCTGTGCTTTGGACTTGAGGAATGGGATGGTGAATGTTCTTGAGTGACTCAGGAAAGTGCCTGGTTTTTCTTAAATTAGGTTGTCATCAACCTTAGAACTGTGTCAGTCATGAATCTGTGTCTGAGGATCACTGAGTGAATGTGTTTGGTTTTGTTTTGTTGACAGAGGTGTTTGCAGTACTCCAAGCAATTCATGCATCTGGGAAACGTAGCAGAAACAACTCGGTAAGACCCAGTGCCTGCTTTCAGTCATCCCCCAAAGCTGCTGTTTCAGGGTTGAGTCTGCCTCACCCCCTAAAGATGTTGGGGTTTAAGTTGGTAAGGATGTGTGAAAGGGTTGGGGCTGTGATTCTTGCATCTCCACATTGCTCTCAGCTCTGGCTGAGGCTTACTCTCTGTTCTGTTTGATTTCTGGCATATGTGGGGTTTTTTGCTGATTTTTTTTGCCTTTTCTGTAGGTTTGAGAAATTGGCACAAGGTTGTAAAAAGGATATGGAGATCCTACAGCTTGCACGAGCACAAGGAATGGATCCTCCAAGCCATCACTTTGAGGAAAGAACCTTTAAAATGATAAGGTGTGGAAAAACAAAAGTATTTCTCAGTCAGTCTGGAATGACTTTCCTGGTCGTTTGCCCTTGTTTAGGGAATTCTGGGCTTCAGGAAACTTGGGTGGCATCCAGGATTAGGCTCAGCATTCCTGAAAGGATACTGTCAACAACTTAAATACAAAGTTGTTCTCTACCTTCTCTTGCTGATCCTTTTGTTTTCAAAATGCCTCCAGCTTCCCCTCTTATATTCTGTTTCTTCAGCCATTCCTCCTTCCTCTGTGTTTCTCCCTCCATCCTGTTGCCTCCTGGGCTTTGTTCCTGGCCACAGAGATATTTTTAGCTCTGTTTGTGCTCTTCCCTTGCTCTGCTGTATTTTGTGGAGATGATCTCTGTAGGAGTGCACTGTTGAAAAAGCTCTGACAAATAGCCATGGCATCCTGGTCTGGCAGTGGATCAGCTGATGGTGGGATGAATGTGCTTTTTTGTCTTTCTCTTTTCACAGGATATTTTCTGATCTCAACAGCACAGAAATGCACCTTCTTATTGTCAGGGGGATGAACCTACCAGCCCCACCAGGTGTGTACTCACGAGGGCAGGTGGGCTCTTTCCTCTGAGTTGGTAAGGAAAGTAATGGGGAACTAAATTTCTCTATCTCGAAGGCCACTTTAGGAGCCAGCATTTCTCTCATTAAAACAAAGTAACCACGTTTTGGGATCATGCCCCCCCAAAAACTTTAAACAGTATTTTTAAAAAAGCAGAGAGGTGAAGAAAGAGAATCTGGGTTCCATCTGGACAGAGAGAAGAACTTTATATTTTCCTGGGTTCACTCATAACTGGGTCATAGTTAAGTTTTCATTTTTACGTCCTACTTTGTTACAAGTGCCTGCCTATGAGTGGCACCACTTTGGTGTATTTTGACCCTTCAGTAGACAGGGTTTGCTCCAGCCAGTGTTACTGCTTTTAGCCCCTTGTTCCTGGGAGCTTGTAAACCATTTGTGCTAGACTCTCAGAACTAACAGCATAAAAAAACCCAGGTGTTTTCCCTTGGGTGCCAACTTTCCATGGATTTTGGTTTGATGGATGGGTTATTCAGTTGTCTAGAGGCAGGTCACGAGTCCTACTGTAAAACAGTTGGGTGCTCTTGAAACTCCTGCTCGAGATGACAGATGCAATGACAATGTCTGTACTGGCTGTTTGGATTGGCTGGTTGTTGTCTCACCCAGGTGTGTCACCAAGAGATTTGGATGCGTTTGTGAAGTTTGAATTTCAGTACCCGAGTGCGGTGAGTGTGTCGTGGCTCTTCTGCCCCTCAGTCTGTCCCCCTGCCACTGCATGAGCTTGTGAGGGCTCCAAGGAAAGGGAGAACACTTCTAGACATCCCGCCTGGATCTGCTTTTAAAGCAGATTTATTTTTCTGAGAAGCAGAGCTGCTGAGCCTGTTTGCTGTAGGTTTGAGCTTTGCACCTTTCTCTCGATGCTCTCCCCACCTTCCCCTTGGCAGGGTGGTGTCTGCAGGTTCTCTCAGCAGCACTCTCAGTGCTCAGCCATGCCCAGCTCTCCCCCCTGAAGGCACAATCAGGCTCTTTCCAATGTTGGCAAAATGTGTCAGAGTTCATTTCTTTCAGGGGTGCAAACACACCCAGCACCAGGACACACAAATTTGTTGCCAAGGGCCACCTTAGATGTGATCTCCCTAAGTCCTCTTCCCTTAAAAAACCAAGCTTTTAAAGGTATCGCATTTGAGCCTCTCTTACAACTGTAGAATTGGATTGAAAGGGTTAATCTTTGTCATCAAATAAATGGTGATTTGATTAGGAAATATATCTATATCATGGACTTGGGCCATGCAAGCTTCTCGCCCTTCCTAATTAAAACTTGTGTGTATGTGCATGTATGTATGTGTATGTATATAAAAATATGTATACACATATGTATTACTTTCCTTGGAATTCCCCAGTGTCATCCTGTTCCTCTCACCTTCAAAAGCAGTCTCTGGTCTGAAAAATACTCAAACCTGAGAGCTAGAAGGGTTTCTGAGGAGGGGCTGACTGGTCTCTTACTGTCAGTAGAAATCCTGGGGCTTTGCTGCTCTCTCTGTAAGGCAAAACCAGACCTTGCTCTTGTAGGACTAATGCTTAGCCCTGGGAGAGTGCAGAGCCCACACTTCTGCCTCCCAATAAATTTTGCAGTAATTCGACTAAAATTAATTCATTTACCTGTGGGAAATTGGTGATGGTCAGACCAGGTTTGTGTTTAGGTTTGAGTGACTTGAGGCCTTAATGAGGGAGTAACACAATTAGGGTGGCTGAAACCAGAACTGGTCTGTATGAATAATTTTCTGGGGAATGAATAAGAATCAGCATAGTTCCTTTTAATCTCTTTTCCTTTGTTTAAAGCAGAACCAGGTCTTAGCCAACAGTCAAATAAATATACCACCTTTCTCCTTTACAGCTGAAATCGATTTTGCAAAGTAGCTGCAATAATTAGGCCACATTGTCCTTGTTCATTCCCCAGAGATTTAGTTTGCACTCTGCTTTAGGTTAAAAGTTAATTCATTTTGGTGGCAGATTGATTGTCAGGGAAAATAATAGTAGGACAATTCCCTGAATGATTTGTGATGAATTCCTTGTGTAACTTATTATTCCAGCTAATGCAGGAGGAACAGAATTACTGTGTGCTGGAAGGTGCACAGTTTGTCATGGAGTTTAAGAGCCCCAGTCAGTAACTTTATGATGATTGGATTGAATTGACTGTGACTATGTAGCTTATCTATGGCTCTCATATTTAATGTGATGTTTTGGCTTATTCTTTCTGCAGTATTATCCTTGTTACCACAGTGCAATCCAAGTATTTTAGTCTTGAATATACCATGACTCTTCTTATTTAGATAACCCCTAAAACCTTACATTTCTGGTATAGGCATAAAATAGAGCTGGCAATAAAAATGGTCACTAGTCTGTTTTCACACAATACCTGACAGTTTTATGTGATGTCTGTCTCTTTTTTTTTTTTTTTTTCTTTTTTTCCTTTATTAATTTCTCTGCTCCTGGAATAAAGAAACAAGCTAAAGAGCCCTGTTGCCTTTTTTTTTCAAAGGGGGGGGGGTTTTTTTTTTTTTTTTTTTTTGATAGGAACAACCTCAAAAGAGTAAAACACCTGTAATTAACAATAACAATTGTCCAGGTGAGTACTTTCTTTCTGGAACAGCAGGGAAAATGTTGCACCTTGGGAATCCCTGCATGGTACAGGCTGGTGTCAGACTGTGAACAAGGCCAGAGATCCTCCCACCACCTTTTTTCTGCTTTCTTATGAAAGGTTTTGTTGCGGGGTGAAGTCCAGCTGCGTTGGCAATTTCTTCTCCCTCATCCCAATATTGTGGTAGCTATTATGTCATGAATTAAACCAGTATTAATTATATTATCCAAAACACCCCTTCCCAGTCATTCCAGCCTTACTCTGCTTTTTCTTTAATATTTTTTCATAGCCACAAACACTGTTTACATGCTGGAAGCCCTAAACTCTGGTTTTAGCTCCCCAGTGCCCTGCTGTCAGCTCACAGTGGTTTGGTTTTCCTGCAGTTTGGGTTCTGTCCCTGTAAGGTGAGGGTGACATGAACTGTGGCACAGGGACACACCCTGGGCCTGACTGAAAAACCCTCCTGAGGAGGATTGCTGTGGGCCACACTGAGATAAAAGAGCTCTGAGCAGGTGCCTGGGATGGAGCCCTGCACCCCCTTTGACTCACAGCCCTGTTCCCCTGTCCTTATTTTCACTGCAGAGTACAACCAGCTGTTCAAGCTGAACATCAACCGCAATCACCGCGGCTTCCGACGCGCAATTCGCTCCAAGGGAATCAAATTTGAAGTGTTCCACAAAGGGTGAGCCCAGTTTGCTTCTCTGCTAACAGCTGAAAATAGTGTTGGAGCTGAAGTTTATGAAGCACAACCTCTAAGCCAGCACTGAAGAGTTGGCTGGATGTTATGTCTGAGAGCTTTTAAAATGTGCCTGAGCTCTGTAGCTTCTTCCCCTGTGGGGGTGAAGAAAGGCACAAATTCGGTGAAGTTGTTTGAGATCAGTTGAGGATTAGTGTGCTAAAAGGAGCTGGTGGGACTGAGAAAGCAGCGATTTACCTCAAATTGTTTTGATTCTTACCCAGTTTGGTTTCAGTCATCAGGACTAGAAAATATAAATATTCTGTGGGATAACTCTGTAGAATAATGAAGTGGCAGCAAAATATGAAGAGCAGGAAAGCAGGTGACAGGTGATGGCAGAACTAGATTTTGTATTTTCATTCATTGGATCTTGCAATAACTCCTGAGCACTGCTGGCAGTTTCCTTGAGAGAGACAGACTCCCCTCATCTCAGAGAGCAGGATCACCAGATCAGTGTTCAGGGAGATCATCCTCAGTCCAGGCTCAGAACTGAGTTATTCAGAATAGGAGTGGCCTGTATTCCTTCATCCCTGGGTTCATGGTGATCCAAGACTGTGATGGGATGCCAGATAACCTGGTTTTTGTCTGGTGGCTCTTTGTCCTATTCCTTGTTGCTATTACTGGGCCATGCAGAAATTGTCCATAGGTTTTCTGAGATGGTTTTCAAGTTGCAGATGTTTCAGTTTGTGACCTGAAGTGATTTTCTTTTTTTTTCTGTCAGTCCTGACTGCTCTGTGTTCAAGATCCCCCCTCATTTGCACAGAGCTCTGAAGTGTTTACATTTATTTTAAATGGGGTTTTTATCATCTTTTCCCAGCTATCTCCTTGGGAGAAAGGACAGGATGAAGTGATCCAGGCTCTTTTCTAAAGACTGTCTGCTCCCTGTCTTTTCTAAGACTAGAAATGAATAATACTTTCAGAAATGTTTTTGTGGTTGTTGTAGCTTTGGGTTCTCTGATAGCTCTTTGACCATCTCCCAAGAATTATTTTTGCTCAGTGAGCAAAGGAGACTTGTTTCAGGTCATTTATATTAAACTTCAGCTTAACAACGCTTTCAAGTAAAACTCAGCAATGTATTTTTCCAAAGGAAGTCTCTTCTTGAGCCTCTCTCAAAAGCTTCTGAAGATGAAAGGGGATTTCCCCAGAGCTGTTTCTGAAGCCATAGCCTAGAGCAAGTTCTCAGTCTTCACAGCAGCCCCCTGGAACTGAGCAGGGATGAACCAGTCTTTATTGTTTCTTGTGTTATAAAATGGAAAAATGCTTTAAAAAATTCAGCAAGAATTGCTGATTCTCTGAAGTTTATGAGCAAAGAGCCCCACATGCTGCAGTACAGTTACATAACCCCTCATTTTAAGGTCGTTGTGAAGAAAACATTCCAACATGTGAGCTAAGAAACTCTGAACTTTCCGAAATTGTTCTGTAAGTCTGCTGTGGCCTCACTGATAGAGAGTCTCAGTCTCCTGTTGCCACCAGTGATGTGATCATGAGGCTCCATGAACAATCTTTGAGTTTCCATTGAATGTCTCAGGTCTTACTTGATAGTATCTTAGTATCTCTTAATGATAATAGGAAGAAGAAGGGTGGATGTTTTGGGGTTGTGGGGGATGGGTTTTTTATGTTTGTTGGTCTGGTTGCTTGTTTTTTCTGAAATAGAGTGGGTAAAAAAGGGAAGCTTCTGAAATCTTGGAAAATTTCCAAGAAAACACAGCAGGTGTGGCCAAGTTACCTTTTTTTAACTCCAGACTCTGTAGAGTTTAGTTGTTTATCAAACCTTTTGGAGAGTGGTTCAGGGAGATGCTTGGATGAAGGCAAAGAAATGCTGTGTTTGAGCGGAACAGTTCTGTGGAATTAGGGTGGTTTAGTCTTGGCTGTTGCCTTTTGGAGGAGTTTGTCTGGGTAAGGGCTGTAACACCTGGCTCTGTGCAGGTAAACATTGACTTATTGCTGATTAACTGTTCAACACAAGTGACTACAGCAAGAAGTTGCTTGTTTTCCTCACAGGATAAAAATACTTCTGAGTTTAATTCCAGCAGACTGAAAAACCTAAAATTATAGTTTTTGACTGTTAAAACTACCAGTATGTAGGTGAATCCAAACAATAGCTGAAATGTTCTTATTTACTGAAATTGTTTTGATTTATCAAGACAAAACAGAATGATTCATGTGACTTTTTCCTAAAAGTAGTTTGCCAAAAGCAACAGGTGCCTGTGAAATGTTTGTTTTGCTGGGAGATGGAACTTCCTTGGGAATTCCTTCAGCCTGTTCTGTCTAACAGCCCCAGGCAGAGGATGGCCCTGTCCTGGCCACTGGGACCTCCTTCCCTGTCACCCTGGGCAGGGACAGGAGCTGCTGCCACTCCAAGTGCTGATTTAGTTGGTTGTTTTTCTTCACTGCTGTCCTCATCTTTACCTTGGTTGCAAAAGAATAATTAACAAATTAGTACTTTCTTATCTTGTTCCTTGTAGTCTGGTTTTTAAGGGTTTGCCTGTGGCACTGTGGTGTGCAGGGCTCCAGGAGCATGTCCTGACCAGCCCTCTCTGGATGTGGGGGTGGAGCAAATAGTGATGACCTCTGGGCTTGTTTTCTCCTTCATGTTCTGACAATCTTTACCCCTTCCCTTCTTTGGCACAGATCCTTTTTCAGAAGTGACAAGCACGTGGGGACAGCACACTTGAAGCTGGACAAGCTGGAATCAGAATGTGAAGTTAGAGAGATCATTGAGGTAGGTTTTTGGGATGAGGTGTGTTCTTCTGCTCAGAATTTCAGCCCAAAGGGGAAATGAGTATCTGGATCACATAAATGTGTGAGTGCAGTTGAGTTTTGTATTTAGGTGAATTTGATAACCTGCCTGGGTTGTGGGGGACTGAGCAGAGTCCAAGGAATGCTTGGCTGTGACACTCCCAGCACTGCAGTCACCTGCAGGGATCTCTGTCACGCTTGGGCCACAGGCAAATACAGTCACAATTGTATAGTTTAATATTATAATCCCTGTTTGTCCTAACTGATCTTCTTTTTGTGGTTATTTCAGATTTTTGATGGCAGAAAGCCCACTGGAGGGAAACTGGAGGTAAAAGTGAGACTCAGGGAGCCCCTCAGTGGTCAAGATCTTCAAACAGTTACAGAAAACTGGCTGGTCCTTGAACGTTAGTTCTGTCTGAGGTATGAGCACTGTGTCCAGAGGTGGTCTGGGCAGGACTTGACAGGGCTGCAGAAAAACTCTGCTTGAACAATGTCTTTTGTTGGCATTGACCTAATTGCACTGCTCTGGCTTCAGTAGCATTCCTCTTTATATTTGTGGTGGGGAGTTGACATCATTTCATAAATGAGGTTACAGAATCTCTGATTAGTTTGTATCTCAAAGATGCTGCTTCAGAATCATTTGAAAAACAGGAACAGCTCCTGCTGTCACCTTTACTAAGAATATTATTTAGAAAATAAGTGATGAGTAATCTATCTTCCTTTGTTTGATCTCCTGAAGCCTCTGTGCTCCCTCTTCCTTAGCATATGGTTTCACTTTACATTTCCAAATGGCAGTTAAGCAAATATTCATCAGCTTTAGAGCGACATCCTGTTTGGAAGCAAAGGTGTGTCAAATGGTGTCAGATTGTAGAGACTGAGGTCTCATTTCAATACAGGAGTCACCATTTGGGTGTCAAAAGGGCCTGTTTTGGTGGTGTCCTCCCAGCCAAGGAGGTCAGGAGGTCCCATGAGCTCCAGTCAGGCTGAGGGACACATTTGATGACCATACCTGAAATAACAACTTGGCCTCATGCCCAAGCACTTTCCATCACTGGAGCTTAATAATTTTGCTCCATTGATTTTCCTTGTTGACCATCCAGAACCTTGGTGTCAGCATTTTCCATATAATGTCTCCTTGAACTGTGAGCATCTGTTCTGTACTGCAGCAAGGAATTCTGATGGGTTTGTTTGTGCTGTTTTCCCCAGATCCGTGGGAATGCTGGAAGTCGTGGGCTGAGCGAAGGCAGGAAGATGCTGCTAAGCTGCAAGCACCAAAGATGTTAAATGAATGCACTACTGAACCTAATGTCTATTTTGATAACAGCCATAGTGCTTATTAATAACTCCAAGGCAAAGGGAGGCTCTGGGAATGCGCTGCTGCAGAGCTTGGGACCAGTCTACCCAAAATAGACAGAATTGCCTTAATGTGGGACTACTGATGTAGCACCAGGATGAATGTTACATTAACTATGCAGAGTGCTGTGGGAAAGGTTTAGCCCTTTAAAAATTCCCTGAGGCACAGCCAGAGCTCTTTGGTTAAATCACAGGTAAGACCTTCACCAGAATTCCTGTTCCCAAGTGTCTGAGCAGCCAGCGTGGTTCAGTGAACAGTCTGCTACTGCTTTGTCTGTCCTCTCCTATCCAGGCCTATTTGGGTTGGGTTCTTTTTTTGTTTCCCAAGTCAGAGGAGAGCTCTCAGGCAGCAGTTCAGGGGTGCCAGTCCCCCCCTCTGTGCACACCCTTGGCACGAGAGGTTCCAAGGGCTGTCCCCTTCTGCAGGAAAGGCCCCAGGGCTCCCCAGCAGGTTGGTGTTTACAGACCTCTGGTTTTGTTCTGGCTCCCAGTTTTGTGTGCTGTGCTTGCTGCACTGCTTGTCCAGCGCAGAAAGGTACTGTGCCTTCATCCTTTATGGTGTTGGGGTTTTAATTTAAAAAAGAAGAAAGTACACTAGACTCTGCTGCTTCCCAAATGTTCCTTGTATTTTTACAAAAATAGGCTTTTACAATTCTTCCAGGTGATGGGGAAAAGTCTCACTTTATCCTTTAAGAAAACTGGATTGTGATGCATTTTCAGGAATGCTTTTTGATCAGCAGCATCCAAGCAAGGGTACTAAATCTGTTTGTGTTTTTAAATCTCTGTGAGCTAACAGAAACCAGGGATCTCCAAGGGGAGAATGTGCCTGTGCCAGGGATGGGCAGGTTGGGAGACAGAACAGAGTCCAGACAGGTCAGGCAGCTCTGCCTCTGTCTTCCTGAGCAGATGAAGACAATACAGTGTTTAGTTTTTAATTTCAATAAATTTAATATACAAAACTACATGTTGAAAATAAAAATATAATATGCAGTTTTTTGCAGTGTTAACTAACTGAATTTTAAAAGTACAATTTTTTTTCTAAACAAGTACTCATTTCTTAACAACATGGTAATTAAGGTCATTTCAAAGGCTATGGTTGAAGCAGACATGTCAGTCACCAGTTGATAGTGTTTTGCACAAACAGAATCCAAACCTAAAAGACTTCTGGGGCAAAAGAAGAAAAGATAAACATTTTTCACCTCTTTTACTGCATTATTAAGCATAACAATGCAACTAAAGTAACTGGAAAGCTGCTGCTGTGGCAAAGCTGGAGTGCAGGCTCTAGGAAGAAGATTATTACCAAGATTCTGGAATGCTCTTCCAGCTGTGGAACCGTGCCTACACCGTGTCGTGCCGAGCTTTGTCCCAGAGTGTGCAGAACCAGGGTGCAGAGGGGATCAAGTGGCCTCAGTCCAGCTGGGCTGCACAGGCACCTCGGCAGGAGCAGGGTGTGGGTCACAGCTCCTGCTTTGGCCAGCAGGAGCCACTGCATGAGCTGCATTGTCACCCACCCTGTCCCAAATGCCAGAGGTAAGGCTTCACTTGGATCTGACACTCTTTAACGTGTGGTACTGTGCTCCCTCTTGCTGGCCAGCTTTTGCTTGTGGAGTTGGCCCCAGTTCCCTGGCCTGTCTTCTCCAAGGGCTGGCTGGTGCCAGCTGTGATTTGCAACACTGGGTTTGTCATACTTTGTTTTTTGAAAAGCAGCAGCCATTTATTCCCAAGTGCACTCTGTGCAGACACTGGGCTGCCTTTCTATAAACCATATCACTCTGTGCAGGTACCTTTCCCTTGGCCAGCCAATGGTGTTGATTTGTTTAAAAACCAGAGCCTCAGTCTCACAGTGGCCTGGCACTTTGTCTTTGCAAGGCCACTGGTGTTACTGTGTCACAGCTTCCCCCCAGAATGGACGGCAGTAGGGAGTGTCTGACACCACAAATGTTCACCATAAATTAGCACCTCTCTTCCCAAATTAATTAGTTCTAGACAGGAGGAGAAACCTTCACCCCTCTTCCTGGGAGGGACTCAAAAGAGCTGCTTTGCATGACTGGCTAAACAAACCAAACTCCTTCTCCTGCTTACAGCTCTTGCCACTGGTTAGCAGCTTTCCATGGAGGCATTAAGAACATGGAACCACATTTCCTCTGGCTGATGCTCAATTCCGGCTTCTTAATGCCCTGGCAGACACAAGCAGCTGCTCTCCTTACCAAAGCCCTCTCAGGTGAGACCAAGAGCACTGGGCCGAGTGCACATGTTCAGAACTGACCATAAAGCCTTTTTCAGCAGAACATGCAGGAACAGCCACTCTACACTGGTATCACAGGTAAGCTTGGACGTGGGGCTGCAATATGAAGTACAAGCTGCCTTGGGTTACGTGACACTGGCGTTACACTACAGCGAACAGCAGGGAGGGGACACAGCTGCCCTGGGTGGGACTCGCCTCTCAAAAGCAGGACCTACTGGGGACAAGGAACAAGACGGAGCTGCACTTTAGGGCTGATCTTTCCTCTGCTTCAGACAGGTTTGTAAACAAGTACAGAATAGCAGAGTTGTTGTAGGAGATCACAGAAAGCTGCCCAAGTGACAGACTTTTGTGGTAAATAGAGGAGAAAAGGAAACTAGCCTATTACACACACACAGCTGCAGAGAGATGCCTGTCCTGCTCCTCTGGATGCACAGACAAACAGGGTTATGGCTAGGGAAGCTTTCCCTATCTCTCAAGGGCTTCTCCAAACTTATTTCAACCAATAATCTGGTCAAAACAATGTAAACGTTACTTTTTAATGTCTATAGAATAACCACAAATGGCATTAGGATGAGGTCAGAATGGAGGTCTTGATTTGTTTCTTACATGTCCATCTACAGACAGTACAAGGTTGGAATTTCACTTTTTATTTACGCCCCAGTGATCTTTGCACCCTTTGAGCATTTAGAGTACACGACTGTAAGTCTTTAAACATGAGCATTTTTCTAAACAGTAACAGAAGTGGATTAGCTGCAAGGATAGCATAGCCATGTTGTAGTATAGAAGCTGCCCTGATCCTCTGGTTGTTGACAATGCATAGAAGATTTAGAATTATGGAACAACTGTCCCACCCCCCTCCCCCCCTTCCCCAATAGTGTTAACAAAAGCTTAATTTTCCAGTTTTAAAGTGCAAATGATTCAGATACAACTGCTGCTGGAACAGGTCTGAACAGAAAATGAAGTCCTCTTATGAGATGTTTTCCAGAATATAAAAGATGAGCTCCATTATGACTGGCCCCTCACTCAACTGACAGGCCCCTCCATGGATCACTGGCACTAAGGCACTGTCCAGGTCATTCATGTATTGAGAGGGCAGTGGCTGTCCATTGCTCCCAGCTTGATAACCAACCTAAAAAATACAAAGAGTGGGGTTTAAGAACAGGACACGAGGCTGTGAGTCAGGGGCAGGAAGGGAGGAGGAGCTGTGGTATCTCCCAGGGAAGTCAGGAACTCAAACTGGATCGAGTAGGCACTAAAGCAGCTTTTCCACTTGTCTTTGTGCTTCTTTGTGTTCCCAGTGGCTGCCTGAGCCAAAGGAAGCTTTTCCTCCTGTTTTCTCAAAGCAGCTCCTTGGGATGAGCAGGACCCTCACACGTGCTGGCAAAAAGGCCTGTTAAGAGTCTGCTCTGGGCACAGAGCAGGTGCTGCTCCTGCCATATGGGGGTCAAACCTGTGTTAATTCAGGCTGGGCACTGGATCTAACAGATGTCCCAAAACACCAAACAACAGCCAGCACCACCTGATTAGCATCTGATACTGGTACAGCTTCAGAACTCTCCTGGTTTCAGTGGTGTGTTCCTGTTCTGGGCAATGAACAAGAATCCCCCAGTTAAACCCAACTATTGAAGACTTACTTGATCTGAGTCCAGTGTAACACGCAGACCCAGCTTAGTCATTCCATCTTCTTTCAGCAGTTTCAGATGAGGACACAGAGCCAGACAGAAAGCTTTTGCCACATTCTCAGTCAGTCTGCTGTGATCAGCTGGGTCACTCAGACCATTGTGTTGTTCATCATTTTCTAGAAAAAACACCTGAAGGGAAGAGTCAACACAAGACACAACACTTGGTTTTTCTAGAAAATTCGGGTCGGATGTCATTTAAACTTCTACAATTGAAGACTTAAGAAGTAACTGTTCAGGGAAGCCCAGCAAAAACCCCTAAAGACAAGGCACCATAGGGAGGAAAAAAGAAAAACTTCAGAAGAAAGATTTAAATTTAAATAGTCCTCTGAAACCTCTTAGATCTGGTCAAAAGCCTTGCTATGGAAATTCACTATGTGTTGCACATGGTTTTAATAAAAACCTGCTTTTAAACAGATGTTAAGTTCAGAAAAATTACACTTTTAATGCAAGCCTGAAAATCTCTGCTATTTTGGTCACTGCGCTTGTTTCTGTTGAGTCCAAGTGACCTGGGAAAAAAGGGCACACGGGGGCCGAGCTGCAGAGTAAGGAACCTGGTTCCTCCTCAGCAGGCAAAGTGAAACACAGAAATATTTTGACACCATCATTTGTGTGCTGGCAGAGTCACAGGCAACATCAGCCTTGCAAGCAGCTTCTGCGTGATTTATGCCACAACACTTTAACATGCAGCATTTTAGAGAAAGTGGCTCGAAATAACATTTCTAAAAAACAATTTATATTAAGATTTGTCTCCATGTAGAAAGGCAGCTTTTAACACAAAGGCAAATGAAACCAACTGTTCCTGTGTGTAAGGCAGCAAGTGTTGTTGTGGTATCTGAACACATGCTGAACACCCTGATGTGAGCAGCAGTGGCTGGTGTGGCGCGGGCTGTGGCTGTGTCAGGGGGAGGAGTTTTTATCCCTTTGATCCTGCAGGATGCCACCCTGTGCAGGCAGGAAAGGCAGCACAGCCTCGTGGGGAAGCACTGGCTGCTCCCCTATGGTGACTGGGGGGGCAGCTGGACACAGCCCTGGCTGCAGTGCTGGGCTGACAGACCCACCTCTGTCCAGCGGATGACCTTCCCGTTGGCCTTGTACTCGGAGCCGTGGAATATCTTCACACTGGTTATAGATTCCATGGACTTGCCATCAATAGGGCTCACAACGCTGCAAAAGGGAGGGAGGAGGGTGAGCTCTGACTCAGCACAAGAATGAGCTGGACAGAGCCCTGTGAGGAAGAGAATGACCTTGGAATCAAAGGGCATT